>NC_051139.1:16106588-16456189 GCF_014839805.1 Manduca sexta
ATTTTTTGTATTTTAAAAAAAACAGGTGATGCTAAATTCACGTTCAAGAAACGCGCTTTTTTTCGTAAGAAGCTTCGACAAAGTATTGGAAAATAAAAAAATAAGACTTACTTAGTGACTGTCCTCTGATGCGAAAGTTAGTGTAGGAATTACTTCTCCGCCTATTTCTAGCTCCGCAAAACAACGGGCGCTGTGGTCCTTTTAAAATAAAAATGAACTCAAATTCGCACATACGTTTGATAACCTTAATTATATTGCTTAAACGTGGGTCCTTCGAGCATCATTACTGTCTTTATAACAGAAAATTGCGCATAAAGAAGTGAGTTTATTATTAGGGATTGCCCGCTATACTGACAAGGTACTGGTACAAATTTCATTTGCGATAATAACAAAAAAAAAAACGTAATTTAACGTTTTAAAATGATAGCGTTTCGTCTAGCACTAAAACCAAAGATATTAAAAAGTATAGTTAATACTATAATACTAAAACATACTTGCAAAATTAATTTATAAGTAATTCTCTTCCGACGTTTCGAAGATTTTGCAGTCTTCGTGGTTTCGGGGTGGACTGAGGTGTTGGACGTCCGAAAGTCGAAGTTACAATAACTACCTACATTTTACAATTATAGTTATTTTTTAATTTTTAGCTGTTGGTGGTTCCGATCTTCGCAGAATGAGCTCACAGCGTCTTGAAGTCTGGCAGCCGGTCTTTTAGGTTCATAAAAACCGTGATAAAATAGTTTTATTTTAATGTCTAACATTCGCGTAAACATAAGAAGTTATTATAATTTATAAGTAATATAAAATATTCATATAAATAAAAATATACAAATAATGCAACACGCTTGCTTTATTCTAGAGCTTTGTACACAGGCGCGCAAACACATGTATTAACACCATATTAACCAAAGAATAAAAGAATGCAAAATGTAGCATACAGGCTGGTTGAACGCTGTTCTTTTTTCAAATATCATGATGCATTTTCCAGTTAATCGTGTTTCAAATCATAACTCTAAAGGAGTTTCACTTCAATATTATTCGAAATAAATTAAGAATACTCAAATGAAACATCTCTCCATCTATCTTTTAAAAGACTGGCTAATCGCCAAATCTTTTAGAAACATAATTTTCTCTTTATGAAAGTAATATAATTCGAATGGGTAGCCATTACATCACTCGTCAAAAAGTTATGATAATTCTGATACTTTAGGAATAAATATCGGAAAATCCCCCGCGGCCCCACCAAAAGTCCAATTACAAACGAATCGTCTTAATTTCGCCCCTTATTGCCTTTAAACTTTGGCACGTGACTAAAAATTCTTCCCTTATCTCTAAGTGCCGTAGTTTTAAGGGTAGTTCTTTACTTTTAGTGTCAAGTCTAGATTTACTCTGATTCTCTTTGGGGCGAATTATAGTTTTTCTAGTAAGGGAATGTTTTGGTAATTGTTTTTGTTACGAAGATTTATTCAAGCGTTTTATTTTTGAAACTCTTTTTCGGATTTTATCGCGGTTTTATATGTTATAATTTTCTCATAATGTTTCGAAGACTTTCCTTACCTACTAGATTTCGTAATTATAAATACCGTATTAATTCTCAGACATAGGCTAAGACGCGATATCCCCTGCGCTGCGTATATCTTTTTTACCAATTATAATATGTCCGATTGCTAGGCACGGGTCTCCTCTACTACTGAGAAGGATTAGGCCTTTGTCGACCACGCTGGCCTAATGAGGATTGGTAGATTTCACACACCCTCAAAATTCCTATAAAGAACTTCTCAGGTATGCAGGTTTCCTCACGATGTTTTCCTTTATTTTTAAAGCAAGCGATAATTCACTTTTTTCACATTTACATAATTTTTAGAAAACTCAGAGTTGTGTGCCCTTGGGTTACGAACCTGCGGACATTCGTCTCGGCAATCCGTTCCACTCCCAACTAGGCTATATTACGAATATGTATTCAAAATTAGATACCTACGTCTTCTATTATAATGGCAGAACAATTCGCCGTCCCATAACACGAAAAGAAGCGAATTAATCTACAGAATTAAATTTGGATTCCTTTCGATTTTGCGCATCATGTTCGTAAACATTTATTGAACGTTCGAATAATAAGTACCATCTAATCTGCATTATATTAGAATTTTCATAGCCGTTAGAAAGTATCAGTAAAGGCAAAAAATCTCAGCGTATCTTGCATCGCGGTCACGTCTTAAACTCATTGTCTTGGGCCGAGTGAAAATGTAAAATTAATTTGCACTTTTGGAAAGTTTCTCCCCCTTTTTAATCTAGTTTTGTAGGGATCGAAAAGAGTATTTTGTAAATTGAGTTATGCGTGTGGTTTTGTAATAAAATACAATATTAAATTGAAGACTTACTTACTACTTACTTATTACTCTATATATATTACATATATGTATATTTATATATACATATATAATAATTATCTTATGTATTTATTTATCTATGTATATAAATAATACATTGATTAATTACTTTTTGATTTCCGAATATTTTGTTTTTCTTACCTTCCTTTTATGCACCCACCATGATTATCTCTGTACCACCCTAAGGTTGACTGGTAGAGTATGCCTATGGCATTAAGTCCGCCTGTATACTTTTATATATATAGTTATAAATAAATAAATAAATAATACTGTAGGATGCAGTGGTTATTGAAAATAATTATTTATGCTTACCGAAAAATAATAAGGTTATATTAGCTTCGCCCGTTTGAATAGCCCTTACTACCACAAAACCCAATAAACCAGTGTATCGATACACGACGCCATCAGTACAACGCCAGTGCACTCTCTTTAAAGAAACAAACAAAAAATATATAATTGCCATGGGAGCAAATTATCTGAACAAAGTAGTCTACGTGTTAATCCAGAGCATGGTGTTCCCGTGTGCCAAATTTCAAATCCGTTACTGTTTCTGCGTTACCTTCTAGTATCCAAACAGTCAAAAACTTTCGTATTTATAATATTATTAAGGTTAGTAAGGTAAAAAGTAAACTTGACCAGAAGTACGATAAAATAATAAGATAGAACTGTGGCGGTACAATCGATGCATACACCGCCATCTTGTCAACATCGCCGGAACTGCAAGAGGATCGATGCAGTGACGCAACTACAGTGATATCACACAGCAATCACGATAGATGGCGACGTCGATCCTGAATCACGCTTGCACAATTTGAGCGACGCGTTGCATATATATTATATACCAACTCCGAATAGGAACTGTTAGAGGGGGCCGCGGCCGGTCAGGCGCAACATCTGCCTGACTGGGAATCTTCCCCTTCCATAGAGGAACGTAACCATCTGTTCCTCTACAACGGCGTCCACCTTTACGCCGTTACAGAACAAAATTTAAACTTGTAAAAATTTATCGTACCGATTCTGTAGCATCAGTTCATGATGATGTTTTAATGTTTTTATATTTACACTAGTTTTTTCTCGTAGGTCCGCTCGCGTTATAAAGTTTTCCGCTATAAAAGTCACGCTATACATTTTTTCGAGATAGAAAGTATATAGCTTATGTTCTTCTCAAGGTCTCAAACTATCTCCATACCAAATTTCATCTAAATCCATTGGGTAGTTAGTGAGTTTCACGTGTTCAGACAGACGCGGCGGGGAATTTTGTTTTATAATACTTTTTTAGAACTAATTAAAGGGGACAATTCCGTTATACATATATTTCGTAACTTGAACCGTTTACTCAGCGCACGCAACGGAAGCTCTCAAGAGGGATAAATTCTCCCCGTTTATGCAATTTTTTTATTACTATTTTGCTCCTATTGGTCCTAGCGTACTGATATATACCCTATAGCCATTTCTCTTTAAATGGGCTACCCAACACTATGATATGTATATATGTTTTTTAAATCGAACTGGTAGTTTCTGAGAATAGCGCGTTCAAACAAACAAACAAACAAACAAACCTAACAAACTCTGCAGCTTTATATAATAGTATAGATTTCTCTCTCCTCTATCGATGTCTAATTACACGCTAATTAATGCTAATTAATTAGCAGCAAAGAAATGAAAGTCTGGAGCGATCCCACACTTCTTTGCGATGTATATTTTATGTTAGAAATAAAATGTATCTTCGTAATTATTGTGTGGTAGTATGCTTTAAAGTTAAAAATTAAAAATAAAATATTGTGTTCTATTCTCGGGTTTTTAATACAAGCCTTTACATTTTGCTGGTGTAATATTTACGTATTTGAAAACCAACTCCCCCACCTCATTCGTCTTGATACTTTCAAAAAATACGGAACGAATTTCGATTAAATTTGGTAAATATATATTTTAAGATTTTTTTTTATTGCTTTGAATGACGAGACTACCATGCCGGTCGCCTGATGGTAAACGATACGACCGCCTATAAACAGTAGAAACACTACCCAACACTTTGAATTACAAAGTATTGTTTGGTATTCCACTGCACTCGCCATCCTAAGACATGAGATGTTAAATCTTATTTTGTCCAGTAGTTACACTGGCTACAATTTCCTTCAAACCGGAACACAAAAGTGACTATACAGTATACACTTCTGCTTGGCGGCACAAATAGAAATTGCAGTGGTACCTATTCACGCAGACTCTCACATATGAGAGACCTGCTATCAGTATAGAGCTGGAGGCCTTTATCCCGAAAAAAGCATTCACGCGGTTGAAACCGCGAGCAAAAGCTAGTGCTAGTATAAAATAATAAAATAATATAAAATATGTTTTACACAGAATTCTTGATAAGGTTTTTGATTGATAGATAACGCACAACCTACGCCGTTACTTTTACAAGCACTATACTTTATAATCTCCAAATAAATCTACGAATTAATAAGCAGAACATAAACAATAAAAACAATTTACAAGCGCGAGTAAAACTCTTGAAAAGTTCATAACGTCTCGGCGCTGATCTTTGAAATCTTTGCTTACATCGAGTAAACAATGCTTATCGATCGAGTGTAAATTGCAAGAAATAGGTATCAGCTTTGTTACGTACTTGAGTTGCTGATTTTTGTTCTTTTAAATGGATTTGTAATGGGCCTCTTGTCTTAGAGATTTTTTAGTTTCGTTAGGTTAGTAGCATAGAATAATTATGGACTGTGGAACCGATCTTGAGTGTGATTCCCAGGGTATCTTTTTTGAAGGTTTTTGTGGCATCATTTGGTTTGGATACCCTAAACAGGGTTTGGAACAACCGGGTCCTAATTTAAGTCAAACTGTTTCTGTAAAATATTTGTTGCATCGATATATTGGATTACATTAAGGATAGGTGGAAGATGTTTATTGGTAGGTTAGATCGTATGAGAAATCCCTCAAAGCAGTGAGTGACCCTGGAGATCGTACCCAAGACTTCACCCATATATTCCTAAAAAGGCTATTAAAAACCATCAATGACTTCTGACTGTCTGATTAATCCCTAATATTGCTATATACTTAACTGTATTTATTAAGTTATAGTATTTATGTGCTTCCTTTTCTTTCTATTTTATTTATGTATTTATTGTTATTTTTCTCATAATATAATTCGCGGCTCATTATCCACTAGGAGATGGTTTCAGTTAGAACTCAGCGGCACGCACACCGTGCCCGCAATCGAACTGGAACCTTTTCGGCAGTATTATGGGACGAACACTGCCCGCACCATTTAGATGTTAATTAATTTTGTATCTTGTTATGTGCCTTCCAGTATATTGTATGAGTAAATGTTTCTTTCTAACTAAAACTGTCTATACAGCAAAGGATCTATAATATTATATAATACTATATACCTACTGTCCCACTGTTGGAAACGGGCCTCCTCTACTACTGAGAGGGATTAGGCCTTTAAGCCTTAGTCCACCACGCTGGCCTACTGTGGATTGACTTGATAGAATACTCACACCTGCAAAATTCCTATAGAGAACTTCTCAGGTATGCAGGTTTCCTCACGATGTTTAACTTCTCCGTTAAGTCACTATTGGACCTATAACAACATCAAAATATCAATAAATCTATTTTTAAAAACGCGAATAAAACTCTCCTAGATGTACAATTCAAGTTCATCTCCACAGGTCGAACGTAGGGTGTCGCACGCGTAACCCTTCGCTAGGGTCCCGAAGCGACGTCATAAAAACGCGACGTCTTTGTCTCAGTCTACGAATTTAATTTGAAGCGCTATAAATAAAGACTTTGGAAATGAATAGCTTTGCCGAACTGGCGCGGAGTTGGGTTTAGATAGAAGGAACAAATTTTTTTTTTTATATCTATCCTTACATAATATCATTATAAAATAAAGTCCCCCATCGCGTTTGTCTGCTTGAGTGAACACGACAAAAATACTACCGGACGGATTCTATACGGTTTTCACCGATGAATGGAGTGATTCAAGAAAGGTTTATGTTTATTATGTACTAGCTTCCGCCCGCAGCTTCGCCCGCGTGGATTTCGGACTTCAAAAATGGAGGAGGTGCTCAATTTGTCGGGATGTTTTTTTAATGTATGGTGGTATGCAGGTGATCCGATTGTCCGGTCAGGGTCTGATGATGGGACCCTGGTGAAATCCAAGGAAGCATATAGCATGATTCAGTATTCACGCATGATGGCTTATTATTAGCGTATTTCATGTATAACTTTGGTGTTTCTATACCGATTTCTTTGATTCTTTTTTATGAAATATTTAATGATGTTAACTTTTTTAATTAGGGATGACTGAGAGTGTTATAAACGTAAGAGTAGACAAATATAATGAGAAAGCTTCGAACTGCTAAGCTATCGGGAGTTACCCGTGTTATTGTGAGTTAACCATAAAAGATAGACATATGCTGTCGTGGGATATTTTTTATATAATTTTAAGGAGAACATTTCCGTCATACATGATTTCTGTGTAGCTTTAACCATTAAGGTTGCACACGCGACGGAAGCTTAAAAATGGAGTAACTTCTCCCGTTTTCACAACATTTCCCTTCACTGCTCTGCTCCTATTAATTGTAGCATGATGAAAAGTATACTATAACCAGCACAGGAGTATGACAAATAATTGTACCAAGTTTCGTTAAAATCCGTCGAGTAGTTTTTGTTTCTATAACGGTTATACAGACAGACAGACAAAAATTTTACTAATTGCATTTTTGGCATCAGTATCGATCCCTAATCACCCCCTAATAGTTATTTTGGAAATATATTTCATGTACAGAATTGACCTCTCTACAGATTTATTATAAGTAATAATAATAATAAGTAATAGATATAGATAGATAACTGTTTTGTTCGACACAAAAAATAGGTTCATCATGGTATATAAGGTCTGATACCCAAGCACAGCCGGAAGGATCGCTAGTTATCAAACAAACAAGAAGTGAGAATAAATTTTCAATCAATGTATACATAAAATAAAAAATACTAATTACATATATTTTATATAGTTTTCATATTTAATTTATTAGTGGGGGTCTTTATCCCCACGACTATTCTCCGAGTCCACGCCTGTGACTACGTGACAAAGCAATAGTCGATTGGTATTTACAATATTTTAGAGCAAAAGCCTTCTTTATTGATAGATAATGGAGGTAATACATTTATTGGCAAAAATAGAAATAAAATGAAAGGGAATATCTTATATCGCAGGGACATATTCAAAGGTTAGCTTTAAAGTAATAGAAACAATATGCTAGACAGACTTCAAGTCTTAGTTGAGGAATGATAAACCTCTAATTTTATGGGATAGAAATTTTTATGTAGACAGTTTTGTCTCCATCTTGTATTTGAATAGCTTTGTCCATGTATGTCACGACCCAACATACAAGCACTACTTGGATTCAATGAGAAGGATATTGAAGTCAGTGGTATTTACTGGAGAGTAGCAATTAATGTCCCATAATTAGAATAGTCAGTATATTATATGGACTAATGATTTGAAGATTCTCCTAGGTGCAGCGAAACTGTTTGGGTTTTACTAATTAATACTACATGGAATTTGATCTGACAGATGGGGGGTTGAAGTTAAACAGCCGGCCGTCGAAAAACTGATCATATTTCGTGTCAAAACTGTTCCATCGACCCTATAGTTGAGTGAAATCGAAACAGGTGAAAGAATTATTAACATGGTATGATATAATATATAGTTTCACATAACACACGCTGTAAACAGCTTCAATAAGCAGGGGCATCATAATTTGCCATTTCTTATAACCTTTGTAATACATTAATGCATACGCTACTGGTTTGCTTTCTTAAAAAAAACTACAAAAACAATTAACATTTTAAACTCTTATTGACCTAATATTGTAATACATTACTTCATGAGCTACTGGTGTGCGTTCTTAAAAAATACAATAACAATTGACATTTTAAACTCTTATTGATTTACCTATTCTAAGTTACCTTACAATTAAGACTGGTTCTCGTTTTTTTAGCTGTATAAATAATAGTCTGTAAGAATTATATCCATCTATAAAATGTCCATTCAAACTTCATCGGATTCGTATACGATATGATAGATGCCCTGTAGCTATTTATTCCGGCCGTATTTCATATAAAACAGAACCGTATTTTAACGCATGAAAGGGCGGTCCCGTATTTTTCAAATGTGCAAATACAAAACCCGATCGGGTAATCATAAATAAAAAACACATGATAGTGCTCTGTGAATGGTTTTCGTCGTCGTAAAACAAATCGACGGTCAGCTCCCGCGTTGACAGTAACCGTGCGATTGAACGTGTGGACGTATTCAGGGAAATGTTTGGGGGTCTCACCTGTATATTTAGTATTTGAAGTTAATTTTGTATGATGGTATAATTTTTTATTAAGTAATTTGTTATTCATTTTATGAAGACAAAATATTCAAACTGCATAACGTATATTTATATTATAATGTACTGCAATGATTACTCTGACTTTTACTAATAATATTTAAGACTGCATACTACCTACTTATATGTGGAGTCAGGCACAAAATTGTATAACTAGTTATTTGTTTTCATTAAATAACACAATATTATTATCACGTCGACAAATAGAAAAATTCCAAAAATATCTGAAGTCTGATATGTCCTGTGTAGCGACAGCGTCGCACATAGTATCACGTAGATGCTTGGATGAGTGTTAACTCACGTACGTCACGTACCACATTAGTATATAAGCACCATTTGTACATAGAATAAATCATACCAAATACCATCTCGTGTCCCATTACATCTTGCCATAAATTAATGGCAAATTCTGAATTTGTATTAGATTAATTTTAATATATTGAAATATCTACGGAAACGTTATCCACTAAAACATATGAAGGCAGATAGAAACCTCTTTTGATGACCGAAGACTTTAACTGGCACTAAACTTTATCTTTTCTAAATCAAGCATTTTATACACGTTTATTATTTGAAAAGACACATACACAAAATACTCTTTTAAACTGATATTCATATTGATCCCCCTACCTTAATCTAAATACAGCCCTGGTAAGTAAAGTTTGCTTAAAGAACGGAATAGCATCCCGATTGGAGCGCAGTGCTATTGCTCTGGACAAGGAAATCGGACACAAACAAGAGAAAAAGTTCAAGCACTGTCAAATTTATTTTTACACTAGTAACTATGCAAGTATCATTTTTTTATTGCTTTGAATGACGAGACGAGTTTGCTGTTTGCCCGATGGTAAGGGATACGACCGCCCATTAATAGTACAAATACCATCCAACATCAAGAGTTTCAAAGTATTGTTTGGTATTCCACTGCGCTCGCCAGCCTAAAACATGAGATGTTAAGTCTTATTATGTCCAGTAGTTACACTGGCTACAATGTTCTTTAAACCGGAACACAACAGTGACTACGCACTGCTGCTTGGTGGCAGAAATAGACATAGCTGTGGTAACTACCCAGGTGGACTCTCATATATGAGAGACCTAACACCAGTAAATTGACTAATATAAACATGAAGTCCAGTATCAGAACATATAAAATAGAGATCTGTTAAATAATCATAGCTTAGGCAAACGGAAAAAACAATTAAAACGCATATTAAGGTTTTCGAATCATCTGAGTAATTATAGGCCTCTGGAATAGCTTAGTTTTTAAAAAATTATATAATTATAAATTATTTATTCGCCACCTGAAGGCTAGTATAAGGTTTACTACAACGTGATTCTCTGCAGACTGAATACCGACCTACACAATACCTTCATCACGCTACATACCCCTAGAGAAATATATTCACATTTTCAGTAACAGACTTCTCAGGGAGGAATAACCGAGTTTTGAAAGTCAATCTAGATCGAGGTAGTGTCGAACTTAGCACTCCTCGGGGAGGTCACAATTTTCCCTCTACATTCAACATAATGCAGTCAAGTGGAAACTGGGTGAAGTTCGGCCAATAAAAAATGTTATCAAATTCCCAGAAGATATAACGAGAAATATGACATTTCGTATTAAAGAGATGTGTCTATCGGATCTAGGTCTAGAATTTCATACATTGGAAATCAATTCGGAATAAAATGGAGAGATTCCTAGAAGAATTTGTGAGAGCAAAATGGTAATTGTGAACATAAATTAAGGGCCCTACCAACTTATTAATGTAAAAGTAAGTTTTGGGAAAGAAGCAACATAATAGCAGCTACATTTTTTATTGAGCAAAGATAGGTTTATTGAACTGATTGTCATGTTCAATTTAGCCAGTTTTGAAAAACCGTTCTAACTCCCTAATATTTCAACATAGGCCTCGAAAACATAAATAAATATTAGTTCGTGATTGTGCCCTTAAGGGTAGCTAAGATTTAAGCTATCATTGAATGTGATGAGCTAGTAACTATTATATAAAAAATACAATTAAAGCAGTTTTTCAAAAGATTTTCAATAGCTGTTACAATAAATAAAAATATTTTTCTAAATACTAATAGTTTAAAATGTTGCCAGTAAACAAACACTCAATAAACTTAAGTGTTTAACATAATGTAAAACTGAACGGATCCCACAAAACCGGTTATACAAAACCACTTTATGGGGTGTTAGATGCAATATAATACAACTTTAGTACATAACTTTAGAAATTCGGGTGAAATAAAGCGGAAAGTTTGCGTGTGCCGGCAGCGTGGCGCGGGTTACATGCTGTGTTGCCAGCCGTGACGATTTCCAAGAATCAGAGATCTGTCCTTATGCTACCGTACTGTCGGGTCAGCGCAATACATTTATCGCGCATGATTCTATATAATCTGATGTTTGAAATAGATTTTAAGATTGACCGCCTGATGCTTACTCCCTCTCCGAGAATAATAAAGAATTATGCTGGTAATAAATTATACTACTGGATAGCGGCTTATAAATACACGACAGAAACCCAAAAGTCGTGATACAATAAGGTGCGTTCAGCAGTTAGCTTGCTTGGTATTGAACTGTAAGTATACTTTTGTGACGGTATTAGTGAAAATGTTTGCTATAAAACACTGTGTGTTTGACAGACCTAGGCTCCCTTCTAATAGTTCTGGCCCGCGAACCGACGAATACGGTCATGGATAGATTGTCTCTAGAACGTTCATCCCTAATAGTTGATATATCATCCTCTCCCAGTGACCGTTCCGAGCCGAGGTTTGTAACCCGTTAGTGGGTTGCCCTCACCATGGTCGCTTAATTTTCAAGGGTTGCGAGTGCCTAAAGCGCTTCCACAAAAGTTTGGTTGTTTTGTATAAGCCGACATTTATCAGGGTAACAAACGTAAAAAAATACCAAAAGACCAAGGCAGCTGGTCATTGACATTCGGCCGGTCCGTTGTTAGGTGATATCTTTGTAAAACTATTTCTGTAAAGTTAGTAATAGTTCTTTTTATTTTAATCAAAATCGCTTAAGTTCCTAACAGTACATTCATTAAGAGGCGGGCATAAGAGACCCAACATCTCTTGTTAGTGTCATTATATTATGATCAGCCATACTGCTTTATCTCCCCACGATAAAGAGTATGAATCTTACTTGACATTTCTAAATGTCCAAAAGTGTTTACACAAACAATATTTTGACACAGGAAAATGAGCACAAAGTAAACAAGAAAACATAATAATTCATATTGTGTAACAGGAAAGCTGGCAACCCCGTTTACAATAGTTTATGTTTATGGTAACTGATTTCCTGGTATGGACGATTTAAGTTTGTTACACGATCATATAACAATAGCTCATCCGCGAGAAATCGTGTGAACACCGTAGAAATAAACGAACTGGCAGTTTACGATGTAGATGAATAAAATGTTGTTTTTAGAGAGAAAGAAGAGTATATCAAAGTGACCGCGCTTAATGGTAAGCAGATTGAGGTTCAGATTAGGCATCGAGTAGGCTTGAGTGCGTCTAAAATTAGCACGTGATTTTGTATAAAATTTCATTTCAAATACCAAGGGCACACACCTCTGACTTTTCTAAAATCATGTGTGTATTCTTTGTGAATTTATCGTTCGCTTTAACGGTGAAGGAAAACATCGTGAGGAAACCTGCACATCTGAGAAGTTCTCTATAGGAATTTCGAAGGTGTGTGAAGTCTACCAATCCGCACTAGGCCAGCGTTGTGGACTAAGGCCTAATCCCTCTCAGTAGTAGAGGAGGCCCGTGCTCAGCAGTGGGCAAGTATATAATACAGGGCTGATATTATATTATAAGTAGCGACGATTTTGAGATATTTACTTTAATTTGACAGCATTTTAGGCGATATCACACTTCCGAACACAACTATGTTGCACTTATTAATTCAGCCCTAAAAGAACAAAAAATCATACATGAGTGAGACATACTCTCGTCATTGAGAACTATAAAAATACTGACTGACCCGACAGACGTTGTCCTGTCTTAACTATGTATGCACGCGCGTATTCTGTCGATCGCTGACAGTCAAAGAGAATTATAATATATATGGAAACTGACAGTTATTTCAAACCACTGACAGTTATGTAAAATTAATATTGTCGTTAAGATTCTTAAATTTTCTAATTTGTCAGCCGTTCATGCGTGATGGCGTGACCAAGGGAAATAGGGATTCATTTATATATATAAATATAAATAGATAGATGGCCTAATATAGGAATAATAAATAATATGCAGGATTGAAAATTGTAACTACGTACCATTCAAATAACTGGTAAGACGGACTCTAGAAAATGAAATACTATATTCCAAAATAACAACCAAGAGCTCCCAGTAACAGCTCTTAATCGAATAGTGATAGCGTTTAAAATTCAGCGAGAAGTAAATTCATTTTAATAATGTTATTTCCTCTGAGAAATACGAGTAAAATAATACTCTGGGCTATCGTCATTGAGTTCAAATGTAAGATAGTAAGATATTGTTACTACTTCGTTGAATCAAGAATATAATGGAAAGATAACTGATGAATAAAATACGAGTTACAACTACTTTTTTATTAATTTGAAACGGAAAGAACTTGGTAGATTTCTTTTGTAGGAGAGACCGGAAAACTAATGAGGGAGTCATCTGGGGTTTATTGATCACTACCGCCCATAACTATCGATGCAAAATCCAGCTTGTGGAAAAGAAATAGAGATTAGGGAGTTGCCACACTTGGTCCTTTGCTAAACGTAGCTGGTGGTACTGGTGGTAGGTCTCTCATATATGAGAGTCCGCCTGGGTAGGTACCTCCGCAATGTCTATTTCTGCCACCATGCAGCGGTGTGTAGTCACTCTTGTGTTCCGGTTAGAAGGACATTGTAGTCAGTGTAACTACTGGATATAATGAGACTTAACATCTTATGTCTCAGGATGGCGAGCGCAGTGGAATACCGAACAATAAGTTGTAATTCAAGGTGTTGGATGGTATTTCTACTGTTTATGGGTGATCGTATCGCTTACCATGAGGCGAACGGCAAGCTCGTCTCGTCATTAAAAGCAAAAAAAAAAAACAAATTCCAATTCACAATAAAATCAATGTATCTATGCCAAAAAAAATTTTTTTTTCACTAAGCATCAGCCGATGTAAACCCGGCTCCAAACAGGCCGGCATTATAACGTTGATTAGCTATAACCATCTCTTTTTTATTTTATTTTATTATTATGTTGTTTTAAGCAATTAAAATCCTCAGGCGAACGACATAACTGTCACATAAAATTTTAAACAAAATCACGTCATAATTTTAGACACACTCAAGCCCTTTATCTCCAAAGGGTTAGGTAGAAGCACAACTAGTGTACCCACTTTTAGATAACTATTGGCACAATCCCAGATTCGAACTCATACTAAGCAGAAATATCCAACATCACTTTCCCCGACTCGATAGTCGTATCGTCATTACTTCGGCTAACATTATTACACGTTTGTTATTCAAAAGAGATATTATGTGATTTTTCGAAATACCCTCGGCAGGGACCCGCCGTGGGCAGCATGCCGATGTCACGTCATTAGATGCTGTGACCAGAATATTAATTTTAAGTTGTTTGGGATAAACAGAAATACAGTCAACTCGTGTACGTAGTTTATTAGAAGGCCAGTAATCTTGTGGGCCTGAAAAGTGATTACCAATACTTAACCGCTAGAATCTTTGCCCTTACAGACTGTAAGAGATATTGGAGAAGGAAAATCCTTAATTTTTTTTGGAAAGGAAAGACGAGACGAGCATGCCTTGTGTTGGTACGCGATATGACAGCCCATAAATAGTAGCAACACCACACAGAACTTTGATTTACATACTGCGTGACACTCCACTGTCTTAGTCACCTTTATACATAAGATGTTAAGTCTCGTAATGCTCAGTACTAAGAACGTAAACATGGGTGATTAGTACGGTACCGTTTTCTAACAGAAAATAGCACTGCGATTGCATTACATTCAGTAGGAGATTACCAAAAATAAGTCTCTATCTCAAAATCCTTTCCTAAAAGATCAGCAACGCTCACTTCTCCTTTGCTACATTCATGGTTAACCATTTATAATGTGCTCCATTTCGCTTCACTTATAACACGGCCACCCTTATTTTTTACACTTTGCACGTCTAATGATAAGTTACCGACAAAATCCGGGACAAAATCGCGGCGACCCATAAAATCTTAACGTTTTAAGGCGTCTCTCAAGTATTAAAAGAAATTGTTTGAACCACCGACGAAGGTTGTACGCAGTATCAGAGTTATATTTTATAGCTTGTGTATTCAGGGACGCGCACACTTCATTTCACACACCTTACGGCTCACTTACTCTTAAAGATGGGCTACTAGGTTAATAAGAGATGGAAGTGCTTATAGATCTTCGTTAATATAAACGGGTAGATTTTTATATAGGTGAACTATAGGTTCGTTTTAAAATTATTATTATTGTTGTCTGTAAGATATTAATAAGTTCTAATAACTTGTTTTGTATGTGACATAAAGGCGGGTCATACACGGTGTCAAAAAGAAATCGATGTCAAGGTACAAGTTTGTTATACGTACAGAGTAGAATTTCAGGAAGTGGCATACATTTTTAAGTAGTCAGAAAACAAAAGGAGCCCAGTCGATAACACACTCACAATTTCTCTGGGATTATAAATAATAAATAAAAAAAAATAATATCAGCCCTGTATTATATACTTGCCCACTGCTGAGCACGGGGCTCCTTTACTACTGAGAGGGATTAGGCCTTAGTCCACCACGTTGGCCTAGTGCGGATTGGTAGAATTCACACACCTTCGAAATTCCTATAGAGAACTTCTCAGATGTGCAAGGTTTCCTCACGATGTTTTCCTTCACCGTTAAAGCGAACGATAAATTCACAAAGAATACACACATGATTTTTTAGAAAAGTCAGAGGTGTGTGCCCTTGTGATTTGAACCTGCGGACATTCGTCTCGGCAGTCCGTTTCACACCCAACTAGGCTATCGCCGCTTTTTCTGCTCTGGGATTCCCTGCTCTTTTTTCTTCTCTGGGATTCCCTGCATGATAAAATTTTACCATCGTAACTTACTATCTCTATAAAAATGCTAACCTCCAAGACTTACAATGCCACGCGTCTTTACCTAGCTTCTACTAAGTATGCTTTTATTTCTACTAAGCTTTAATCAGTCTCTAGGCACTATTTAAGTTTAAAAGGTTGTATTTATATCACTAGAGGAAAGGAGCATGATGTGTACGTGAAGTCTCGCGCGGTCGACGGAACATCAAAGAGTCTTCAAGAACACCTATTATGTTTTTTAGAATCAAAGGGACGAGAAATATTTCAGTATACTAGCTTCTGTAGTCATGTTTATTAATATTAGTAACTTATTTCTGTTTTAGGTACATATCTTCTTTTTAAGGGAACTTAATAATATACTGTTTGTTAAGCATAAACTCCGCCAGTTTAAGGGATTTGCAAACTTATTTTTATAACGCGAATTAACCCACATAAATGTTGCTTGTGATGTGATCGAATCCAGAAAAATTATATTCTATTAATCTCACCGGTCACAAAACCGGGATAGTGACTACCGTATACAGGGTGTTAAAGCCCGCCACAGTGGCCCACGTAAGTGTGTCACGTTCTGGGATCAGCCTGTATATATCCAGTTCTAACAGGGCGGCATAATTGTATCGACTGCTGAGGAATAATCATCTCTTGTCAGTCGACATTCTATTGGATTACTTACCATCAGGAGCAGTGGGGACACTGCAGTGCCCGAATAAAAAAATAAGAGATAGTGACTGTAATACAAATCAACCTCCGTTTAACACCCTTGTCTATAGATTAAGAAGGTCAAGAATGCCACCGTGGGTTTTGGTTGGTATGCCGGTGTGGAGTATACAGGGGTTAGGGACTCGGTCCAATGTTCACTCGGATGTTGTACTCCCGTATCCCGGTCCATTGGACCGTAAGACCGGTGAAACCAACATAACCGTTCCACTCACCTTCCAAGTAGTGGTAGCGGTAATGCATTTTGGCCTGCAAAAATAAAAGTATGTACACCACTACAAGACTTCACCTTAACTTTGAAACAACTTAATCATACATCATTTGGTAACGAGCATCGACCGACGAGTTAGTTAGCGCGTCAACTTGAGCCTGCTGCGGTTACAATTACTTCGCTCTTTTAACTCGCTCGTGTAACCTTTCGAGATTAGTTTGAAGGGTTTGGAAGCACCTTTGAGTTGAAAAGGTAAACTGAGAAAATTAAATAAGAATTAATTGACTTATCTGATTACTTAGCTAGAGATAGGCAAGGTACAATACGTATGCTCTAAGGTTGTCGCTTTCCTGACTAACGGATGAACACGGGGGCGTTTTGTAGCAAAAAAACTAAAATAATGTGGAAACCGAAAAAGTATTTTTTCCTGGAATATAATAATATCCACAACTTGGGATCTCTTTTGTAGAAATGATTAATGAAGCCCTGAATACATGTGTCTAAAGCGTTCCTGGCTCAGTTCCTGGATTTTGACGTTCCTTATCTACACTAATGCAATAAAGTTAAAGAGTTTGTTTGTTTGGACACGGTTATGTCATGAACTATAAAAATATTTTATTTTTTACTAATATGAAGCCACATTATTTCCAAGTGTTCCGGGAAAATATTTACTAGCTGCAGGCGAAAGTTAGCTATTTATAATATAAAAAAAAAGTATACAAAGGCGTTTCATAGGAGATATATCCAACTTTCAGTCCTTGCATAAAGCCTTTTAAATCTTACTAATATAAAGGTAAAACTTTTTGATGATGTATGGTAAGCTAATCACACATTTATATGCTATCATAAAATAGATTTTGATGAAATTTTACAGACACATTTACTAGGGTTAACAAAACAAGCGGATAAAACTGTAGGCGAAAGTAAATTAATGGATCAATAATACTAATAATATATAACTACTTACATAAATACGTATAGGGTGCATTTAGAACAAATTGGAGTCGCATGTTACAAAATTTAAAAAACATTTTTTTTTGCTATTTCTTACATTAAGTATTTAAATCTCTATTGGTCCCATAGAGGTTGTGGACCTGTTTTTGAAGATAAAAATAGTTTCTTTATAAATAATGAGACTGATTAGGCCTTAGTTCACCATGCTGCCCTAGTGCGGATTGGTAGACTTCACACACCCTCAAAATTCCTATAGAGAAATTCACGGGATGCAAATTTCCTCACTAAGTTTTACTTCACTGTTAAAGCAAGCGATAATTCACAAAGAATACACACATAATTTTATAACAGTCACGGGGTGTGAACCCTTAAGATTTGAACCTGCGATTCCATTCCATTTCATTTCCATTCCTCTCGGCAGTCCGTTCCACAGGCAACTACACTATCACCGCTTATCATTAAAAACACATAATTCATAATAATTAAAACAATTTCAATTCAATATTAGCGTTCCTAAATTTAGATCCAATATTAACCGATAGCTTTCAATCTGAAATCGGATCAGACGCCCGTGGGATTACGTACAATAACCAGTTCTGAGCGTCGATTGGGATTCAATTAATATGATATTTGATCCATGATTCCGATAGTGAAACCGTTGAGTTACTTTTCGTTATTAAAGTATTGGATTATATGTTTAAGTATCTTATGCGTGCGTCAGATTCTCCAAACTGCTCTGTGGAGAAAGAGATGACGTACATCATGTTTTGTCGGAGTGTGTGCGGAATGGGCCTGATACTTTGAACTTTAATGTGGGCAGCATAAATAGTTTTTTGTCGGCTCCTGTATCGGAAGAGGCTAAGGTTTTATTAAAAAAAAAAATTTTGGTTTTATCAAAAGTTAATAGGTAAAAGTGTACGTACGGAGCGACATAGTGAAATAACGACCAAGCTACTTGAATAAAGATTTAAAACAAAAGTATTGGATTGCAATAATCTAATACCTTTATCACTAAAATAGAGAGTAATTTACAATATTTTGCTTCTAACGATAAGACCGCCCATTGTGTAATCATGTCTTGTATTTGTTTTCTTTTATTCTATACGTGTTTTATTAGTTGTGCAATAAAGAGTTCTATTGTTTTGCGTTTTTTGTATTATAAACAGATTTTGTCGAACGTGGTGCAATGGTGTACAAATATTTGTGTATGAAGACATGTTTTATTATTTATCTTGTACATCCTAGAAAGGTCGTTGTTACTAGTATTGAAAGGTGAAATTTGAAAGAGAATCCGACACAACATATAGGTTCTAATATGCATGAATGTTGTCTGCGAATCGTTCTAATGATAATTGATTCCACGTAAACGGAAGCCGCCAGGAATAGGCTTATATAGATCCTTCGTCACTGGTCGTTACACGGTTTATTTAACAGTTAGCAGCCCCGGATCTATGGGGGGGCAAGCCTGGGTCTATGCCCCGGGCGGCGAATTCAGAGGGCGGCAAATCCAAACTTTGACTACTGAGACATCCAGAACATGAAACGCATAAATTATTTTCCGCGGGGCGCGAAATGATGATGATGATGACAAAGTTAAAAATATAGGTGGTCGGGGGCGGCATTATTCAGATTTTGCCCCGCCTCCAAATAATTCAAGATCCAGGACTGACAGTTAGTACTTTCCTTTCCTATTATAATAGTTTTTTTCAACCTACCAAGTGTCGTTGAATAATATCTGATGTTTCAGACTTGATTACGTGACATAAAAAAGCGAAACGTACAAATTACGAACTGAATTTTACACTCGCCAAATTATTTTTAAATATTTAAGGGAAATACTCTTCGTAAGTAATAAAGTGGGAAAACCTGAATGGCTCGAGTGAACCACAAAGTTGACGCGAGTTACAATAACATACACACAAAGGGCATAAATCTGTGAGGCCGCAATGCAAACAGAAAAAGCTAATAACACCACCAGTAACTCCTGTATAACAGTCAACTACCAACTTATTCATATTTTGGTGGAAGTCATAAAAGCTGAGCCTAAATCTATATTGAATCTATATTTTTTATAACATAGGCACCAGTGACGAAGGATGTAATTTGCCGAATTCCACTGCCCGAACTGGGGATCGAACCCGAGATCTCAGGACTGCAGTCGTACCGCAATACCACTACACTCACACAGACAACACACTTCCCTGTCGCAAATATTCCCTCCCAACCCTTCTCCGGGCCCTGCAATCGAAAGCCGGTTGATTTCAGTCTTCCATTCGCAGGTATCCCCCCGGTATGCCTGCAGGGACATTTATTAAAGATAAAATGATGCGACGACGAGGACTGGACGCAAATCGACTACTTGATTCCACGTTCGTGAATCTTCTATTCAATTTACTTTTTAATCGCTATAATCTTCTCCCTTGCGTCAAACTATAACCTCACACGATTCTTGCTCGCTCGCTCTGGTTTATGTATGTTGCATAATTTTACGATATCTTGCAAAGTGGCAGAGACAATATCTTACCTAAAAGTAATTACGCCGGTTACATATTTATATATATTTTTATGAACTGTCGCAATAAATATCTACTACGATTTATTCCTTTGCGATAAATTCTGATTTTATATAATATCGATGCATATTTCAGCTTTATGCATGACTTGAGATTTCTTCGAGGAATATTTGAAATATGCGGAGTTTGTTAAGTCGTTAGGGCTGTGCGGGAGAAATTAAAAGTTGTCGAGTGATAATAATGTTAAATGCATGAGAAATCTGCCAGCAAGCGTGATGCTCAAATGCCTAAGCCTGCGTAAAGGGGACTTGTTTGTCTATATTAACCAATTGACTGACATTAGTATTGTTGACATATAACTGCATCGGTGGTGTAGTTTGCTGGTATGATGTATTTTATATCTGCAAGGATAGCGACCACCGTACACAATTTGTTCATACCCGCCATAGCAGCGTAAGTACGAAGTGTTACGCATTCCGGGATCAGACTGTTCCAACAGGTCGATGTAGTTGTGTCGATTGTCAATGGGTAATCATCTCTCATTTGTGGACATTCTATCAGGATCCCAATCCAATTATCATCAGGTGTAGAAGGGCACTATGTCGTGTACGTACATAAAAAAAAGTTGTATTTCATGCGTGGTACGTCGTATAACGGCGATAGCCTAGTTGGGTGTGGAACGGACTGCCGAGACGAATCTCCGCAGGTTCAAATCCCAAGGGCACAAACCTCTGACTTTTATAAAATCATGTGTGTATTCTTTGTGAATTTATCGTTCGCTTTAACGGTGAAGGAAAACATCGTGAGGAAACCTGCACATTTGAGAAGTTCTCTATAGGAATTTCCAAGGGGTGTGAAGTCTACCAATCCGCACTAGGCCAGCGTGGTGGACTAAGGCCTAATCCCTCTCAGTAGTAGAGGAGGCCCGTGCTCAGCAGTGGGCAAGTATATAATACAGGGCTGATATTATTATATTATTACGTCGTCAAGATCGAATCCTAAGCCAGGGTAAGTAATATTGAGATTTTTACTTTAATCCCGGAGTTTGTGTGTGTGGGAAACAAAAAGTCAAAATTATCTATAATAGACCCCTACAGCGTTTATTAGAAGGACGATTTGTGTAGAAACTCCAAGTGAAATGATGGACGTACATTCTACTACTTAACTAAGCACGGTTTCCGCACTGAGGAGCACGTTCGTGCATTTGCCAGGGGGCTATTCTCAGGAACTAGATATTTATGTCATTGATTTACGTCGAAAATATGAATGTAGGATAAAATTTATATTTAATGGCAATGTAAGATGTTGCGTAGAATTGACTGTATTGCACGTACAATCAGTCACAACAGCAACTGAACAAATTCAAAACTTTTCAATTTATTTTTGTGTATGGTGAAATAAAACCGTTTTATTTTTTTATGTGAGAAGAAAAAGGTTGGTAGGAACTTGAAAGTATAGATGATTTGATATTTTGAATTTGTTCTGTTACTTTTGTGGCTGACTGAACACTGGAAACTGACAATATTTTATAAGTACGTCGACGTATAATGTACATAAAAGGGAATAATGTTTCAAAAAATAGGCCTACGTAACTTTTCTTTTGAAGGGACCTAGAAAGGAATATGGTTCTAAATAGTATGCCTACGTCACTTTCCTTTTCAATTGTAGTTAGAATCCTAATATCGTCAGTTAAATTGACCTTATGTAAAGAGGTTAACAACCCGTTTTATATCCCTGAAACATATCGAGATTATTTTTGATAGAAATAAATGTCTATACCATAAGGATTGCCCCCTGCAACCTGAGATAATAGAGATGAACACTGCAGTCACTCTTAGATGTGCGGTTATTGTTAAGTCTGAGGGAAAAGTTCCTGTGAGGATCATGTTGCTGCCAAAAGTTGTTTTCTTGAAACTGGAGTTAAGTATGTACAGCTAGTAGGTAAAAGGTATAAACGGCTTCTTGGTGTAGTGGATGTGAGACTGGTTAGCTTTTTTATATTATTATTTTTCTTGACGTTTAAAAATATCACGAAGAGACACATCAACTCTCAAACCGCGATAAAATTCGAAATATAGCTTTATTTCAATTTGGAATTTAGTTCAAAAATTAACAAAGACTAGGTTACTAGGTTGGCTAAGGTTTAGTAAAAAGCACATACGAAATGTTTAAAATTAAAACGCAAAGTTGTAACTAAATAAATAACTAGATTGTCCAAGAAAACCTAGGTGCCCACAAAAGAGCAAGTGGCTTTTCTTTTCTTAATTCCAGAGATGAGATAACATTGTCGGTCGGTTATAAACTTTGAAGTACGAGTATATTTTTCAGTTTAAATTAAAAAGTATTATATGGTCCGGTACTGCAGTTCTTTGAGACGTAAAAATAATTACACTATAATAAATCTTCTTTTAATAAAACACATCAATATTTGGACATAATATTTTCATAGCTTTGAATGACGAGATGTGCTTGCCATTCACCTGGTGGTAAACGATACGACCGCCCATAAACGGTAGAAACATCATCCAAAACCTCGATTTATAAAGTATTGTTTGGTATTCCATCCTGAGACATGAGATGTTAAGTCTTATTATGTCCAGTGACTACAATGTACAATGTTTTTGCCCTAAAACCAATGATATTAAATATACCTAAAACCTTCTAATATAGATATTTATCCCAAAGAGGTTTTACTGTTTTGTAATCCAAAGAAATTTTAATTAACTATTAAGGTTTGAATATCAAAATCCCTACAATTTACATTCAGACCCCGATGTTTCGTGAAAGCAATTTAATTCCTTTGATAATACCTGCGTTTGAAATGAGGCTAATTTGGAAATAAGTTCAATTTAGTTGTTAACTCTTTTTCAATATTTTTACTATCTTTGATGATTTCTCTTGCAAGTTTTTTATTTTGACACGGTGAACTGTCCCCACTGCACATAATCGGAACCTAACACAACGTTTAGTTTTTAAGATGCATAAATGCAGTCAAATCGTTCTAAAGATAATAAAATTCTACAAAAAAGGAAGCCGGCAGGAATCGAGTTATATGGACCCCACTGTGAGGTTGTTAGTGGGTACATATCGAGTTTTTTACTTTCACGATCAGACTATAGTTGTAATTAATTTTCCGTCACAATTACTTTATTTTAATCAAGGGTTTCATTTCACATCCCACATATTTACCGCGTCTAAACGTGGATCTAAATCCAATTTATTCTCATGGAACAAAATAATTAAGTTGAAAATTAATTTTCACATCATGGGCCGCGGAACGGCGGTCTGTTCATGACTATAATCTCGTTTTAATTGCCGTCTTCGAAGCGGCCACAGAGTACAAGTGTTGAAATTGAATTCCTCAGCGGGTTTTACGATGTTTTTTTAAATTTACTGGCCGAATTCCGATATTTGAATGAGCTTGGTGAGGATTTTTAAATTATGACTCCTTGCGAAGTGTGTACTGTAATATACTTTAAAATTTCACGGTTCTAAGCACCGAAAACTTGTTGAAACCTAAATTTAGTTTTATATTCAGTCTTATATTTAGAATATACTGCACTTATGGTGCAGCCAATTGTTAATTGTTATGTATTTAAAATGTTCATGCTGTGACAGCCTGTAATTGAAACAGCACTGCAGAAATTACTTACCGAATTCTTAAAAAAAAACTATGTAAGGTGTATGTTTTGTTGGCTGTTCAAATAAATAAATAAATAAAAGATTGTGTTGTTTTAGTTTTAATTCGCGTTGAACTGCTACTAGTTAAAAGGTATATCAAAAGAAATTATACGTTGAATCAAATTTGTATTGCCTCTACAATGCTACTGATTACAAAATACAACTCAGTTGCTACTTTACGTTACAATATTACCCTGATCGATTCATTCCTTCAAAGTAGAAAAATTAACACAAAATTCCAAACTTAAGACATAAATGTTCAATGCTAATTAGTCAAACTGAAACGATAGTTCACGAACCTGAAGAACTGTACGTTGTGTAAATACGGTCTTAAAGCAACAGCTGCGCGGCCCTAATGAGAAAAACTTGTTCACAATTTCGATAAAACAAAACCAATAACGTCAAGTGGCCCATTCTTCCACAGCGTATTTATGCGAGTAACAAGACAATAGTATTTCCAGCATGGGCCGACGTCCGTGGCCCCTACGGGCTCATTATAAACGACTTATTGATATTGGCGCAAACATTTCAAAACGATACTCTGGTAATACTTAGGAGTTGAAAGATCAAATAGGGCAATTTGTGTACGTTTTATTGAAAATATATCTGGTCAAAATGTTGGTGTATTGCATTATAAACAATATTTGGGTGTACAGATGTCACAGATTGCCTCAGTGGCGTAGTTGTATTGCATTCGTGGTCTGACAGCGTTCTGAGGTCCTAGGTTTGAATCCCGGTCGGACAAAGTGATATTTGGGTTTTTGTGTTCAGTATCAGTCCGGAGCATATATATAGCTCTGCATACCTCTTCGGCGATAAATATGTGATATATGTTTGTTTCAGATATCACAATTTTCCAATATATGGGTCGTAGAGAAAACCAAATTCATCCTGGAACATATCATGTGAAGCGTTGTCGTAAATACTAAGTCAAATTATTGTTACATAAAAAAAAGGCGTAGCACCACCCACACATTCGAGTTCAATTAAACCAAATGGCATCACGAACCAAAAGGTTGTAAGACAAGAATTGTATCCAGGTTCTCCAATCCACAGTCTATAAACGCTGAATAGTTTCCTTTTCTCTTTATTAAATGAGCTTGGTCGTAACCTATCATGTCATGTAAATTGTTGTATTTATGAATAAATGTCGCTACGTACGTCCGTTTCCACAGGTTCACTCAAT
Organism: Manduca sexta; assembly: GCF_014839805.1. Taxonomy (NCBI): domain Eukaryota; kingdom Metazoa; phylum Arthropoda; class Insecta; order Lepidoptera; family Sphingidae; genus Manduca; species Manduca sexta. Next base: position 16,131,748 of record NC_051139.1, read on the forward strand.
TTTTACGATGACAAAATATGTTACGGACAAAAATTATAAATCAACTATTGAAAGGCTAATTGAGTTAAGTAAAACAGAAGGGTGGGAATATAAATGCAAATGATTTAATTATTATATTTGATTAGACGGACAGCGTTTCGCCCTATACTAATGCACACAATTGAATGTCCATTGAAATTAATGCCTTGGGTTTTTATACCCGTCATTTAACAGTTGGACGTCATGTCACGAACAATCAATGGCGCGGCGGACCATAGGCAATATTGATACTGCTGGCTGGCTCGAGTGAAGTTGCGGCATTCAACCTCCATGGCATGGCTTTAGCTTTGGCTTTGGCTTTAGCTTTGGCTTGGTTTAACACATGGCTGCATGGCTGGCTTTGCTTGGCATGTGCTGTGTCGTTACATAAACGACATTTTTTTGCGACACAAGTTTCATACATATTTGAAATCAGCACGTATATCTATGTATTTTTACATTGTAGGCAGCGGCTTGTCTGTGTCCCTGGTATTGCCGAGTCCGAGCTGCAGTGGTCGCTTGCCATCAAGCAGGCGGCTAGCTCGTCTGCCTATATTGGCACTTAAAAAACAGAGTGTAAATTGTAATGATTTCTTATGTTTACGCGAATGTTAGACATTACAATTAAACAATTTTTCGGATTTTATCAAGGTTTTTTTTATATTTTATTTTTCTCCCGACGCGACGTTTCGAAGACTTTGCAGCCTTCATAGTCACGGAAATTAGACATTCGAATTTTTCGAAAAAAAAAATGTCGCTTAAGTCAATTTTCTTTTTAACCGTTGATTTTATTTTTATATAAATCCGCTTGGTCTTATACTTTGCAGCATCAAGGGAACCTCAAGTATCAGCAGAAATCAATAAGCAAAAAGTGGAACTCTTACCGCGGTTTTATGAACATCTGTATTGTAAATGACTGTCATACTAACATATTTGCCTAAGTTCGTCAAGTTATATGGTTGCAATCACGCAAAAACTATTAAATTAACTTTGATAATTTGGCAACCGAAAGTCCTGGAATAATACATTCCACTGCCAATTGAGCTGCCGTGTCCCTATTTAACGGTGAAGGAAACATCGTGAAGGAATCTATATATTTGGGATTTTTCCTTAAGAATTTCGATGATAAATAATCTCCATCGCTTATAATCAAACAGCAGACACAAGCAATTATTTAGGTGTCCAGTAGTCTTACAATGTAATGCTTTAAGTTGGTTTGAAGTCTAGAGAGCTGTTGAAAATTCGTAGTATTTGAGGTATGCTATTTGGTATCAGCATTGGCTCGACATCGTCGGCCAATAAACGAGCAAGAGAACTAATTTCCTGTTTACTATAGTCGTTTAATAAGTCTACAACGTCCCTTCTATTTAAAAAGTCTTAATACGTAAATATGAATTGAAGCTAAAAGTTTATGGAGGTTTTATTTTCGATGTTCCTTTATAAAAACAATGAATTTTAATTGTGTCGACTTTATACAAAATAGTCTATTAACTAAATACTTTGGATACACACCGTACGGTTTTTGAAGGCTTATAAAAATTTGTTTATTATTGAATTAAAAATATCTGGCGGATACAATTATTGTAATAGTATGACTGTAAAATGTAGGTAGATATTGTAACTTTGAATTATCCGATGACCAATACCCCAGTCCGTCCACAAAGGCTTCAAATTCTTGGAAACGTCAGGAGAAAATTATTGTATGAAAACTGTGATAAAATCAGCAAAATAGTTTTATTTCAATCTCTAACATTCGCGTAAACATAAGTAATTGTGTTTTTTTTTAGTTTTACGAGTCCCGTTTTCGCCCTTTAATGTTAGCTCATAAGGTATGAGATTAGGTTCCATGTTCGATGCCCAAGTAACAATTTTTTAAGGATTCTTTAATTGAAGAAAACACGTGTATCCGTCTCGACTTCCGATATCATAGTACTTAATAGATAGACGCATTAACTAACACCATGAGGAGGATAGATGATTTTTTTTATAAAACTAATAACACGCACAGGTCTTAGCGCTTTATTTAATTCTTTATTACATAATCTAATGTGGCTTCGAATTAGTGAAAGAGTTCAAAAGGTTCAAAAGATTAGCGCCGTCAAACAAAAACCAATCTTTTGTGTTTTGATTAGTGTAGATTTCTAATTATCCTTGCCTCATATTTTAAAATGAAAAATAACGAGGAAACGTTTCTATTCTCCTTGGTTTATTGTTCATTCGTGGCGGATTGTTCATTGTTCTTATTGTTATTCTTCTTGTCTTAGTTACATTATTCTTTTTATTGTCGTTGAATTCATTATGTATGGTTCATTTGTCTTAAAATTTGATATTTTAATGGGTGTAATGTTGAAGTTAAATTTTAATAAAGAATCAATGTTTTGTATGAAGATGCTAGAACTAACTTACTAATACTGTTATTTTACAGAAAAAAATTAAGTACCATTGTACCAAAGACCCATTGTACAACTGCTTTCTATTATTAGAAATACGTTTTAAATTACTATAAACTTATAGAACTTATCTCTACAAAAAAAAACTCACTTGTTCTTTACCACAACTCTAAAACAAACGCCCTGCCAAGCGTTTAAAAACCCGCCCAGCGTGTCACATCACAAGCCGCTCCGTTTAATTTTCTTTTATGAATTCACTTATTTTTATTGTCTGTGACGCTTTTGTTTCGAATGTAATCGTGAATGTTTTGTAATGAGCTGCTACTGAATTGGCACCGTCTGTTGCCGCCTGCCGTTTAGATATGCTAAATGATCACTTCATGTCCGCTGTCTTTGTGTTAAGTTGGAATGTTTTTGATGTTAAGTTTTTGGGGGCTGTTGAGCGGCAATTGGGTTTTAGTTGAAAAGAAATGAAACATATATATTTCTTTTTTTTTATTACGTGGAATGACGAGACGAGCTTGCCTTTTGCCTGACGGTAAGCGGAACGACTGTCACTGTCTGTCATGAACAGAAGAAACACCATCCAACACATTGAATTATAAAGTATTGTTTGGTATTTCACTGCGCTCGCCATCCTGAGATATGAGATGTTAAGTCTTATCATGTTAAGTAGTTACAACAGTGACCACACACTGCTACTTGGCGGCAATATTAAACAATGCGATGGTACCTACCCAGACGGATTCTTACCTAGAGAGACTTATATAATTGTACGTATCTAGTTATATTACGTACCGTTATACAACTACACCACATAAGCATTGGATTATAGATACTTTAATAAAATTTATAACAAGATTATAAATACGGAAATTTCGATGTAACTAAATTGTGTGTGACCATGCCTTTACATTTAACAATAGACATCGTTAGAATTTAAACGCGTAAACTAAACAAGATTACACGCTACGGGTCTTCCTGGTTACTCCAGGAAATTTCCGCTTCTGGTTACAATGTTTGGGAACAAAGCGAAGTGATTTGCCCAATAATCTGAAGCGATGTCTTGGAGTCACGTTAGAAAACTAATCGGTTCAAGCTCCCGAGAGGGTCGTAGAGATGGATAAGGGTATCAGATTGTGGGTATATTTGACTTAGATATTTTTTTAAACTTTGGCTTAAGTAAATGTATGCTTATTCTTTGATGTATTTTCCCGTGATTCCAATCGGATGTTTTTTTTTATTGCTGTGAATGACGATACTAGCTTGCCGTTCACCTGATGGGGAGCGATACGACCGCCCATAAACAGTAGAAACATTATCCAACACCTTGAAATACAATATATTGTTTGGTATCCCACTGAGCTCGCCATCCTTAGACGTGAGATGTTAAGTCACATTATGTCCAGTAGTCCCACAGGCTACAATGTCCTTCAAACCGGAACGCAACATTGCGGTGGTATCTACTCAGGCGGACTCTCACATATGAGAGGGCTACCACCTTTAAAATATATGCGTAGAATAAAGTACTGTAATTGGGATTTTTTGAGCAAATATTGATGATGTTTAGCACAAGTGACAATGGTAGTAGAGGTAAAGACGATTATGTGGTTTCATTTATTAAGGCAAAATGATCCTGTATTCTTTGCGTATTGCTTGTATTTATTTGGTGCTAATATATAAATATATTTAATTATATTTTGATCTTAATTATTTTTCGTTCTTTTTAAAGGTAGTTTTATGTTTTTAAATAATAATCCAAGGAACGTATATCACAGTTCAGTAGTTATGTAAACCAGGAAGAATAATGAATAAAATTTGAACTTTAAAAAGGTTAATGTGGATGTTAGTTAGCCAGGAAATGGACGAGCGCCAAACAAACAAAAAACTCTGGCTAATGGATATAAAGCTGCAATATTTTAAGCAAAATGCTTTATGTACTCAATTTGAATCTGTTGGAGTGTGAAATTAGATTGAAAATTACTTTAAGATTGTCTGTAGGAAGATTATATTTAAAAAAAAGTATTTAGTAACAATTAAAAATCATTAATTTGTGAATAATAAACGTAATTATCTGAGACATAGTAAAATCAAGGCTCTGAGGTGCCAAACTTATTACGAATTCCCACTAAGAAACAAAATGAAGATAGACACCCACTCCCAAGTCATATCTGGAAACGTATTACGAACTACAAAAATATTGGTCTCAGATGAGAATTGAACTCATATTATTTCGGGTCTCAATTGCTACAAACGAACGTTGCCGTCATGTACAAAGTCTAATCTATACTAATATATAAAGCTAAAGAGTTTGTTTGTTTGAAAACGCTAATCTCAGGAACTGCTTAACCGATTTTACTGATGAGTGCTGTAGGCCAATTTTTTCCCGGGAAAACATTTCACGCGGGTCGAGCTGCAGGGAAAGCTAGTAAAGTATAAAACATTGCACCATACTCAAGGAAAGAAAAAGACGATATTTAAATAATGTACCCACTTTTCAATAGCTTTGGAGTAACTAAAACATTTGAACATACGCATTCAATTCAAAACGAGAATAACTATTTGTTAAAATCTACTTTTCTTTTTTTGAATAAATAATATTTACCTACAATTAACTGGCCAGTAACAGTTAGATGAACAAAAATAGATCTAGGTACTATAGTAGTTGGTAAAATGGACTCATTAGACGGGATGGTTAGGTGATTAGCTTTTACGAGTTAGTCACTGGACTAAAAGAGGAAGTCCAATATGTAGTAGTACAAAAGGCATAGAATAACCATTGTAATATTTTAAAAAAAGTAATTTGATTAAATTTGTATAATATTTTTCGGTATTCAAAAATATTAAATGTGGGGGTAGTTAAAAAAAAATTCACAAATTTGTTCTAAATCTTTAAATAGACAGAAACACATCAATTTACTTACGCGCGAATTATGGAAAAAATTATTAACAGAAAAAAACGATTGACTTCGTTCTCGCTCACAGATAGTAGGCATTTGGCAAAGCAGTTGTTCACTAAATATATACATAACCACACGGTTGCACACCCGACTGGCACTGAGAAATGATTACGTGACATTGTCGAAATAGTTATACATTACTATTCAATGAAGGAATAGAGTTGATAAGTTGAATATATTATAAGTATGACAGTAACCGCTTAATAGTTTGTTATTTAATCTACTGTAAGGGGAATTTATTTTACCTAATTCATTTTTATTTTTATTTACGTTGCATAAATTAAAACAAAAGGTTATAAAGTAAAATTATAATTTAACTAAATGTATTTGGAATGTACTTACAACCTTTATAATGTGCTTGTCTAGATAAAAGAATTGTGTTAATTAGATATCTTAGTAAGTGATTCGTTTATTACCTTATGAGAAATTAGTGATGCACGCTCCGCCCACGTGAAAAGTTTTTTCCGGGATAAAAGTTCAGCTTTATATTTTCCCTGGGTAACACTTAGCCTATAGAACTCAGGAGAATGTAGCTACCTATCATGAAAAATAAAATCAAAATCGGTTTACTAATTCCTAAGATTAACGCGTTCAAACAAACTCCAACTTTATGTATTAGTATAGATAAATGATTCTTAAATTAGTATCTTATTTGTACCTACATAAATCCCTAATGTAAGAGCGGCATATGTGTAAAATGTGAATAATTTATCGTTCTAAGGGTTTCAACCCTCGTCATTAGGCTAAGGGATAACAAACCTAAATTTTCCTTATGATATGATCGTTAATCAATGGTATATTTGAAAATCCTTATATTAAATCATATTCAAGTTATTTCAGCCTAGCACCAATTTTCAGTTGCGGTTTTGAATTTATGTTTCGCAAATCTTTTGCCACCAGATGAAACATGGTATAAGTCTTTATATTGTGGTAGAAATGTTGTAAATTAATAATGTTTTTATACTTTTTATGACAGGAACTCGAAAAATAAGCAAATTATTCAGTTTATATAAGTGGAATTGCTGGGGACTTCAGAGGAAGATAGAGGGAATAGGTAATGTGACTTCAGTACGAAACCTTACAGTAAAGTTAATAATTTGTACCGGTTACAGACAGTAATCGAGCCAGTACTAGTTTTACTCGTATTTATCATTTAAAAAGTTCTTTTACCTCTCCCTTTCTCAGTTAAATTTCGGATCGATGTTCGACCTTTCACTCATGTTGCAGAAATGTTTTTATTAATGGCAAGCTACTTGATAATAAAGTCCTGTCATATGAAAAGTAAAAATAAAAACTTTTATGTTTTTTTTTTTTACTTTTATTTATTTATACATATATTATAACACCATAACAGTTGATACTAATACGATGTTATACAGATTTAATCTTAACAACTGATTTCAATACATCTACGAGTCATTTCTGTAAATTCTGACAGGTTACATATATCCAAATATATGTAAACGCATATTATTGTACATTTTAATGAAAAGATATAGAGCAAGAGCCCGTGAACCCCAGACCTTCGTTATTTTATAAAAGCTGAAAGTTTGTCAGCGCATGCTCCCAACACAGGTAACAACGATGGGCCATTATGAAGTTTGGGCTACACTTTGGCTTTAGCAGGTACACGGTACTAAAGGTGTGTAAAATACCGATCTAACTTCATCAAATAATAAAGTGAGATTTTATGGTATTACCTTCAGAAAATTATGAAAAATCACGTTATTCATTGACAGACACTTAACATAGTGGCAATCCCTCGCCAGACACCCTTAATGTTCATGAAATTATAATTTTATTTACGTTATAGTATAAAAGCTGATTTTTATATATAGTACTTGGGTAATATGTAAATAATGTTTCCTCGTTAGCCAGACGTTTTTGATACACACACACCTTTTACACACCTTTGGTACAGTGTACCTGCCAAAGCCACTGAAGCCCAAACTCCATAATGGCCCATCGTTGTTACCTGTGTTGGGAGCATGCGCTGACAAACTTTCAGCTTTTATAAAATAACGTAGGTCTAGGGTTCACGGGCTCTTAGACTAATACGTCAGAAGTGAGGACCATTGTCTCATGAGATGCTAATTTAAAAAACTTCCTAAATACTCATTAGATGTTGTCCCTCTGAAAAAAAGTGTTTCGTTTCAGGATGTGATAGGGGGCGAGCTTATCGCCATATCGAGTACAAGTTCTAGTCGGGTTGATACTGCGCAAACAACGTAAACATCAATTTGCCCAACACGGTATTCGAACCAATGTCCTAAGAGCAAAGTAATAAGTCTATATTATTATAATCAAATTATTTCATATTTCCATGTTATTTAAAATCTTCCTAAATATTTATTAAATGTTGTTCCTCTGAAAAATTTCAAATAAAACTCCAAAAATAGTTCATCAACTTTTTTTATTGATAACATCCGTTTGCTATGAGACAATATTTTACAATTTGAGTCAACCTCGCCTATTATTGCAATTTATATTTCAAGCATACGTACTCATATTTACAATAATTTAGAATTACTCAATATTATATCATACAAATTTTATCTTATGCTATGAACAAAATATTTTTAAAATTACAATATAATTACGTAAATTTACAAGAAAATGACGTAGTCTAGTATGCGATTGGTAAGACATACATTTAAATTTAACAACTATGTGAGACGTACTTAATGATTATTTACTTAACAAGAAAAAAAAAATACTTAGAAATAATGTTTTTTTGTAAATTAACAACATGGAAAGTAAAGTTTTTGTAAAAATTAAAATTTTGACTTATCCCTTTATATACAGAAACGACCATTAAGCTAAATGATGAATATGAACAAAAAAAAACAATTATTCATCCTCTACATTAAGTATCTAAAAATAAGTTAACAAAGAATGCTCTATATAATACTAAAAACAGTAACAAAAAATACAACAGCAAAACGACAAATTTAAAATCTACGACAATGAAAATCGATACATGCAAAGTGGAATAAGTCACATATTCAAATATAATATTCCTCACTGGAAGACTAAGATTTATAAGCATTAGAATTTATTGAATTTGTGAAGGAATAAACAAGAAATTTGCATAATAAACATAAATATAATATATGCAAATGCAGTCCACGAGAAAATAAGATTCTACTAATATACATTTCCTTTTTTCATTAGTGTCAAAATTACAAAAAAATAATATAATGATTTTTTAAAAGCACATTGAAACTTAAGTTGAAACCTATCAGAAAACATTTGTATCAAAGCGTTACGACTACCTATTTCAATTTTAAAGAAAATATGTTGTGCGTTTTTTTTTATATTTAGAATATTGATATATAAAATTAACAAATATTGAGGTTACATCAAATGGATATTAATTTTTTAGACAGTTAAAAAGATATTCGGGTAATGTAAAAGGTTTTTGCTCAAAAGATTCCAGGTCAATACAAATTGAATTTATGATTTTGAATCATCTTTCAGTAACATAATATACACACAAACATTACGCTCCTGTCTTCGTGGGGGATGGGCAGAGGTGCATCAAGGCATCAACTTTTCACCAAGTGTGTTTCGTCCCATGATGTGATAGAGGGCGAGCATATCGCAATATCGGGCACAAGTTCAATACGGGTTGATACTGAGCAGAAAAACGCAAATATGACTGCCCAAGTTGGGATTCGAACCCAAGACCTCAGAGCGCAGTAGTAGTAATAAGTTTATATAATTTGTTCTAGTGTTGAGATTATGAATAAATATAATCTATTCTATACTATTATATAAAGCTGAAGAGTTTGTTTGTTTGTTTGTTTGTTTGTTTGTTTGTTTGTTTGAACGCGCTAATCTCAGGAACTACCGGTCCAAACTGAAAAATTCTTTTTACGTTGGATAGCCCTTTGTTCGTGGAGTGCTATAGGCTATATATCATCACGCTATACCCAATAGGAGTGGGGCAGTAATGGCAAATCTCAGGAACTACCGATTCGAACTGAAAAAATATTTTTGTGTTGAATAGTCCTTTGTTTGTGGAGTGCTCAAAGTTATATATCATCACGCTATGACCAATAGGAGCGGAGCAGTAATGGCTAATCTCAGGAACTACCGGTTTGAACTGAAAAAATCTTTTGTGTTGGATAGCCCTTTGTTCCTGGAGTGCTATAGGCTATATATCATCATGCTATGACCAATAGGAGCGGAGCAGTAATGAAACATGTTGCAAAAACGGGGAAAATTATGAGTTTTGAGAGCTTCCGTTGCCTGCGCTGCGTAAACGGTTAAAGTTATGCAACAATGATGTATGACGGGATTGTTTCACTTAAAAGTTCTAAATAATATAACAAAAGTCCCCCGCTGCATCTGTCTGCCTTAACGTCTTAAACTCAAAAACTACCTAACGTATTAAGATGAAATTTGGTATGGAGACAGTTTGAGACCCTGGGAAGAACATAGGCTCCCGGGAAACTACTATTTATAACGGAAAACTTTAGCCTGAAAAACTTTATAACGCGGGCGGAGCCGCGAGCAAAAGCTAGTATTATTATATTTATTCATAATCTCAATTATCTTTTAAATACTTAAGGCTTTCTAAGAGCAGTTTCACGTCAACAATCTATTTTAAGTTTGTTTTTTCTCGCTTAATTGTGGTCGCAACATGTTTTTAAAGTGTTACACTCGGGAAGTATTTTTTATTTAGTTCCGCTAATTAAATATAAATAAATTGTATAATAAAATTTTATGTCATCAATGAAAAGCACATAAAAGTAAAGAAAAACCATAAATTCTTTGGTTCACTTCTTAAAATTTTATGGGAGTGTAAAATAAGTTTTAATGACATCAATTTTGTGAAGTAAATTGCATGGCATTCACATATTTTATGAATAGCTTCGGTATAATTTTATATTCGTAGTTGAAGAGGATTAGATAAGGAAAATATATTTTATGAGCTTAGATTCAAGGTGACTATTTCAAAACCTCGTAACGTTGCAAGGAACTCCGATAACTTGGAAACGTAAAATAATATTGCACTAATCAATATTTTTATGAACTTAGAATGGTAAGGTGAAACTGCAAGAAAACTTCTTTAATATTTATTTTGGCTAATAGTCAATAAGTCTGTGTTCTTAGAATGTGGCAAAACAACAAAGCAGGAGTTCCTGTCGTTTTATTGGAATTGGTTGAGATACTAACAGTAACTGACGCATTCATATATCAAGCAGGAACATCAAAATTACCGAATACCGATCAATATTGTATCTACTCTTAAGTAATTAGCAAGTATTCTCATGTAAGTATCTTGTTTTGTATTTTTTGAGAATAAATTTCTTTAAACCCAAAATTAAACGACATTGACTTACGAGTTGCGATTTTGGGACATTCTAAGGGCGCTGATGTGATAAGAGTGTCCAGTTTGTATAAAAGTATGAGACGTCATGTCTCATATCCAAAATAATGACTTCACAATATAAAACATGTATTTGTTTTATAGATATACGCAAAAACTATATAAATATCCGCCCTAGGTAAAAAAATGACAGAATATTTTAAATGAAATGATGTATGTAGTGTACTCGATATAATAATGAAACCAAATACTTTCCATGCAAAGAATACAAAAATTTAACATTAAGATGGTTGCTGATAAAAACATTTGAACATACATCGGTGTTAATCTATACTATTATATAAAGCTGAAGAGTTTGTTTGTTTGTTTGTTTGAACGCGCTAATCTCAGGAACTACCGGTCCAAACCGAAAAAATCTTTTTGCGTTGGATAGCCCTTTGTTCGTGGAGTGCTATAGGCTATATATCATCACGCTATACCCAATAGGAGCGGAGCAGTAATGGCTAATCTCAGTAACTACCGGTCCAAACTGAAAAAATCTTTTTGCGTTGGATAGCCCTTTGTTCCTGGAGTGCTATAGGCTATATATCATCACGCTATGACCAATAGGAGCGGAGAAGTAATTGGAGCAGGGATTGTTCCTCTTAAAAAGTTCTAAAAATATATTATAAAACAAAGTCCCCCGCTGCATCTGTCTGTCTGAACGTGTTAAACTCAAAAACTACCCAACGTATTAAGATGAAATTTGGTATGGAGATAGTTTGAGACCCTGGGAAGAACATAGGCTCCCGGGAAACTACTACTTTTATAACGGAAAACTTTAGAAAAACTGAAAAACTTTATAACGCGGGCAGAGCCGCGGGCAAAAGCTAGTACTTATATACATAGAAATATTTTAAAAAGTAACAAATTATTTTTAAAACAGTTGCTCTGGACGTTATTGCCAGTACAAAATATTGCTTCTCAAATAATAACATCTACATAAAAGCTACAGTTAGTTAACGATTAACAGCCGTTTTCAATAAATGATCCTAATCTCAATCTTTAATCCGATTACAAGAATGAATCAATCAAAACAACTCATTTGTAACGTCAAAAGAGCATTGTTCTGATTGGTCCATTTTTAAAGATAGATCCAAAAAAGCAATTGGGATCATTAATTGAAAATAGTAAGTGATTTATAATAATTCTACGAAACTTAACAATGTCTAATTTCGATGGTAACATTGTATTGATTAAGATCAAACACAGAAGGCTTTGCACATCTGACTTTATATTACAAATAACAATCAAGCTATAAAACGATAATTCAGGGGTAAAAGACTAGCAAGAATATGACACCGAACAAGTGCAAGTTGAACGCGCGAACCAAGGATTCCGTACAAAGTCATAAGTAAGGTACCTAAGTATATATGCAAGTTCAAACTTGATAAACTTTACTTTGCCGCTCGGTCCTTAGACACGGTTATTGCACAACCGCAAATAATAAATTTGTAATATTACTTTCCTTTTTTGTTATAATGGTTTTCAGATCTTTACTTTTACATGTGCTATAAGACATTGCTTCTTGCCAAATTTCATCGTTCAAGGTCAACGGGAAGTAGATTTTGATGCCCTAGTTAAATCGCAAAATATGCGCCATAAATGGTCATATCATTTTGATCACATTGTTTTTTTTAGAGCTGAAAAAAATCGTAGTCCCGAGTATTTTATATAAATTAAAACTTGATACCTATAAGTGTTGCTGAGTAAAAGGGTCTTGACAGATACACCGACAAATGGTCAAAGAAATGATCTTGAAAGGTTTGCTTTTGAGGTTCACCATCAGCCACAGAAAGTCTACCGGTGAATATAGATGTCCCTTAAACATTTAAAACGGCGTGAATCCAGCAAAATTTCCAACCGATCTATTAGAAGCGGCTTGAATCCACTGAGTTCCTGCTGGCATTATCAAGTTATTTGTCCACCTTGCAGTGGTCGGTCAATGCTGAGTCATTTTGTTTTGCCCCCTAAGATTTATTTAAAAACTTAAATTATAAAAGTTTCACATCCTTAAAAACAATCTGTGCTTGATTTTACAACACATTAATCTATAAAACAAAATGGCACATTAAATTTATTTACATCTACTATGTACAAGATATTCACTAATCGTCTTTCATTGGCTGGAATGCTTATATTAATCTTATTTTACATCAACCCTATTCCTAGTCCCCTTCGATTACGCGAACACGCTTTCCCTTTTAATATCCCAGTCATAAAACGGACTGTATTCCATAATAAATCTTGTTATTGGACATGTATTTATGCCCGATTATTAATGGGTGACGGAAATAAGGAAGTATTGATGGAAATGGAATATAAGTTCATAGGAACCTCTTATTAAGAGAATTGTATATAAGAAATAGTATCGAGAAGTACGTAAGGAAATTAGCAATTGTCGCTGTTTTGGAAAATTACCATTTAAGTTTTGTAAAGTTATATAAAAGGAAATTTGGAATGAATCGTGTGGAAGACTTTATTAATAAAAGAATACAGCATTTCATGAACCGGAATAGAATTGTTCAACTTAAAACTCAGGTCTTTACAATTTGGAATCGTTGGCCACTAGCCACGCTCGCTCCAAAAAAACTCATGATTGAATGGTCCAAAGGTACCGATTAATCGTAATGTAAATAAAACAGATGTTTTAAATTCACTTTAATATTGCAACGTAGACGTCGAAGATTGATTGCAATCTTTAGTTGGAACGAATAGAATCAAACGGATTGCCGTTTGATTTCAATTGTTCCATTTTATCGCAGTTTTGTCGAAGTGTTGCATTGCATTAGTAACATTATAATTTTTTCTTTCACACAACAAATATCTTCAACCAGTCTTCCACTTTCAATAGGGACATAATATATATTTAATATAGTTATTTACAGTTCTATTCTTAATTATTATATTTACAACCACAAGCGATTTGCATAGAGAAAAATGTATTAAAATCTGGTACTAGTTAAGCCGGAAAGTGAAAAGTTCAAAGTACGACCTTGATATCTATTTATTGAGAGGAAAATGGCGAAATATATTAAGGCAATATATTATGCTTATCTATTTATTCAGATGCTATTGCATTACTTACAAGGTTTGTACAGCTGCAGTCAGACGGATTGAATGCAGTCGCTGTAAAAATATCTGCAGTTGGGTACTAAGTCCTGTAAATGGCAGTTGTGTTTATCTATTTGTATGCAGTTATAGCTGTATGGAAATATTCGGGGGAAGGTCACACGATCCGTCTGAAAACAACTTGAACAGTAATAAAAAAATAATCTAGAAATAAAAAAAGTTCATGAATCACATTTGGCATTAAATATAGACACGTGCAAAAGAAACTTGTACGGAAATGTATGATATATGAGTAAGTTATGCTAATTACTTAGAATAAATTCAAGGATCACTACGAATTTACAAAAATGCAACGAATTCCAACCGCGCCATGATTTATGCGGAACAAAAATTCTCAAACTATTTGGAAATTTTAAAACTTCGTTTTGAAACTAGCGAGCTAATATAAATATCGTTTCGATTGCAAAATCGTGTACAATTTAATTTTAAATTTGTTGGGGAACTATTATACTTCCCGTTCGAACTATTATTTATAAATAACCGTTCAGAGTTCGTGATTTGTTTTATTTTGTATCAGTTAATTTGCAAATTTAAATGTTTATCCTCATTATGATTATTTAGTTTAAAATAACTATATATCTTCATTATAATTGTCTCTTCGCCTTTATAATAGTAAATATAGTTGTGTCGACTGTTGGGGGTAAATCATCTCTCGTCAGTCGACAGTCTATTGGACCCCACCCCACTTACAGTCAGGTGCAGTACCCTTATAAAAAAATTTCCTCAACATCAATTGAAATTGTTTTCTCTCTGTTCATTTAGCATCTCAACTTTATTACAGGAATTTTCTATAAAGGACCTATTTTTACTTTAAAGGTCGGCTAGGCATCAATGATTCTATGATGTATCGTCGATTACCACTTACCTTTAGGTAGGCGATTGGACCGTTTGTCCTCTCTTCTATAGAAAATTATCGACGAGTAAGTATTCATCAAATCAGGCGAAATGTTCCTTTGCAACGAACATTATTTTTTGTCTCGTGGGGTTATCGTATTGTATATGTGTTACGATTACTCTCAGTTTCAAATTTCCGGCAGCAGTTATGTTTTTCTGCTCCGTATTAGCCCGAGGTCTGAGAAGTCTTTTTTTATTACTTCGAATGACGAGACGAGCTTGCTGTTTGCCTGATGGTAAGCAATACGACCGCCCATAAATAATAGAACCATCATCCAACACCTTGAATTACAAAGTATTATTTCATATTCCACTGCGCTCGCGATTCTGAGACATGAGTGTTGTGTAGTCTTATTATGTCCAGTAGTTACACTGGCTGCAATGTCCTTGAAACCGGGACAAAACAGTGGCTACACACTGCTGCTTGGCAGCAGAAACAGACATTACAGTATACCTACTCAGGCGGAATCTCAGATATGAGATACCTACCACCAATTCGTTCATTCGTTTAGTTAAAATAATATTCGTTCACAATATGGCGAGAAGCTCGTCACCTATCGTACATGATTGAGTGTACTAATTGCTTCTCCACCTATAAATTGGGAGATATAAGGCGTGAGTGTGTGCGTGTATAGTATTTTACCACCCAGTGATCAAAATACTCATTTGCCTGAATGTTTAAAGTTTTTTGTATCTCTAGTTATAACTTTATTGTTGTACCAAAACTCGTGTCATACAGAACAAACGTCATTTCAACTGACAGAATTGTAAAAATGAGGAGTTTCGGAAACTGACGGCGCGGTCAGCGGTTCGTTTTAATTGTTTCCAAAACTAATTTAGAGTTGTGTTTGTTGTGTCGGGTTAGTCCAATAACCATTTGCGTCCAGTGTTTATGGATACCAAGTTGGACACAGTTCCATCTGAACTTAGTATGAAGTTGATTCATTGCGGATATATACTTAAACATAGGTAAATATGATGCTTATAGTTATATAGTTGAAGCGGCAGGTAGTTGTATTTAGTGAATGCATTTTTGCAAATATTCTCAATTTTTTGAGAGATATTTGTAGAAATATCACGTCTTTTAATGAAGTTGCTTGGCCATCTAAGTAGCAAGACTACATAGGATCTAAATCATAGGTAGCTAAGGTCCAAAGTTTAGTAACGACAGCAGAACTCAAGTAAATCCGCAAGGTTACCTGATGATTAGCGGTTACCTTTACCTATATGAGCAATATCAAAGAGATCGCTGAGTTTAGGAAAGGTACTATTGCAAGAAGTAGTAGATTTTGAGCTCAATTTTCCCCAAACGCAATAGCGATAGATTTTCAATCAGACAACTGCTACTAGACTATTACTTTTGTTTGTGGTAAGTGCATTTATTTCATTTCCATCGTAAAAATGAAGATGCAGATTAAAATAAATTTAAATAAGACGAACTTAACCACCGCTTTTGCATGTAAAACGAAATTTTTGTCATTAATTAATCATAGCAGCTAGTTACTAGTGCTAGTTTTTATTTTTATTTTTATTTTATAGCAGCTAGTAATTTAAAAAAGTAACATCACGACTCCTGAACGAAAAACTCATATTAGATTTTGCAAGCGCAACGATGTTGAATTTTTGAACATAACACCAACATATTTACATAGTTTAACGCGTAGTTACATTTGATATGCATGGTTTGAATCTATGACACTTATATTACAAAACAGGTTGGTTTATATTCATGTGATAAGTAAAGTAATGTTAGTACGACCAATAATAAATAGTAATATCAGCTCTGTATTATATACTGTCCCACTTTTGGGCACGGGCCTCCTCTACTACTGAGAGGGATAAGGGATTAGTCCACCACGCTGACCTAGTGTGGATTGGTAGACTTCACACACCCTCAAAATTCCTATAGAAAACTTCACGGGATGCAAATTTCCTCACGAAGTTTTACTTCACTGTTAAAGCAAGCGATAATTCACAAAGAATACACACATGACTCTAGAAAAGTCAGAGGTATTGAACCTGCGGACATTCGTCTCGGCAGTCCGTTCCACGCCCAACTAGGCTGTCACCGCTTTATACGACCAATAGTTATATTTTTCGACGTTATGGTGTCTTCTAAAAGTATTTAGTTATTCATTTATGAAGGACTTTAGGTCTTGGAACTCTAAAACTAAACAAATATTATCGTATTACAATATCTTGGCGCAAGATTCGAAGAGACGACCTCGTTTCTCCAGTTTATAAATTTCGAGGTTTAATCAAATATAAGGTTTGTAAAGCTTTAAAATAGTTAACAATCTTGAAAGTAACAACAAATTTAACTGTCAACATAAATTGTGTTAAGAGTGGAATAAAAGGATCTGAAAATTAGTTTATTTCAAACGAATGTTATTAACCTGAGATGAAAGACATTAACATCTTCACAGCTTTTGTTTTCAGTTTCAAGAGCCCCTTTTTGTTTTGAAACTTCGGCATCATTTTTCACGAGGTGTTTGCAGTTTGGGAAACTTCAGTGCATCTTAATCATCAGATCTTATTTAGGAAACTTAGCTTGCTTGTAATTTTAGCGGGATAGTTACTTGTTATTTTGTAGCGTAATTATTACCAATCCTTGTTAAAGAATGGAAGTTATGAGAGTTCAACCGTTTACAAAATTGCAAGGTTATCAACCGAAAACGTTTTCATCGTCATTCTGCGGGCATTGCGGTCTGACCTCTGCCACTCAAAGTTTCTAATCAGATCTCAACTTGGGGTCTGTCGGGCCTCTTATTTGAAATTTTCAAGGACAAGGGTGATAATGTGCTTGAAGGAGCGAACGAAGAATTTTGAGTTAAAATAGAGTTTAGAATACGTGATAACATTATCTATACTTAACACATGAATATGGCACAAGAACCTGTGAATAGGTCTTATCGTTTAAAATAATCTGATAACTGAGCTCACAATATATTTTACGAAAAAATGTTTTAAAATACGAAGACTCCAGTTTTTTTCAATTGGATCAAAGTAGTTAAAACTCATACAATACGTTTCAGATTACTTTAGACGAAAACTTAATTTAAAATACCTATAGATAAATCACAGTAAAGACTAGATTTAAATTTTAACATACGGAGAAGTAACAATTGGGCTTGCGTCTATAAACAAACTTTAGTATTGTCGCTGACTTTTCTAGGTCAAGACTATTCCTTTAAACTTGAAAGAGCAGTCGAAGTCGTACTATATAAAACATTTCGAGTCAACAGCGAACTCTCAGATGGAATTTACTGTACAATAGTTTGTTTCTAACTCGCCTTTCAGATGTTTTATCGGGTCTTAAACATTTATGTCTACTAAAAAAGTACTCGATTCCTGTAATTGAATAAGAACAATGGAAAACTTGAGTTTATGCTAATTTAATCAGCAAGATTAAACCAACATTCCCTCTGCGACTTCATACATCTCATTGTCCTACTTTACGATTGCATTAGACGTAGCACCATCATAGAAATATAGATGAACCGTTCAGACGCAAGCCGATACATTACTACAAGAACTTTGGAACGTAAGTACAGTCTTCAATTTACAAATTTAGACAGTGACCTCCTCTGTGAAACGACTCTTATCGTCTAAGTTAATAACAATGGCGTGAGTCCTCGCGTGTCCTGATCTAACACCCCGCACAGTCTCGGTACTGCTCGGACTAGATTTCAGTTCACTTTTATCACTTTTACCGTTGATACCATTTCGGGTCGCCACGTCTGGTGGGCGTATATCACCACAATTAGCTTCACCACTGATCTTGAACACTCCGTTCTGCATATCTTCTTTAGTTTCTTCGTTCAGATCAGTCCGCTTCTTAGGAGATTCTGTGGTGTTTGTGACGTCAGTGTGACTCTGTTCCGCGTTGCTGGTCTCCACGCTTTTTGTTGGACTGAATGTTTTGTGTTTGTAGGCTGGTGGTGCTTCGAAGGGCATGTCTCTGCCGCTACTGCTTGACTCCTCAGCTGGCGTGACGGTACACATGAGTCGATCTGCTACTGCACTGAATACAGTGTTCAGTTTGAGCGGAGCGTTGTCTGATATGGGAGGCTTTCGTTCGTGTACCGCCGCTGTGTCCTGCATGGCTCCTATTTTACGCGAGATGACGGTGCCAGCTCCGCATCTCTCTTTTAGTTTGTCTAGCTGATTGCATATTTTTCTAAACTCCTCCTTTTAAAGAAACACACACAATTAGTAATTATGGAAGTCTGTAATTCAATTTGCCATTCAGTTACTTATACATAAAAAAAAAACAATGTAAAATTATGTACCTATTACCATACCAAATTATTTTAATGCAAATAAAACGCCAAAACATTTCTCTGTGACAAACAAATCATACTTGTAACTCATCTTCTAACATAATTATTGTCAAAGTAGATTTCAAAGTAATTAACTTAAATATGAATTTACTAAAAATAGAAATAAAAGTGAGTTCATATTTTATTTTGCAGTTATTACAAAGGCTTTGAGCCCTGAAGCGACGCTGGCTGACTCTTACAACTAGTTTTTACAAGATAAAAGAGTGCTACCGCTGGAATTCATTTGTAGAACGCGAGAGTATTTTGCTCTTTATAACCTATCAAGTAAAGGTTATACTAATTAAACTGGAACTAAAAGGGGTTAGTGTGAAATAATAATGAAGTTCGCGAAGATTAATTTTAAACAAGATTGAATTACAAATATTTTAATTAGACTTGTTTTATTCATAGAGTGAGTTAATTATCAAGTAATAATCAAGTCTTATAAAATGAGACAAATTCTATTTCTAAAGATATCTTGTGTTTTTCATTTGGTTTTTGTTGGAGAGTAGTTAAAAGAGGCGCGATATTAACCTAACACTTTAAGGTTAGGCTTATTTATAGCTTTTAACATATTTAATTTATAAAGAATGTAAACCTAAGTTTGAGTAATTTAATTAGCAGCTTGTATTACCTCAAAAAATTGAATTCATTTGGACTACATTGAATTCTAACGTACATTTATGTTGACCTTTAAACAAAATATAAGTAAATCATGAAAGCACATGTAATTAATTAAAGTATTGAAATAGATCTTAGAGGTTTTACTGTTAATTTCAATGTGTTTTTATTTATTTAAAGGCATATAGACGGTTGTAAGGCCAATGGATATTCAAGATATTCATCATCATGATTGGCAATTAACATTTACGTAAATTGATGTAGCGTTTCTAGAAGATGCGAGGTACGATATATACATACGCTGGTGACTTATCAGAGCAATTCTAGCCCGAAAGATACGACATATAGATTCGAGATATTAAGTTATAGACATATTTGACATCCGTCTTTGAATCTAGTTTCAATCATTCAAATAAGAAGTAAATTAACTTCCGTTTTCAATATACGATTCCAACCATTTTCTTCAATCCATCACAACAATGGAAAAACCTGAATAAAGTTTATATTGTCATGACTTATTTTGACCCGTTTATTCTGGGAATTGAATCAAAGATTCAAATATGGATCATCAATTAAAAACAGACGTAATTCAACAAGTCTTACAACCTTCAGTCTTGTAATCTTCAAATCCTGTAAACCGTGTAAGAACTCCCTTCCTTACCTCCAGTTCCCTTTCAGTCATGTTGTCGCAGAACCTGGCGGTCCTGTTTGTGGTCATGGTGTAGGTGGACTCGGCCGGTCTCGATCGGAACTTGCCTGTCTTCTCCCGGTCGTCTTTACCGTGCCCCTTGTACACCATGTAAGCCTAGGTGAGAAAGTATTTTTGTAATTGCTATCATAAATTCTCTGATTGGTCAAGATGGTTTCTTATGTTTACGTGAATGTTAAACATTAAATTAAAATTATTTGTCGGATTGTATCGCGGTTTTAATATTTTACTTTTTCTCACGACGTTTCGAAGACTGCAGCCCCCCGTGACCATGAAGGCTGCAAAGTCTTCGAAACGTTGGGAGGAAAAGTATAATATTAAAACCGCGGTAAATCCGAAAAATACATTAATTTTAATGTCTTAGGTCAAGAATTTTTTTTGTGCAAGAAATTGGCTTCCACATTTTAATTATTTGTTTTATTTCTAATCTTATATCGAAAAAACACGCAGAATTATTTAGAAATGAAGTACAATTGGCGTTCTTATTACTCCAGGCAATTTCTACAGAAGCATGATGACAGGAAACAGAAAAGAAAGGGCAGTTGATGAGTACACTGTAAAAGACAGATACTGAGAACTAATCTTTTAAATTACAGCTGTAATCTTATTACTTCGGTTGTCTGTAAGACAGTTTTATACGTGCTCGGGAAATTGATCCTTAGTGTCCCTGATGATGACTGAGAGATGACCCCTCGGCAGTCGACACAATTATGCCGGCCTGTTTGCACCGGATATACACCGGCTGATCCCGGAACGCGACACGCTCACGTGGGCCACTATAGCGGATTTGTAATAATGTAATTAATGTATAATGTGTCACTACTATTTATTATTTTATTATAGTTATTTTTTTCTATTATCACAATTATTCATTTAAAGGTTTCAATTTATTTTAACATCAAATGTATTTTTAAATAAAAATCGTAAATTTTCACTTTATATTGTGATCCTCCTGAAGATATAACATTGAAGTTTGTTAATCAAAGTTATTAAAGCATCAGAATTAATGTTTGGAATTAGGTAATAAATAGGTTTCTATTTTAGGCCAGCTTCAAGAGTTAATTAAACATTAGTTATATTTAGTACGGCCATCCATTTTAGATTCTCTAGGTTTGCTTATTTTTAATAAGAACGGAGTATTTAATCATCTGGTTAATAGATGCCTTTATCCGTTATGGATGGCCTTAATTTCTAGTAATTTCTAGAACATTGTTTAATTTTAACAGTGTTTAATTAATAATACTAATATCAACCATGTATTAAGTACTGTCCAACTACTAGGCACGGACCTCCTTTACTACTGAGAGGGATAATTGGTGCCTGCCTTAGTACACCATGCTGGCCTAGTGCGCATTGGCAGACTTTGCATACCCTAAAAATTCTTTAGAGAGCTCTTTAGGTTTCCTTACGCTGTTTTTCTTTACCGATAAGCAAGCAAGCAAATGTTTAAATATAATACATTTTTTAATAGAAATATACGTATTTTCTACCTGGTAAGATAAACTCGACCTTAACACAAATATATTTGACTTCAAAAAACAACGTAACTTTGGAAGTACATTAAGTAAAAACGGCTCATTGTTAAATTTTCTGTGAATGCAGGTCATAATGCCTTAAAAAATGATAGACAGACAGACAGAAAATCTTGTAGCTTCCGTAGCATATTATTGTCCTTACTGCCCCGTCTCAAAAAATCCATTCTGTATAATTATTCATGTTTAATATTCCCTCGACGGCTAAAAATAGCCATAATGTTTTCCTCAAAACATATTTTCGGTCTCCGGGAAATGGGAAGATGTAAATTAATTAATTATGGCCCCCGAATATCGTACTTATTCCGAAACAGACTTAAACAGCAAAATAATAGTCTACCGCGATGGATCCCAGACTCGTGATTTAATTTATTTGCTTGATCTGTAAATATTACTTGTCTGAGTATTGATAGGTCAAAAATCTTAGTTGTTGGTACAAACAACATTAAGATGTGGATATAAATGTATTGTATTATTAGCTTTTGGTGGGTGGTATATGTGGTAGGGGCGAGGGGGGGGGGGGATTAAATGGTTAGTGATGTTTGCTTCTATTTTTATCTATTACTAGTTGACCCGACAGACGTTGTCCCGTCTTAACTATGAATTTGCAGCGCGCTTTCTGTCAATCGCTGACAGTTATTTCAAACAATTGACAGTTATATAAAATTAATATTTTCGTTAAATTTTCTAATTTTCCGCCCAATTTTTTGTATTTTCTTCTTTCATAAGAACCTTCTCCTGATAATAACAAACATAACAAAAAAAAAATAGTGAAATCGGTCCAGCCGTTCACGCGTGATGGCGTGACCAAGGGAAATAGGAATTCATTTTTATATACATATGTATAGGCTTTGTGAGGCTTAATAAACTGATAAATACACCTCTGGCATAGATACATATGTATGCCAGAGGTGTTTTTATCAGTTTATTAAGCCTCACAAAGTACTTCGTTACTTATCCTAACAAATTTTGCCTAATTCAAAATGGATAAAATATGTCCCTCTTAATGACAACATGATCGGTCATGTTAAGTAATGTAATTTCGCACGCAATATGGTGACAGCCTCGCCTGTCACATAATGCGTGGGATATTGTGCTTAGCCTCGACTAGTTCGGTCGAAACGAATAGAAAGGAATTTAATTCACTTCTCTACTATGTAACTGTATCTATCAATCAATGTGCGTATAAAATAAATGCGTTTCTATGCGCTTTGATTCTGTTTAAATCGATGCAGGTCATTATAGCGAAGTGTGGTACTTTAGTTTCACCTCTGCCTACCTTTGGGTATTAAATATGTGTTTATGTTTGTGACGCTATCGGCGGTGTAGTGATATAACTATCTTAGATCTTGGGTTTCATCTCCAAGTCAAACCAAGTAATATTAGAGATGCCTGAGTTACTACGCTAATACTTTAGCCTGGAGTATAGCCAGTAATTATCGTTTGTACATATTAATAAGCTCGTCCTTAGATGAGAGGTAATGTAGTTGAGAAATATTGGCATGTAGCACCACTGTCCACCCTTTAAAAAATGGCGTGATGTTATCTCCTCTGTAATCCGTCAATTGTTCGTTCGTATATATTTTATTCACTTAGCCATTTGCTACGTAAGGGACAAGACAGCACTTTAATACAATATATAAATCTGTAACATTGTCATATTGTGACAAGATTTTGAGTGCTTTATGACTGATTATCTACCTGACCAGAATACTGAGAACAATGACCTCTGTGGATTTCATGATGGTATTTTTTTACATCAGTCCATCTGGGCACTATCGATTTATTTATTTTTGTCGCCATATTTCAAGTATATTGAGTTTCGCTTTAAAAATCTTATAGGTAAGTGAAGTAATGGTGAGACCTAACCATCGTAATTGTAAAATGTCGCTACTGTTTAAAGGAGATTCTTACCATCAAGCCGAATAACAAACCCCTTGGCTCAGTGTAAAAGTTAAATAATTTGACAGGAGGATTTACCCATTGATGTGTTTTTTTACTAACAAGGCGGTATGATTGTATAATTTTACATCAGAAACTAAATTCAATTCAATTTATTTGAAGATCAAGAGGTTTTCAATAACGCGGGGAAATGAAATTAAGAAATTAACAGCGCGTAGCTTAGGTACTTAAATTACTAACTTGAATTAAAAACGTAATACCTAGCGGGCGTGAATCTACTGGTGGTAGGTCTCATATGTGAGAGTCCGCCTGGGTATGTACGACAGCAATGTCTATTTCGGCCGCCAAGCAGCAGTGTGTAGTCATTGTTGTGTTCCGGAAGGACATTGTAGCCAGTGAAACTACTGGGGCCTTATTCTCTATCCCGCACGGTATTTTGACAGTGCGTAACAAGCACGTAACACAACGCACCATGTTTAGGACTATAGAAATTTGGCTTACAGAATACCATTCCACGCACATTTCTTGAAGATAACATGACACGGCCGCGTTACGCGTTTACACTATCATACAGAATAAGGGCCCTGGTCTTATTACGTCTCAGGATGACGAGCGCAGTGGGATACCTAACAATACTTTGTAATTGAAGGTATTGGGTGATGTTACAATTATTAATGGGCGGTCTTATCGCTTACGATCAGGCGATCGGCAAGCTCGTCTCGTCATTCAAAGCAATAAAAAAAAATCTAGCTTTCATGGTGAAGACCTTTCCCATACATAGGGAAATGATCTAACCAATATTTTGCACCATATATTATTTTGGCGCATATTGGTGGAGGCCTATGTTCAGCAGTGGACAAAGATATAGGCTGATGATGATGATATTTTCCACCTCGCACCCTACACTCTTTAAAGTAACGTGTTAATTCATTATTAAGTATTGCTTATTTAAAACATTGTAAGGGTACATTCTCTCCTCTTCTCTTCAAAATATGTTCGTCTATTTCATTAGTACCCTAAAAATTACTTGGAGGTTATAATATAAGCTAATTTAGTTAAAACAGGTATAAGGCTAATCTTGTCTTTTATCTAGGCTAGGGTATCCAGCAAAGCCTATGTAAACGAACACTCATAAATAAATTATCTCGCTGAACTTGAGGTTCACTAAAAATTCGGACCCTTACATAATTATTTAACAAGGTTACCCGCAAAATTTAATTATAACCAGTTATAAAGTAAGGCTCGCCACGTTGAAAGTTTCGGCTCAAAAATTATATACAGGACTCAACAAATTAAGGCGCAACCGAAAGAAAATCCAACTGAAAGTTGGGGATTTTAATTAATTTCTAAGCGAGCTGTTCATTTAAATTCATTTCGTCACGTTATCCGATACCTCTTGATCTTCAAATTAGTTTTCAAAGATGACATGAGTCGGGCCTTTTTAAAAAATAATAGGTAAATTATTAAATATTTTATACAACTGAATGATAAAATGCTATTCAAAGCGAAGAGTATTATCAACTGATAGGAACGATATATTACTTATCACTAGGAATATAACTATCCAAAAAGATGGATAAAAAGTATTAAGTTTAAAGCAATTCAATGTTCAAAGTCTATTTGACAACGGTAAGTACTAATTTTATTGTATTTTGGGAGCCTTAATATCATTGAGACCTTATTCCTAATAATGACATTCTTTTTAATGTGCCGTCATAACATATTTGATGAGTAATATATACACAAATTGCGAGAAATAGGTTGCATAATAATCTCTAATGATACTGGCAACAACACCATTCAAATTAATTGCAGTAAAAAAAAAACATGCACGTTGTTGCTGGCCGACAAGAATTTTTAAATTTAGAACTCCTGAGTATTCTTTATACAAAACAGATGTAACGCGGTGACATTAATAGCCGTTATAGACGAACAAACACAAAGAGTAATTTAAACGAGTATTTTTCTTTCTCAAATATAATTTACTTTCCGCGGGTCCATCCTAATTAAGTTTACAGACATTACAGAGGGCTTGTTGGGGACCAAAAACCCAAGGATCGGGACAAAGTAATTACGCATTAATGTATAGGGTTATAAATGTTATTTTTGTTTGTCTTTTTTGTTTTCTTTTGGTGATGATGTGCGAGTCATTCGCATATAATCGAGGCGTTAAATGTAATCCTAATATAGTTGTCATCTTGAAAATAATACTTTACAATAACCTTTTTTTTGTGACAAACATAGTTTTAAGTGTTTTTTTGTCTATTTCGCTTGTTTGTTTGTTATGTGTAAGTAACTTGTGTCTTTTGTTTTCTTTCTTTCTTAATTTTAACTATTAAAATTAAGAAAGAAAGTGTGTTTGTGTGTTAAAAAATGTGTTTCGGACCAAATAAATATTCATGAATTAAGTACAATTTCACATGCCCTATGGCCACTACTTATGTGTGCGTGTGTGCCGTTTTTATATCTACATTGTCTTTCTACGGTGTTCGAAAGACATTGTTATTTGTGCTTACCTTACTTCCAAATATAAAACACAGAAGGAGCGTGACCGTGAGCTGTGTGTGACAGAAGAATATTATGTAAAGGAGGTCTGGATTAGCTGGCGACTGCAGGAACAACCTGGCGGAGAAAAACAATTTTAAAAATAGATACACACGAATTTTAAACGACTGAACATGATTTTAGTTACGTCGTTTGAATCATATAAAACAAAATAAATGTTATACATAAAGGGTTTATTGAAACACATTTTTTTCTAACTAAAATTACATACAAGCTATACAGGTGAAAGTTAATAATACTATATTCTACAACTTTTAACGATGTTGTCTTGAAATTTACCCAAACCGTAAATTAAAAGAAATGACTAATATTAATTTGATATAGTATCATGTGTAATAATCATAAATGTAATTCCAATCGTAACAACTTGGACAAACATATACATACAAATCAAATCTTAAGATAAATTAAGGTAGATTGTGCATCGTTGTGAACCAACTATCACAGTTTTAGGAATATATTTGTTAATGAATAAACAGTAAACGTAAAGAAGATGTTTAATTTGTTTCAAATCATAATACATACTTAGTTAAACTATTATATAGTAGTTAGTATAATAATAATATAACAATATCAGCCCTGTATTATATACTCGCCCACTGCTGAGCACGGGCCTCCTCTACTACTGAGAGGGATTAGGCCTTAGTCCACCACGCTGGCCTAGTGCGGGTTGGTAGACTTCACACACCTTCGAAATTCCTATAGAGAACTTCTCAGATGTGCAGGTTTCCTCACGATGTTTTCCTTCACCGTTATAGCGAACGATAAATTCACAAAGAATACACACATGATTTTTTTAGAAAAGTCAGAGGTGTGTGCCCTTGGGATTTGAACCTGCGGACATTCGTCTTGGCAGTCCGTTCCACACCCAACTAGGCTATCGCCGCTTGTATCAATGTAGACAGATAATATTTTAAGAAGCTCAAAGATGCTTATTCTAGGGTGTATGGTAGAAATTTAGCTGCAAGCCCACTGGAATCAGCAGAATTTTTAATGTGATCTATGAAATAAAGTTTGGGAACATCTGATCTAATTGATACAGTTAGATCGAATAAAAAACGACAACACTAATAAAATATCTTTACCATGCTGGCATTAATGAAAATAAGTTGAAGCGTAAATTAAAAACAAAAGGCGGTAAAGTTAGTCGTACGGCAAAGTTTTGGATGATAAATGAATGTCTCGTGACCTAGAATTTAATTCTGGATTTTTTCTTTTTAAAACATGACAAATGGTTTCGACCGTGTGGGTTAAAGGTGTTTTTGGATAATGCCTAATTTTGAATATGTAGCACAAAGGCTCAGTATTCAGGCTTTCAAAGATTATGTTAGGGTTCTTTTGTCATCGGTGTAAATAAGAAGGATAATTTTATTTCTAGAATATATTACATGTACTACAAACTGGTACAAAGTAATACTTCTAACAGTTCTATTTGAGATATCACCAATGATTCAAATTGTAAGGAAAGCTACGGGGAAAAAGTAATTCTTCAGAATACTTCATGATTTTTTTCTGCGAACTCTGCCTAGAGTGGCAGTTTTATGATTAAATCTCTATAGAAAAGAAGTCCCAGTATTGAAAAGTAACAAAAGGCTTATATCAATAATGGTGTTGCTCGCAGTTTTGGTTGTGTGAAGTCTTTTCTACCACAAAGGTCGCTAAAAACTAGTGATTCGTAGTGCCACCTGCAAGACGTCAGCGTCATTTATTTCAGAATTCGATTTAAAAAATTCCAATATTTTCCATGGGAGACAATTACCCGATAAAAGTAGCTTATGTATTAATCTACGTTATGGTCTATCCGTTTTGCGGGGCCCTTTAGGGCCGGTGCCTGCCTAGGTCTCAATGCCACCGGATCTTGGACCTAGGCACATAGACAAAGGATGGGAACACCGTAGGTTCTTAGTCGGTAAAAGTCTGACACGCCCTCCCGCCCATCCCAAGGCGGGAGATAGTCAACTGACGATATACCTACGTAAAAAAAAATAAAAAAAAAATGGTCTATCCGTAGGCTAAATTACATCCAAATTCATTCAGTTGTAACTGACTTTATTTCCAACAAACATCCATGATATCGTATATATATTACGTACTAGATTTAGCGTTCCGAACATTCATTATGTTCAACTGAATTGAACCGTCATCCATTTAAACTGATTTTAGCATGGTGTCAATATTGATGCTTTTGGTTGTGAACGGAGTAACGCTCATAATATAAAAACGTGAGTCTAAGTGCAAACCTGGATGTGAATAAAAAATATTAGTCAAATAAGTAAAATTATTTGTTGTACAAGTGAATAAATAAGTTATAACAGTGACATTTTGGTTGCCAGTTTAGTTCAGATTTTGGAAAAAAAGTTTATATGGACGTTTGTGTCTATAAAATAAACGTCAATGCATGATATTCACAAAATTTATATTATTAATTACATAATTCGTTTTTGATGCACAAGTATGCGTATTTTAAATTCTGTTACTGACATTAAAAATAAACTTTTAGATATGCAGGATAATGTAGTTTCGAATTATAAAATAATTTTAATATCGAGGAAATAGTTCCAGGAATTAGGGCGGTCAAAAAATTAAAAACTTTAGCATTGTTATATTATAATAGCAGAGTATTAGTCCAAAGCCATTACTTTGATATGTTAGATAAAATCGCCATTATAATGTCGGAAATACAAGTTGGTTTTGGTAATCTATGTTATCAGATTGTAATCAAGTTAGTTTGTTTCTGCGTAATTACAGGAAATAAAAAAATACGAATTAGTTTGTAGAGACGTTTGTTCAACGGTAACATGCAAAGCTGCGTACTTTATCAATGGAGAGTACTCGTCACACAAGTGGGATAGTTACCTTACTATACTAAACACTGGATAATATAAATTTTAAATATCTTTATATTTTTGAAATTAATTAAATCAGTCCACCCTGTGGCCACGAAGGCTGCAAAGTCTTCGAAACGTCGGGAGAAAACCAAAATATAAAAAACCGCGAAAGAATCCGAAAAGTAGTTTATATTCATTGTGTAACATTCGTGTAAACATAAAAAATTCATTATCTTTATATTTAATACTTTTGCGAAAAATATATCGTGAAGGATTAAATTAGATTAAAAATCCATAGAACACCGTCTTTTTGCGGGAAAAATCGCGTTATCGCTACCATCACTTGGAAGGTGAGTGGAACGGTTATGTTGGTTTCACCGGTCTTACGGCCCAATGAAGGCTCGGGAGTATATCATCCGAGCGAGCATTGAACCGAGTCCCTAATTCCTGTATACTCCACACCGGCATACCATTGACAACCAGCGGTGGCCTTCTTCGGCGCATAGACGTCCCGTGGTATCTTATTGCATTAAGATAGCAGTTCAGAATCGTCCCTGAACGATAGACCAACGGCCATTTTCTATAAATGATCCCAATCTCGAAAATTACCAATCAGAATAAAGTTTTTCAACATGCTTGGTTGATTGTATGTTTTTGGATTCAGATTGAAGATTGAGATTGGTATAGTTTATTGAAAACGACTGTCAATAACGTTACCTAGACTAAAATATGTGAAAATCTGCAAAGTTGTTTAGACGTTTCTTACTTAACGCATGAACCGCTTAGCAGGTTGACATAATTTTTACACTCAAATAAGTCGAGCGCTGGCTTATCTTATAGGCTACTTTTTATTCCAAACAAATGCAGTTTTGGACTTTTATTCTGTCAAGATTGTCACGTTAGTGGAGTTTGTTGAGTAGTGTTTATTCTATTGATTTATTGGAAGTAGTTTCAAATTAATTGATTTGTATCATATATCTATCGTAACAAAACGAAAGCGTCTTTGCTGTTTGAAAGAAATGGACATATTTAATAAAATAATTATAATATCGGCCCTGTATACTGTACTTGCCCACTGCTGAGCACGGGTCTCCTCTACTACTGAGAGGGATTAGGCCTTAGTCCACCACGCTGGCCTAGTGTGGATTGGTAGACTTCACACACCTTCGAAATTCCTATAGAGAACTTCTCAGATGTGCAGGTTTCCTCACGATGTTTTCCTTCACCGTTAAAGTGAACGATAAATTCACAAAGAATACACACATGATTTTAGAGAAGTCAGAGGTGTGTGCCCTTGGGATTTGAACCTGCCGACATTCGTCTTGTCAGTCCGTTGCACACCCAACTAGGCTATCGCCGCTTTTTACATGGACATATTTGCAACACTGCAAAGGTTTACACACGTTGAGCGTCACGTGCGACAAATAAGGCTTCAAAACAAGCAACAAAGGTAGTGGTTGATGCAGACCGAGTTTCGAATACTTGAGAACTGCCGGCAATATGTTATTGTTTCATGTTCAGCGACCGTTACTAAATCACGAAGTTTGTGGAGCCTTCGGTTGATAAATGGAACCTAAAGTTACGTACTGAAGCCGTATTTTTATTTATTACTTTGTTAAACGTTTCGATGAATTTTTAGGTTGACCGAAAAATTTACTTTAAAAACAGTCAAAACGAAATCAGACTAGAGCATTGGGGTTCCGTACCCCAAATGTTTGTCTTTATTTTTATATCATACTAGCTTTTGCTCGCGGCTTCGCCCGCGTGAAGGTGTTTTCCAGGATAAAATTCCACTGTTTGATAAAAGTCTTGCTACATATTTTCCCGGTACTTATAGGTTCAAACTAATTTTATCCCCAATCTATAATTTCAGTTCAATCAGTCGAAAATCTAAGAACATTTATACAAACTTTCATCCCCTATTTTATCCCCTTAAGGGTAGAATTTATCAAAATCCTTTCTTAGGGGATGCCTACGTCATAGTAGCTTTATGCATGTAAAGTCTTAGCCCGATCCGTCCAATGGTTTGGGCTGTTCCTTGATATATCACTGTCAGTCACCTTTGACTTATATATTATATTAACAACTGAAGTTAGCTAAAATTGAGTTTCTCGAAGCCGACCACTATTTATGTACTATGTATTTTGAGACTATGCAATTTTGTCGCGTTCGCGATTCACTTTCACTTTTGTTGAGTTTCAGAACGCGATATTAGATCCTCCAACGCGCACGCGAATTTGAACTTTATGCAGCGGTAATAAATTACAAATTGACTCTCCATTTTATTTAGAAAACGTTTGTATGGGAAATAGAAAAATGCTGTTTTGAGGATTTTCCCGGCAATTATTCGAATTTTTCTCACCTTTTAAATCTTCCCTAGACCTCCACGAATAATTCAAGACCAAGATAAGATAAATCCGTTCAGCCGTTCTCGAGTTTTAGCGAGACTAACGAACAGCAATTGATTTTTATATATATAGATTCATTTACCTTATAAAAAAAAAAATACTTTATTTATCACGTAGGCGAACAAAGTTGCACTTATGATACGTCAAAACAAAGCATAAGAACAATTATTATTATTTCCAAACAACTATTAAAATTACTTATATAACTATGGACATTTTAAATTAGGGATAAAATTTATACAAAAGACAAGGTACAAACCGAAGTAACCAGCTCGGGCTGGCAAGTAGGGGGAAATAGAAGGGTAATGTAGGTCACAGAGCATGCTTTGTTGTTATAATTTTTAGTTGCATATTACAGTGTCTATAGAATATAAGTCAAAGTGGTTTGGTCAATTACATAATATTAATTATCAATTACATAATATCTTGTAATATTAATTATACCAGCCATGATGATATTAGGCAAATGGCTTACGATTTAGAATTATGCCGTGCCAAGATATAACCCAGTTCAGGCGACCAGTTAACTGTTTTCATAATTTAAAGATACAATTGACAAGGTACACAAAAGTTATTTATTAGCACAATTTCTTTTTCTTTGCGTCACGACGTCGATTTGAAAAGATCTTTTCGCTTCTATTTCCAGTATTTCTTGGAGTGTTATTTATTATTATAATTGAGCGAAGATTCTATTTAATATATTTATTGGAATGGAAATACGCATCGAAATCATAGTGAAGGGAATTCTTTTGAAATATAATAAGCTATGGCAATATTTTCAACGAAATATTGTTAGCGAATATTATTCAATATTCGCATAGCTATTTAATATTTTTCTCTAGATATTTTGGAATGTCGATATACTTATTCATTTGAAGGGTATGAAGGTTTTGATAAATTTATATTCAATACATACACGTATAAAGCATACGAATAAAATAACTACATATAAACAGAGAAACATTTTTTTTTTACCCTACGTTATAGGGTCCATGCCCCCCAAAAAGTATGCCTTAATACGCCCCTGCCAACTCGTACAGTTGAAATATAACTTGACCAGCCGCTTTGCAAGTTTTTTCTAGGATTATCCTTTTTCCCTACTTCGCTCTTTTTGTTTACGTACTCGGGATTCGTTTGCTTTTCGCAATAATATTAGAAGTTAGCCTTTCATATATTTTTTTTTGTCAATAAAGTAAGCACTTTGTAGCATTTGGCTTTTATGAGATATTTTTACTGTTTCATTTTTGTATAATTCATTCTTTTATAATCTATGTTTATTTATGTTTTATTTCACAGAAGTGACTACATGGCTAATGCCTTCATTTTGCTGTAGTGATAAAGAACGTAAGCAAAAGTTTGATGATTTCTGTTTACGCGAATGTTAGACAAAATAAAATTATTTTTCGCATTAATAGTTATAATAATAGAGTAATGTTACATCTTAAACACTTACTTCATAATATACCCTCCACTCGAAAAATACTGGTGGTCGGATATTTGTATTCGTATAGCGACCATACAAAGTTGTAAAACTTGCCCTAGTGGCCCACGTAAGTTTCACATTCTATGATCAGCCTGTGTATATCTAGTTCAAACAGGTTGGTATCATGTCGACTACTAAGGGAGATTGTTATTATATTGACCACTAAAGGATAATCAACTCTCATTAATCAATACTCTATCTGGATCCCATTACGCTTACCATTAGGTGCAGTGGGTCCAATTTATCGTGCTTGTAAAAAAACAGATGGTAGTCAACGGAACAACGTTAGACTAAGTTTGTAACATAATGCTAAACATAAAAAATAACGAATGCCTGTAAAAAAAATCGATCGTAGTCATAGTTCCTACGCTAGGCTAAGTTTGTTACATAATGCTAAACATAAAAAAAACGAGTGCCTGTAAAAAAAATCGATCGTAGTCATAGTTCCTACGCTACGCTAAGTTTGTTACATAATGCTAAATAACAAAAAAACGAAAGCCAAAAAAAAACCGATTGTAGTCATAGTTCCAACGCTAGGTCAAGTTTGTAAAACAGTGCTAAATATCAAAAGAACGAGACAGACTTACATGGATATATTGAGGAAGACAGAGAGGAGGAACTCGTTGTAGATGGCCATGGAGATGAAGCGGCTCTCGTTGAACTCGGACGGCGCCTTCCGTACCATGATGCACAGACGGATGCCCCACACCAGGAATATTACCTCCACTAAAAAGGAAATTATAACATTAGTCTTAAAACTAAATGATGAGGAGGCAGTAATATGTGGTGGTATGCAGGAGCCGGTCTAGGTAGTTGCCACATTACGTATCACCGCACTATCTATTTTCACCACTAAACAGCAATATACAATATACTACTATAATATACCATGTAAGGTAGTGCTCCCTTTTGAGACATTATAGCCAGTGTAAGTACTGAATATTATAAGACTTAAATCTTGTGTCTTAGGGTGAAGAGCACAGAAGATTGTCATGCAATACTTTGTATTCAAGTTACCGTATGGCTTTGCTATTGTTTAGCAGTCGTATCGCTTACCATCGGGCAAACGGTATGCTCTCGTCATTCAATTGTAATAAAAAAGATAGAGAAGACCAAACCTTTAAAACTTTTAAAAGCAGTCATCATGCTCAGATATTGACCCTCCCTCTTAAGTCTTATGCCTAGTAATTACAGTGGCAACACAGTACTTCAAATAAGAACACCTGCCTAAAATGCTATTGAGCGGCGGAAATAGGCATTCCAATGGTACTTGGTGATACCTAACAGAGTCAAACTTTACCCATTCATATTTATTAAACATCACTTACATATAAACCAACTGATTTCATCATATTTTTCTTCATATAAAGCGAATAGTTCTCAATAACAATACCCATTACATTAAACAAATCCAAAATCAAACTGCGCAGTATCCAGTATAATTCCTAGATTTCTGAACGTTAAATACTGTCTTTGTCTGACCGTTCGCAAAGTGCCTTCCTATTAACTCGGCACACATTTGCAGAGCGCAGTGGGGATAGACTTAATAATATTGGCTTGGAAATATAGACTCCTATTTCACTTGATTCAATTATGCTGACTGTTTGAAACTGGTATTTGGTTTAACAAAGCTAAGATAAATTCTGTAGTGATGTGGCATTGATAGGAACTAGTTGACTAGAGTTTAGTTTAATATTGATCCTCGCTGTCATGAATAATGAATATCGTATGTTCCTTTAGTTTTAGAAAGCAGTTCCATAGTCTAGAGTGTGATATATAACATTTCACTTATTAAACATTCATGAGCTCCTTTTATTACAAGGGTAGTGATGAGTAACAGGTGCATAGTTAATTAGACATTACTGTTTATTGATTGACAGAAAGCGACGCTATTATAGGGTACAATATATTAGTGATTTCTGATCTCAGAAAAAAAATATTGTTTAGGAACACGCAAATTTTAGATGCTGATGTTTGAAGTCGAACTAAAAACTTGTATTCCAAATACAGCTACAGTAAAGAGTCAGCTTTTTCTAGTTTATACATAACCAAAGATTTCCAGATCAACGTCTTACAAACGTCCTGTATACAACGATCTCCTGCAACTTTTACGTCGACTGTCTACCTTGTAGGTGGACGACCAACTGCGCATTGACATATCATCTGGTAAGCTTAAAATAATCTACCCTCATAATAATGTACCCTTATAATAATAATACTTACAGGTAGTAAAGGAGTGGTCCCACCAATCAGTATTACAGAGGTACGCTTTGAGGTCGTCTTTGGTCCTCCCGACGATGACGGCGGGCGGCGCCACCAGCGTCCTGATGGCGAGCAGCACGCACGCCACCCCCACGATCACTCCGATCCTCCGGAGAAGGTACATGTCTGATATCTTCACTGCCTTCGCTGACCTCACTTGGAATATTACTGATATCCTAAACAAATGGAAAGTATTAGCTTACACCACAAACAAAAATGGTTGTGGTGCAACCAGGGTACCCACTTTTGGCCATGTGTGTTCTGTTCTATGATGTGATATGGGCGAACCTATTGCCATATCGGGTCCAAATTCCAGACTCCAGGCTGATACTGAGAAAAAAACAATATCATTTTGCCCGACCTGGGATTCGAACCCGAGACCTCAGTGCGAAAACTCGTATCGCAATACAACTACGCCACCGAGGCAGATACCGTCCAAAAACACAAAGTAAAAAAAGCATGAATGTCGTTAATCATGTATTAAATTCATTTATGGCACTTAAAAACCATTTTCATATTAAAATTTAAACAGAAAGAAGTGACAAAACAGTGATTAGTAAAATTAACTTGTTGATTAAAAATGTTTCGCTGCGGAGTTTAGAGTTTCCGACGTTTGATTGACGTTAGAAGTTTGTTTCGTCATCAACATTTGAAAAGCGATAGGAAGTAATTATAGAATCTAATAGCCGATTTCTCTGTAATATTATGAAAGTAATTATTGGTTTGATTAATTCTAAAGCACGGATAGACATCATTTAGGATAGCTTATGGAGCGGTAAGTGACTGATAAACCGGAAAAAATAATGGTTAAGCAACCCAGAAAACCAATTATGAGATCGTAGCTTAAAAGACAATCTATATTATTATAAGAAGGTAATTTTTGTTTACCCGAAAATGCTGATCCCATTTTAAAAGATTCTCGTCAATGAGAAGTTTAATTATACTTATGTGCTGCAGAATTTTAATCCCAGGAATGGACGATAATACGGAGATACGGAGAAAATCTAATAAGAAATAAATTAACGCAGAGGAGAGCCTGGAATTTAATACCTGCAAATGGATGTTTTAGTAATTTCTGTAATCATTTTGCGGTATTTGCTTGGTATTTATGTAGTTTGAAATTTTTCGGCAAACCTAGTAGGCGGCGGCGATAGCCTAGTTGGGCCTGGAACGGACTGCAAAGACGAATCCCAAGGGCACACACCTCTGACTTTATTATTATTATTATAAACCTAGTAGAATTTTCAAGGTGACGCTGCTATACCGATGACTTACTAATTCAAGTGTTTGAAGAAATTTCTACGACAATGTTACAGCTTGTGTACTCTGCTATTGGGCCAAGGTAGCGATAAATTAAATATTAAAAGCGACGATAGCCTAGTTGGTTGTGGAACAGACTGTCAAAACGAATGTCCGTAGGTTCAAAACCCAAGGGCGCACACCTCTGTCTTTTCTAAAGTTATTTGTGTATTCACTAAGAATACACTAGTATATCGCTTTCTTTAACGGTGAAAGAAAACATCGTGAAAAAACCCGCATATTGGAGAAGTTCTCTATAGGAATTTTGAGGGTGTGTGAAGTCTACTAAACCGCACTGGGCCAGCGTGGTGAACTGAGGCCTAATATCTCTCAGTAGTAGAGGAGGCCTGTGCCCAGCAGTGGGACAGTATATAATACAGGGCTTTCATATGCTATTCTTAAAAGGATATTAAAAATTTATCTCATCTAAATATGCGCAAGGACGACATAATTCTCGTCAATGTTGACAGGCAATACTCGCTTGGATCAATAATCGTGTATGACTCTGACAGATAATCAAAAAAGTTCTTAGTTCTCGATTGCGTTTGAACAGTATGCAATAATCCCCTGAGTGTTATTGCGTACGATTATTGCTACCAACAATTGCTCTGTCTAAAAGAGGCTTTAGTTGGACATTCTATTGATTTTATCAATAAGAAGACAGAACCAAGGACACAATAATAAAAATACTTTCCCTGAACCTTGTTTATTTGAAAATTAATTAACATTTTCACATTATACCTGTTTTCTATATTTAAATCGAAGTACGTTTCTGTTATACTAAAAAGGTGCTCACACATTATATCCATATTTGTGTATAACATGAATGAAACGTAGATATATTTTGCTCAAATTTAAAGGGGTAGCTTGACAAATAGGCGAGGTTGTCCAAGCCAATATGATATTAAATTCCCTATAGAAAAATATCCTTAGCCGCCACAGCATATTACAGTGGTGGAAAGGCACCTTTAGTTAGTCAAACTAATACCTCAAATGTACGTGCTCTAGCGTTTGTTCATTTTTAATTTAAAGTATGCGGCAAACGGTCCTCCCAGGTAGTTGTGAATAAGTTCTTACTTTAAAAGTGTATTGTTCCTCCATTAATGTAAAAGAGGAGTTTTAATGGTATCAAAATTTATTTTTAAATTTACCTAACGTTTATTTCAGGACACGGCTATGGCTTGGGAGAGGAACGGTGTGTCAAGACGAATGTTCGCAGGTTCAAATCACAATGGCGCACTTTTCTAAAATTATGTTTGTGTTTTTGAAGGTCGGTGAAGGAAAACATCGTGTGGAAACCTGAATATATGTTTGTAATGTATGTGGAGTCTGCCAATCTGCACTAGGCCAGCATGGTGGACTAATGCTTAACCCCTTTCAGTAATAGAGAAGGATCGTGCCCAGCAGTGGGAAAGTAGGTATATCATACAGGATTGATATTATATTCGTACAGCGAAAACAAAATTGTGGAGTTCCTATTTGAATTTGAATGTTTTTCTATATCATATTTATAGGTATTTATCGTATTATTAGTCTAGTATCTAGCTGCAGCAGCCTGAGTTCGGTGGAATTGAACGCAAGAACTCTAACTTTACCCTTCTAAGGACTAACTACCACTTCAAAATATTCTTCTTTTTTGTCTTTTTTGGTATTCGTTAGACAATAAGAAGACAGGAACGTCACAAAGGTCCTCAAAATGAATTCTTCTCGTCCGTGATCTCTTAATCTGCTCCCTGGGGAATTTAATTTATTTTTGCCTGTTTGTCACTGTATTCTGTGCTGTAAATATTTCTTCAGACTTCGTTAATGAAATATGTTGTGTATTTTTGACGGCTTTTCGGTTCGCGGAAATATAATTAATATTTATCAAGTGGTATGTTATATTACAGCCTAAATATGGCGACATGGCTTACCAATCCGTCGCAGTTGTGATTGAAATCATAGTTATATGATTATCAAAGAACCAACATATCTTTTACAATCTCCGTAATACGTACTCATTATCTCAAGTTATTTGAATGAACGGATGAAATACCTATAAAGTTTATGCTTTAATTCAAATTTTAAGATTCTTGGCAACCTTCAATACAATAAAGTGAACTGGGTGAAAGCGGAACTCGAATTAATATCTTTAAAAATATTTACACATCTCCCTCAAAATACTAGACTCATAAAAATACATAGTATTCAACAAATATTTAGCATTTACATTCCAACTTACATATAAATTTATAATATTCATAATTTAATTTTATTCAATGGACCTTTTTTAATATAAGTAATTATAAGGCATACAATATACTTACAATAAATGATAAAAGAGATATAATAAACAAATATATTATTAGCTGGAATTAACGCCAAGCTTCGACACACAAAGCCGGAAGTTGGATCATTTGTCAAATTTCCTTAGGGCAAACATTGTTTTCAGGGATTGTGTTTACGTCGAACTGACGGTAACAGGAAGCGATAGATTGAATTATATTCTAACCCCCTTATTCATAAACGTTTTTTATCTAACGACCGAGTAAAGCTGTGATAACAAGTCTGTTTCTCAGTGCTGACGGCATGGCAGTCTTCGCAGTGCGTAGACATAGGGCCGTTGTGATTGGCTAATATTGAGATGCAACAATAATAACCAATCACAACGGCCCTATGTCTGTCAGTGCCGTTGGGCACTGAAAAACAAGCTTGTTATCACAGCTTTACTTCGTCCTTAGATAAAAAACGTTTATGAATAAGGGGGTAAGAATTTACGGTATTGCTATTCCCGTTATTGGCTAGGATATTTTTATTTACAATTGAAAAGGATATTGTTAAAGGGAATGAGAATTTGAACTACAAATCTTTATACTTACAATGGAAAACAAGTATATAAAATGTTTAAGAAATAAAATATTCTAACAAATACACAGGTACATAATAGTATAAATATAATAATAATAATATCAGCCCTGTATTATATACTGTCCCACTGTTGAGCACGGGCCTCCTCTACTACTGAGAGGGATTAGGCCATAGTTGAGTGAAGCAAAGTAATAGTATAAATACTATATATATCAAAAAAATAATCGTATTTTTTCTATTAAAGAAAAATATGTTATAATATAACAAATTGCCCCAAAATAACTAATGAATATAAGCAATATAAAGAACGAAAACAAATTGGAACAACTCTGATGAAGTTAGTTGGTAAGTTTAATAACATCTAATAACTTATATAAGAATAATATGTAAGCTTTGAGATATTGGAATCAAAATAACGTTCGTGTGTAAAAATAACGTAATTACAGTAGTCTTAAAACATTGACCAAAGGACTATATTTTTGATTTTTATTTATAGTAATAGTTTTGTAATTACTGAGGTAATTCTTGTTAGTACGTTGCATTGTCCTGTCTATTGTAGAATTATAACTAAAGCAAGTATTGAGTCCGAATTTATACCAAGACATCTTTGTGTACACATATTTTTTTATCGGGATATTGCAATTAAAAATAAAATTGTATGCTTTTCTATATAGGCACGTCTTTATTTATTTTGTAATTGCCTTCAACTGAACCTTCTACGACTATAAAAACTACATAA
This sequence comes from Manduca sexta, assembly GCF_014839805.1. Classification (NCBI taxonomy): domain Eukaryota; kingdom Metazoa; phylum Arthropoda; class Insecta; order Lepidoptera; family Sphingidae; genus Manduca; species Manduca sexta. The sequence goes on from NC_051139.1 coordinate 16,172,036, forward strand.
TTAATCTCTTTTTCCTAATTGTAACATTCAAATCACTTCTTTCCTCTTCGCTTATAACAAATTCCGTTTCACGCATAACTTGCGTTCCGTGTATCCCACCTTCATATCTTCATTTTGTGGAACAGATAATACATTATAGTTGGAACCACGATACCAAACTAGTATCGAATTGTGTTCTTTCGATGTATTCATTTATTTGTAATATGACTGTCTGAGCTGCGATTTAGTAAATGAGCCAACCTCTCAATACAATAGGGCAAAACAATAGATGGATCTTTTGACTTTGTACTGACCTTTACAACTTGAAGGGCAGTCTCAAAGATAAATGCCTATTGTGACTGTTTATTGGGAATTAAGTAAAATGGAACGCGAACTTTTTAATTAGAAAAGACGCACAAACATAGGCTTTTTTATTACTTTTTAAATCAATTAGTTATTGTACTATGAGTAATAAACGCAAATAGTACTTACATCGGTAATTGTAACTTCATTTATATTTTTAATCATTACATAGTATAAAACAAAGTGGCTTTCTCTGTCCCTATGTCCCTTTGTATGCTTAAATCTTTAAAACTACGCAACGGATTTTGATGCGTTTTTTTTTAATAGATAGAGTGATTCAAGAGGAAGATTTATATGTATAATAATAACATCCATTAAATAGTCAGCATTGCACCCGTGCGAAGCCGGGGCGGGTCGCTAGTTTATTTATAAGAAAAAAATACGACCAAATCAAAATAATACAGAAAATAATAAGCATACTTGCGCGCTTTAGGTGCTCAATTTTTTAAATTACTGCGCGGGTAAATTATATTTGTGGATATAATGCAAATAAGCCGGCATAATTGTAGCCATTGGCGAAGGGCAAGTCATCTCTTGTCATTCGACTTATAATTGCATAAAAATAAAAAAAAATATACAATATTATTAAAGTAATTACTTAAATAAAATCTTGCTGGTTTAACAGCGTTTACTTGTACCTCATAATATTCATAATCGGATATTTCTATAAAATAACTTCTTATTACTAAATGTTTCATCCGTAACCTTCTCAAACGAAATCTTCCCAATCAATACGTTACATTTACTAAATTATGGAATTCCGTATGGAATGGAGAATGGTTGAGAATATATAACAGCCGAACTTGCGAACTTACATAATCCAATATTAATAGATGTAGATTATTGAATTTTCAAATTTGTAACACGGGCCTTGGAGTGATTTGATCAATATACTCCAGGGGAATAAGTTGCGAACGTAATTAAGCCAGGGGAAGGGAATGAGGAAACCTAATAATTACGATGTTTAGGAAGAAAATATTTGGAAAAATAGGATATATTTTCATCTTGACATATCATGAGATGTACTATTTACAATAAACGACCCTAATCACTTCTTTCGATCTATCTCGAAAATGGACCAATCAGAACAAAGTAATTTTTGAAACGTTTGCAAATTAGTTATTTTGATTGATTCATTCTCGGGGTCGGATTGGAGATTGAGATTTCGATCTTTCATTGAAAACAGGTGATAATGATGCTATGTATAATCCAAATAAAATATTTATCAATGATCGGAATAAGTACAATTTTATTTTTGTTATCAATCTAGAAATAGCTACCGAGATTGTTTCACTCGTTTTAGCGGCAAAGTCGCAATCGCTGGCGTTCATTAGAATTATTACGGCCTGATTAGCCTGGTAGACGGTAAATTGAAAGGCAATAAAGGCCAATAAATTAGAGAAGATTACCTTAGTAGAAAGAATGAATATCAACCATTTTATCATCAGCTGACTAGTACAATTATTGTAAAGAGTTGGGATTTTAAAAAGTATCCTCATTGGCAGGTAACATAAATTATAACTGTACATAAATTGTAGGTAAATAAAGTCAGTCTCCCCCATTCTTTTTGCTATTTTATGTTACCCGACCTGCAAGTGTATAGGTACCTTACCTCCAAGTCTTGAGCATCAGAGCGCCGTACGTGAGGCAAAACCCGACTTCCCTCAGCCACACCCTGGCAGTGCAGGTGAGGACTGTCGGCCTGCCGTACATGACCAGCGTGGTGCAGTAGATGAGCAGCGCTCCCAGCACTATGACCCTGAGGAGAGCTGGGCTAGCCGCTCTCACCACCTACGTAAATAGAAGTTTCTAGTAAAATCTTATTATTATTGATGTCGTTATCATCTTCAGTTTTTGGAAGACTGTTGAATTTAAGCTTCTCTTGAAGATTTACCCACCAATTTGAGGTTATAATACGCAAATATTTGATAAAAGCACAAATAGTTCACCAGGTTTATATACTATTTTAATAGAAGAGAAGCCTACGAGACTATCCCGTCCTCGCGCCCACTATTGCAACTCCTTTAAGCCAGCATCAGCAGTGGCGCGCAATGTATGACATCGAGCGGTGAAACTCGGCTGGTTTCACAATGAAATTAATCAGGTAGACAAATACGGAGGAGTGAGGAATATATTATTCTTTCCATTTATCTAACTAAGCAGGAATACAAGACTGTTACAATACTGGCACACTGTACAACTGGGTGAAAAGTACGACAGTAATTAATCAAAAAATAATAATTAGCCTCAAAATGAAATCCAAATCCTCAACCACGTTACAAATAGGTTGGTGGCTGTTTATCCCAACGATAAACATATAGCCAATAAAGTCCATAAATCCCTCCCACAAAATACAGATAACCTTATACCGGTAAATTCGTGTTTTCTATAAAAATCAATACGTGAACGTCAGTCGCCCCTGGACTCAAAGGCCTTTTGTGCCTCAAGCAGTATATCAATCAAGAGCTCAGCCTCTGTCACTGACAGATTAGCGATGCTATCAACATTTTTTCTTCCCGATTCATTTTCTGATATGTTTGAAGTCGCTTATGAGTTGGGAAAGGTAGAAGTTGGAACTAATTAAAGGCTTGGTAGTTTATGAAAAAGTGTCCAATGCGAGTACGTCCAAATATTTTGATAAAAAATAGGAAATCAATAAATCTTAAGATTAAAAACAAATTATTTAGCCGTCATTTGTAAATATCAATTAGTTTAATTTATTTATTTTACACTTAAACGATTGTGTAAATGCTGAATTGATTTCAGATGTATATCCTTTACTAGACACTATGTCTCATTATAATCAAATTCAATAATTTTTATTATCTACATATTTAAATTTTCTGACCACCACGGATCAAGAATTCAGTGATCAACAAAAAAAAGCAACACTTAAAAAAAGACAAACGCAGTAGCTTTTATTATTGCACAAAGAGAAATTCCAATTAACAATTAGATATTCAATTTGTCAGTTAAAGTGAAGTACCGCTTATTTCATTTGTAATTCAAGTTGTACTCAACAGAAAACTATTTACTGTAGAATACATTGTACGACGCGAACATAAAGACAATTAAAATAAAAGAAGACGATTACAATAATTGCACTGAGTGCTACAATGGCAGCGGTATTGTTCAAGAGCGCTCGTAGGCATGAATGGTAAATAAAAGAGAAACAGTATCATACACAAGACATAGCTACAAGTCTGTTATACTATGTGATTGTATGAAGTACGTATTTGTTCTTCATTCTAAACTCAATTGATGAAGGATATTTTTATGTGGGAGAGTGAAATAGTTATGCTGGACGTTTGGAAAGTTAAAAGATCTAAGGTTACAGATTGGGGACTCCAAGATATCAAGAGAGAAGAAGATCAGTTAGACTTGAAGACGACGTCATCAAACTATAAAACATAGCGTGAATGAGACTGACATAGGATCAGGATAGGACAGAATTGTAAAAAAAAAGCTTTTGGCTAACAATGGACAAATAAAAACGGCTGAATTGATCATAATGGTGGAACCAAGTAGTAAATTATGTTACTATTTGTCATTATACATAGTTTATTCTTAACGCCATTAATGAATGATGGTAATATTTAAAGTAGTAAAAGGGCCCAACTCGACCGGCAAGCACCACTGACTTTGACAATGAGTACTGGCAATGCCAGACGAATGACTTTGAAGCAAATTATTTCTTTAGTTCGATATGACACATCTTCACTGGGAAATAGAGCCTTGGAAAAATTATAATAGTTGTAAAAATATCTCATTAAAGTTTAAAACAATACACTAATGTAAGGTATTCACTCAGTTACTAATGTTTTAGGTACAGAGTTCTACTATTAAGTTTGCTAACTTCAGATAACGTTCGCTGCAGTAGTTTCGTAGAATCGAGTAATGCTTCCTATCATTGTGGACTGGTAATCGGATTGAAAACGACGGGAGTGATAATTCTCAATGCACCAACTTAAAATATGAATTTCGCATTGAAATTGTGGATTTAAAAGCGACAATTCTGATGGGAAAATGCAGTTCCTTTGAAATATTGCCAGAAAAATCTCTCATAATACGTAAATATGAAACTAAAACAACGATCTATTATGATGAGGTACTTACTCTCACATGGCCGTATTTGATGGTGAAATACACGATGAACGGCAGACAGGAGATGACCAAACACGCGAGGGCGAAGATGGTAGTCCTCACTACCCAGTTAAGGGCAGCTACGCAGGGAGAGCCGTCCATGCAGGCCTCACAACCCTCGGCGCAGGGTAGGCATTCGAAGGCATCGATGTACGAGTAGAGATTTGTTTGATGCTGTAGATAGTTTTTCAAATTAATTTCGTAGGTAGATTTCGCGTAGCCGAGGAGATCTATCGCAACGCAGAAGTGTGCATACACTGTTGTTTTTCAGTTTGAACGACATTGCAGCCAGTGTAAGTACTGGGCATTTAGAGACTTAACATCTCATGTATCAGGATGGCTGCGCAGTGGAATACCAAAAAATAATTTGTAATTCATCATATTGGTTGACGTTTCTAATGTTTATGGACGGTCGTATCGCTTACCATCAGGCGAACAGCAAACTCGTCTAGTTATTCAACGCAATAAAAAATAGTATGTTATTATTTAAACATAGTATTACCAGAAGATGTTTTTCATACTCCTCTTCTATTTCACTCCCGTTGTAGTATCTGTTGACAGCGGTGGTGTTGGGAAAGTAGAAGCCTCGTCTGCAAACGCATCGATAGGAGCCACGCCGGAATCCAAGCCCAGGGACTGGCTCGCACTGGGAACAAACACTGGATTCAATAACGTTTAGTATAACTTTAAAGTATGAAAATGTTACCGGGATGAAAATTCCGCTTTATATTTTAATAAATATTAAAATTTAAAGCGGAACGCCAGGAATAAAATTGAGCCAATATTTTTAGTTAGACTTCCAGCAATATAACGGTTAAAACTGCTTTAAATTCCATGCAGTAGTTCTTGCGTGATATCTGTACAAATATCTGTATTACAGACAGACAATAATCCTAAAAATTGTTGTCTTGGTTTCTGTTGCTCAAATTAAGCCCCAATATAAAATTAGTTTTTCTTCAATATCTATAATATACAGAGATCGAACCATTATAATGTTAGTATTATTTGTATAGATCATATTTATGAACAAGGTGACAAATAGGAGTGATGTAGTTTGTTCTGATATAACTTTGATTAAAAAATAGGTTTCAAAAAGTAGTTCCAGAAAAAATAATTTCTTCAGTGTTGCAAATATCACAGAGACGGGACAAAGTCTTCAATACCGCACTATCGCTTTAAAGCCCAAATCAATAGAAACACTCGTGCACTCGTAAAGGAACCTTTTGTAATCTTTTCCATTCTTTTTGGTAGAAATATTGATCGAAATATTTCCAACCGCAAGCCTTTGCGAAATTACTGGGCGCTGCTGAAAGGCTGAAGTTAAAATAGAGGCTAAAATGCCAAAGCAAATTGCAAGGAGTATAAATGTCGAGTTAGGTTCCGTTAGTTAACAGAAAAATGCACCGTTGCATCGTGTATTGAAATTGTAAAAAGATTTTGTCCTGTATGGGAAGACTAGTGATATTAATGATAGGGTAACATTTATGTACGTTTTTTTATCAATAATATTTTTATTTATAAAATCTTACGTAAATAATTTATATGAAATCGTAAAAGTCCTAAAACCATGCCCCTCTCCGTGACCACGAAGTCTACAAAGACTTGGAAACAGCGACAGAAAATTATAATATAAAAAACCGCGATAAAGTCCGTAAAATAGTATTAGTTCAATGTCTAACATTTGCATTAACATAAGAAATCATTAATTCGTGAAAATGTTTGGATGCTTGTTCGAAATAAACATCCAAAGGATTTAGACTAAAATTGGCACACATATACAAAACTCTAGATCGACATATACTTTTTGTCACAGAAAATTGCAGAGAATTTTATACCGAAAAACATTTGGCCAGAGCAGAAACCAACTATTAAATATTCGGTTGTCAATCGTCACTGTTCGCGTAATAACTTCAAATAACGGCTGTTGCAAAACTTTTAACGAACCAATGGACGTTCGACACGTACACACTATCAATGAAATAATTCACCAATCAGAAATCTCCATTTCAATATATTTGCAAGTAAAACGTGTGACGCGACGGAATAATGGATTATTGTTGATTCCGCAAAGAATAATCAAGTTCAGGATATTATGGAAATTTGATTTATTCAATTATTGAAATACAATTGGAAAAATTGAATATTTTTATTTCCTTCATTGATTGATTATCGGTTTTTATTATTTTAGATTAGGAAGGGGAGATTCAATTATATTTTATATTGAGTACTTTTTAAACGACAAAGAGTGTATGTTAATGTACTTCAAGTAAAAATATCAGATAATGATCAAAATTGAATGTTAGTTTTTGTGATGTTTTCAGATGATTTCTTGAATTTGCAATTAATAACTTCTAAAAAAGTATACCTCTAACATTGGACTACTTGATCCAAAAATATTTACTTTTGATATTATGTAGGCGAGGATCAAAAACGCGGATAAACATACTCAGAATAATTTTATTGTGGAAATTACTAGAGTTCAAGAACATTAATCCGCGAGTCGACAACATCCATACAATCTATTTTTATTCCATTGTTGCAAAAATTAGGTTCTTAGCAGTACATAACATACATACATAACATACATACATAACATACATACATAACATACATACATAACATACATACATACATAACATACATACATAACATCACGCATTTATCCCCGAAGGTGTATGCAGAGGCGCAACTAGGGCGCCCACTTTTCGCCAATTTTTAGCAGTAAATTGAAATTTAGGCTTTAAGGCTTATAAGCAATACAGTTCTAACTTAATTGTCTTGATTTTAAGTTTACTACATCTAAGAATAATGTTTTAGGCACTTTCCTTCGCAACTAATTTACAAAAGATTTAACGAGTGAACCCGCATATTTAACTTGTAAACAACAAAATTCCCTACTTCATGCCATTAAACCAAAATGCTTAGCTTTATGTCTCGGTTTTAGAGCGCCGTAAATCCTTTATTATGTACTAGATACGCGACACAAGGGCTTTGGAATTCCATCCAGCGTGTTACCGCGGCCTTGCATAAACTACCTTGGATACTGACGAAAATATCTTTTATAGCGACTGGGCAGGGACCACGCGTATGAAGTAAAACGGTTGCAGTAAGTCATTAAGGTGCTCAATCCAGCAAAACAGCGCGCTAACCGTATCTCCACAACGAATGCACGCTCATGCACGGGGGGATATTTGTAGCGGCCATAGACACAAAGTTAAGTGTGTATACCTCATGGTTGCTAATTCCTATTGAGGCTTATAAGTGCTCGCGAACATTTCCTAGCCTTCTACCCTCCTGCCATCCTAAGGGGTTTCGTCATCATTCCTCAACACTTCCTACCAAGCTGTCTCCAGCATTCCTCCAGGGCCCTGCAATTGCTAAGCTGGGCCAGTATCCCATTCGTATGTTTCCCGCGGTGTCGACTGCGGGGTCCGATACTTTAAAAAAACGTGTTTTTAGAAGCTATCTACTAAATATTTATAAAACATTAACATCGATATAGAAAAAAATTAACATCATATTCCTACACTATGTTAACGGTGAAATTAAATTATTGATATGAGAATTCAAAAACATAAAAAATCTTACGTCTATAATTATAAAGTATATTATTCTTTAAACTTCTTTATGGAATACATACAGACTCACGCCTATAATTCCCGAAGAGGTAGACAGAAGCACACGGATGCACCCACATTCCGCCGCGTGTATTCTGTCCCATGATTTGAGAGTTGAACCTATCAGACACAATTTTCAGACCCCGGACTGATAGTGACTAAAAAAACCCAATATCACTTTGCCCGACCCTACAACACACAACCACGCCAAAATTACAACGTTTCGAATTTCCGGAATACGGTGTTCTTGGATCACGTACATATCTGTTGTGACATAACGTGGATGTTTATTGCCGACATGAACTCGAGCGTATGTAATAACGACAATAATTACAAGTGTTTACATGGTTATGATTATGTTTTGGTATTAATAAAGCGTGTAGGTGCTTAAGGAACATTTAGATTATTGAAGAGATTTTACTGAATATTCAATTTTGTTTTAAAGATATGGAAAGCTATAATAAAAGCAATATACCCATATGAGAACTTATACAAAACAAAAACACAGCAGAGGCGCAACTAAAGCACCCACTTTTTGCCAAGTGTCTTCCGTCTCATGATGTGATAGGGGGCGAGCCTATCGCCATATCGGGCACAAATAACAGACTCCGGACTGAGAACTTACCTTGTCTCAATAATTATTTTGAATGCGTTGACTAAATAAAACCTTTTGGCTCCTTCAATTCTCACTGACCACACAGAACTCAACAGCAAAATTGCCATTTCGGATTTGTGTTAGAAACTATTACGTTGTTCGCGTCGGTTGAGTCGGTCTAACAGTTGGACCATTCCATTCGTTCCGTAGACAAAATTGACCTTTGTTTTACCCACATGAAAACAGTTTTCTAACCTTTTTCCCATAACAAAACATCCTGTCAAATGAATACCGAATTCACCCGTACAACATTTGAATACTTCGTTTAACCTCGTGTAAGCCAGGGAAGGTTTCACAAAAATCGTTCGTACGTGTACGAATCAGCGATGCGTACCGGCGTACCGCTATTCTACGTATCTCTGCGTATTGTTACGTATCTATGCGTATAAGGGCGTGTACACACACGCGAACAACAAACATCAATCACATTTTGATTTATGGAACTAAATTTGCACATGAAGATTGAGGCCGAAAAGTTAAACAGAGAATAGAAAAGGAAGTAGGACGCACCCTGGGACAGATGTGAAGAAGAATATATAGAATAGTCATCACAATATTTCTTATTTAACCTAATATTATATAATGTTAAGATAGCCTAGTTGGGTGTTAAACGGATTGCCGAGACGAATGTCCACAGATTCAAAACCCAAGGGCACACTGGTATTTATTTAATAAAAAGTTTGGAATTGTTATGTTATAACTTTTTTAGTTCCTTATATATTGAACTGTATAATTATACGCTGATAATATTATCGCATATTGTTAAGGGCGGCCGTTACAGAAATGTCGTTTATCTGGCGAAAAAGTGAAAACAAATAAAGTTTACTTGAAACTTGTGAAACGTGCCCTGAGATTATAAGTTTTATAATTACCAGGAGTTATAGTTTAAATTTTTTAATCAGAAGAAAATAATAGTTCACTGGTATTTAGAAATAATACAACGACGTGGTACCGTGGTACAGACCCAAACGAAGTCGCAAAGACCTTTCGACTACCCACATTCTGCTATAAAACGTATATAATACAAGGTTTCCTAGGTGCGTGCCCAATTTTACATATACCTGGTCTGAAGATAATGCAATTATCCAATCCACTACACTCACGTACGCTCCTTGATAGGAACACGTATTTACGTGGAACTTTGTGTACGACTCTTCGCAAACTGTGTTACCAATATTTTCTTGCTGGGTACTTGGAAATTCATTAGCTTGTTTTCCTAACAGAAGTAATTAGTACGTATTAGTTTTGTTCGTGTTGTTTTATCTTGATACTTTGTTAATTTGATCTGATGTTGAGTGATTGGTCTTTGGGTATGTCAGTCCTGTATTAATCTCATACTTCTGGGTACAGGATCGTTGCGTCTTTGTTTAAGCACTTGTTCATCAGTATCCTAGTGCGCGTTGGCATTTGGAAGACTATATAATCATGATCAATCTCATCATCTGCCGCATGAAGGTAGACCGAACCTAAAATTTTTCAAACGGACTTATCAAAAGCGGTCTGTATCCAGTGCGTTCCTGTGACCTTTATACATATGTACCTGATGGTAAATTAGATGTTTGAAATTGTTCGTTTATATTCTTCAACGCAGATTTTGAAGTACCGTTCTACATACTATTTTAATTTTGTAAGGGTATTATCGATCGGTCGATATCAAATAAAGTAAAGTACTTGAAATCGATGCCTGCAATACAGTGAACCAAACTGGCTTGTGAAACCATACTCGACACATTTTGTACATAGGTAGAATACTATACGTAACCAAACAGTTTTTCGTACACGGAAAATATTTTACACACCAAAAGCTCTAACTTCTAAATCCCCATATTTTTAACAAGATAAACTGACCTTTGATTGCGGGAAACTGTAACAGAAAAATAAAGCGTATTTTACCAAGATCTTCAAGCTTTCCCAAAACAAAGTTGGATGCACGTGTTCAACTCTCGATCCCTTCCTTTTTATTTCCCGAATAGATTGGCGGGATATGTTTCGGTTCCGAAGCGAAAACTTGTCGACATAAATAAATACGGGACTTAGCCTATTTACAAACTTTCTGCTGGAATAAAAGATTATCTGTCGCTGTTTATGTCTGTTCTCGGACATTTCTGGAAAAGTCTTGGGGAGGTAGAATTAATTAGCTAAGAGCTTTCACTCGGGCTTCGTTACAAAAGTGTTACGTGGACTTTTTTTGTTATTTGTATCCGGTTAATTAGATTATGCTGGACGTGAGAAATATATTTATTTTTCTTTTTTATTGTAAATATTGTTTATGCTATTAGTTTATTTGAACTATTAGTTAGCTTATATATTTTGTATAAGTTCATTAAGTATCAAATTAGAATAAAACTTGATATAAGCTACATAAAAAATACTTATCAGTATGCAATTCCTATCTATTTTATTTTAGACATTTTAATAAAGTTTTATAATTTAAATAAAAAAGGATAGCAATGGTCATATACTACGAGATTTAATTGCTTTGTTTCAAATTCGACTGATGCAAAGGAAAAATGAAAACGTAATTATTATAGTGTTGTAAATGATAATAACTAACATCATTAAAAGTATCCACTCGAGTAAATCCACCACCAATCATACATTCTTAGAAGATATTTATATTAGGACGCGTTGTTCTTTGAAGTGAACTGTTAACTGTGATATAAGCATATACCATATTATTATAATAATATATTAATAATAATACCAGCCCTGTATTATATACTGTCTCACTTCTGGGCATGAGCCACCTCTACTATTGAGAGGGATTAGGTCTTAGTCCATCTTGTTGGACTAGTGCGGATTGGTAGACTTCACACATCCGCAAAATCCCTATAGAGAACTTCTCAGGTATACAGGTTTTCTTACGTTTTTTTCCTTCACCGTTACAGCAAGCGATAATTCACAAAGAAAACATACATAACTTTTGAAAAGTCAGAGGTGTGTGCCCTTGGGATTTGAACCTGCAAGCATTCGTGTCGGCATTCCTTTCTACACCCAACTAGGCTATCGCCGCTCACTTAATATAATAAAATGTTATTCACTTGAAAATTAAACTTATATTTGTCACACTATGATGTATTCAAAGTATGTTTTATTAGATGGGTGGTGTCATATATCCGAGAATCTATCTAAGTAGGTATCAATACAATAAAATAATATTGTATCACATTATTTCTTAATTCCATCAAGCAACATATAAGTGGTATCACTTGTCAGTTCAAAGAACATCGTAATATAAATGTATCAGTGCTTTTACTGGATATGAGATCTTACATTTAATTTCTGAGTGACGAATTCAATATATCATATCTATGTAATACGAACTATGTAGGTATGGCACTTAGAATCATTCGATGCATCTTATAATCTTTTGTTGTGTAGATTATGCAAAAATAACCCCATTTAAACTGATCTATATTGAAATAAAACTCTTTTTCAGATTTTATCAGAATTCTTATATTATAATTTTCTTCCAACATTTCGAAAACTGCACACTTCATAGTCACGAGAGCACTCAGGTGTTGCTCGTCCGAAAAGTTAAAGTTACAATATCTACTTACATTCAAGAATTATAATATTTTTTTTATAAATCACTCCTCTGATTTATAAGGCGCGTTGGGGTAAGATCGTAGGAGGTGTAACATCGTATAAATCAAATAACTCGCAATTGTGTTATAATTTTTGTTTTTGGACAACACTACCCGCGACCCCATTTTCTTCCTTACGTTGCACTAGTTCACATGAATGATTCCGTCAAGTAAATAATGTTTACGGTGCTAACAAACAAAATATCGGTATTTAGTCGTTCCTTGGCAGATCCGGATTAACCCCATGCAAGAATATGCCTAATTTTAGTTTAGTATTTACTGTTTTCAATTAATTTTGTAGTCATATAGTATCATAAAGGAAATAAATCTTGTGACTTATTTATTCAAATTTGTCGAAACACCTATATTCCCTGAGATCCGATCTTTACGCATACAATTATTTGTCGTTAAAGAACGGATAAAAATAGTTCGATCTAGCACTTGTAAAATATTGCAAGTTTGTGTCAAAATTTACACATGAAAACGTCTGAACTTAGTAATTATGTAATTTTTTTTAGCTCAGGTGAATGATCAATTTTGTTTATTTGTTATTTATTTATACGTATATGTACTATTTCTTCGAATATTTTTAAAAATATTTACAGTGTCAATCATGAGGGGTAAGATCGTAAGCCTAGAACTATTAAAAAAACAAATTTCGCTTCTAAAAACATCTCACGATATTTTTAAAGATTTTTGAATGTTTATAAATGACTATCTAGATCAGAATATGCTCTTTTTATGGATTTTAGAATCCCTGTATCATAGACGATTTTAGATAGTAGTCCGAACTATACCTGTGAAGGTCCTATCATTCTCACACATTTCTAAAAGTATGGTACCGTTTTAAAGCCTTATAAAACATTAACTGTTATTTTTAAGGAATTTAAAAAATATATACCATTTAGTACATTTAATAACATGTAGGTAAGTTAATGATTCATTATAATAATTCGTATAGAATTCTTATAAAAAAATAATTCGAGAAGACTGTTTAACACGTCGAAAAAGCGTCCGATTTAACCCCAACGCACCTTATTTTGGCGCATCGTGGTCAAACAGATTGTGACACTATGATGATTTGTTTACTAAGTCCACAACAATTTCAACGTGTTTTTACCGTCGGAAGTCCTGCTATCTAGTAATTACAGTAATGGACTTCAGTACTTTATGTAATTTGTGAAGCAGGTTCTGCCAACTGTTATTCGGATTTAAAAGTTAAAATACATTATGGTATCCTTATTTTTAATTATATTATATGCCTGGGATCTGTATATTTCGACTTTAAAAATATATGAGAAGTTATTTTGTCATAATGTTTCATGATAAATCTTGAACTTAAAAATTCTGCATAAACTTGTACAAAAGAAAACTGCAAGATGATATTTAACTCAATTCTTATAACAGCCTCAACCACTAGAAAGCCCATTTCAACTTTCAATACTAGAAAGTCACATCGTTTCAATTCTATTACGAGAAGGCACGAAGCCGGCATAATTTATAGATATACGAACACAAAACTAGAGACAAATGTATCGTTATAGCATATAAACACGGAGTCACGGCTCACTTGTAAATCTGGTCGCCGGGCGCGGGATTTTCATAAATTGTCGAATCAGCGATACAGCCGCGACGCAGCAAATAGTTTCAACCTTGGATTTGTTGGAATTGTTTGTGTAGTAAAGGGGTGAGCAGTAAGTTTATCGATAATGTATGTTTATCTATTTTTTACTTTGTATCTATATTAAAGGTTTATTTAAATTAGTTTTTTAATGTATAAAATATGAAAAGGGTTAGAAGTTTACTTGATGGTAAGTGGTCGCTGCCAACAATTATAGGTACTAATACGTCATCTAAATATGTAAGTCACCTTAATCAGTTGTCATCGTCAGTAACAAATGAGTTAAAGTGATAGCTAGATAACATAACAATTTTAAATATTCAGAATAGTTTGGCGCGGACAAAAAACTTGATAGGGATAGGATCTCTTAAGGAAACTTAAGCTGTAGCCCTTTCTCTTGTATTTAGAGGCTTATTATGACATTTCCACCATGCCAGCTCTATTGTACCTTAAACATTATCTAAATCTAGTTTGCAACAAGTATCAAATCGCCTATTGCACCAATCTTCATTTAAGTAGAATAAGAGCAGGAATTACTATTACTAGAATGTGAATTTTCGGTGGTTTGGCAATGTCCACATGACATAGTTCGAGCTACTGTTACAACGAACACTGTGGATAGACAATAGAATATATAGAAATAGCAGCCCGGTTCAGCTTCGCCATAAACGTTATGTAACCATAAGTAATATGTTACTACGTTTAGCATTGTCTCTGGCAGTTATTTTAGTATTACGGATATTAAATATTTCTGAGAGGTCTTTACGTTGTTAATGTTCCGGAATATTATTAAGTATAAAAATGTGTAGAGTAAGTCACAGTAGCTAATATATTTTTTCATTTTACTTAATAAATTTATAATAAGTTAAACTGACTTAAAATAACTTTAACGACTTTGGCTATGAGTAGTTCCTGTAATATTGGCTCCTACGAGGGTTGCCATATTTTTCGACAAATAAAGTATATTGTAGAATTAAAGGTAGAAGAAAAGTATTTCGTGTCAAAATAAAATGTAAATTAAGTCTATTTTATTACTTTACTTATAAACGTATTATCATTACAAAAAAAAAAAAATTTTTGATTTTTTTTAATGCCCTGTTTATTTCGGTCGATAATCTGTTTTAAAAAGATATCAATTACAATGGGTGTAGTTACTATTAAAATTTATAACATTAAACTAGTGTTAAGTAAGTATGTTGGGTCTATTTTTAATATCTAAACATTTTTTCATTCATCAATCTATCAATCTATATATTATCAGATCTTAGCCTTACGAAGGTTGAACTGATTCCAGATTGATCGTACAACGACTTATTGTAAAGATATCGCCTAACTGTGTCGCGCGACGTTTTATCACGTCTAGTTTGACGTAATTACACGCTACGTTTGGAGAATGACAAATTAATTACAACTATATCGGTAACAAAAGGAATGGGGAATCATCGCAATCCAGTTATCGCTTTGGTAGGCTTATTACGGAATAATTACTAACTGATCCACAGATTTATGATATTTTAATTAGTAATACATTTGTATAACGAGGATAAATTCAGAAGTAATAACACATGACTACTTATAGTTTAAACTCTAGATAGTTTTAATGTATCAATGTGTGCCCATATGAATGCAAGCACTGTAATGTTATAGTTTGGTACATACATACATAGTATCACGTCTCTATCCCATAGGGGTAGGCAGAGACTATGGATTGGCACGTTGCACGATTCTCACGTACTTTTCTCGCTCCACCTTAATCAATCTTTTCAAGCATTTCCGCCGGTTCAGGATACTTTTGACCTGGCCTTTTCTGAGAATGTTAGATATCTGACCTTCGAAGGCTCAGTGTGGTCGATCTCTACCGGCTCTTCAATTCTTCGCCTTATATATCCTCTTTGTCAGTCTACTATCATCCATCCTTTCTAAATGGCCTAACCATGTATAGTTTGGTGGAAACTCACATACTTAAGAGAAAGCAAATGACTCGTTCCGTTATTAAGTTATAACAACTGTTTACTTTAAATCCTCAAAAACTCAATTTTAACCTTCAGTGCATCGCCAAAACGCACAATTCAGCTCTTTATACACATGTCTTCGGAAGCTATTGAAAAATATTTAAGATCCCCGAGGAAAGATATTTAAAGCACATAGATTTTGGCACTTCTAGCGTCCTGACCGCTTTTAAATATTAGGTTCATATTGTATTTGGGCAGTGTAACAGTTCAGATGTTCCGAGCATTAATTCCAAGAAGCGATTGGCCGACCTCCAACGTGCCAAAGCGGTGTTTTCTGGTGGTCCCTTCCATATTGTATGATATTTATGTAACTGCACATGGAAACGAGGGATTTATCCCCAAAAATATCAAAGGTTTTATTCAAAAGACATTTTTAGACAATGGTTTGAAAAAGGAAGAATTTGAAAATAATATTTTTTTTTACACTTACAATACTTAAACTCAGCTGCCAATTATTGACTCTTCTTTAGGAAAGTACTACCAATTCGTAACGCCACTTTAGACACGTTAGAATGCCTACTTTGATACCCTTGAAGTGTTTTAATATTCTACCTAAAGTCTCATAACGTCTCTAATTTCGGGTTAAGGCGATACCTCAAGGTCCATTTTCATACATTTTGTTTCACCTTTAATCTGGGTAACTAAACAAGTATTGGCAAGTAAAGAATTTAAATTCACGTCTAGTTAGTGATTAGTTCTCGCAGTTGAAAGAAAAACGTAAAAATAATTAATAATCATGGATATTTCTGCCTTTAAAATTTTAAATTTTCTAATCACTAACTAGACGTGAATTTAAATTCTTTACTTGCCAATACTTGTTTAGTTACCCAGATTAAAGGTGAAACAAAATGTATGAAAATGGACCTTGAGGTATCGCCTTAATATAATTCGCACAAACGATATGTACAGTTAGTTATAAAAGTATCTAAACAGATTTAAAGGAGATATCGGCTCTTTGTATGGCCGCTAGTTCTTTATTTTGAACAAATTCTAATCAACCTCATACTTATTGGATATTAAAGTGGTAAAAATATGGAACTTGGAATCATTAAAAGAATAATTTTAAAGCAGACCATTTATAAGAAAGATACATTCGAATTGAGCACCTCCTCCTTTTTTAAAGTCGGTTAAAAATAATAAAGAAGTATTGTGGCGAAATAACTCATAAAAATAACCTGATTGAGTAAAAAGAGGTGGAATAGGTAACTAACTAGAATTTATATTTAATTTCACATAAGTGGCTGCCAGTTATTATTATTCGCGGATATAAATGGAAATAAAAGAAAAATCATTCGTGGTTTCAACTCAATTTTTTTGGGTAGGCGTTCCAACTTCCAATGTAGCAACATTTATATTCCGAAAGCGTTCATTTTAAATGTAATATTTAAGTAAAATAAATTTACAAAAATCTCAATTGGTCTTTAAATTAAAATAATTTATTTCAATAGGCTAATTTTTAAGAGTTCCATCTAAATGAGTATAAATTTAATTTGGTTAAAATTACTGTAGAATATAAAAACTTTTTTGGACATGTCTTTTCGAAAGGCCTTTAAACTAGCGTATTCGTATCAACATTCGATCTTGTTTAGTAAAATAAACTTCAAAGGGCTTACCATGTTTAATATAAACGAAAAACGTTGCAGTTAATTTGTAGAACCGTTTAGAAAGTTTTGAAATTGTTCAGATACTTTTGTGACTGACTGTATTGCGTAGTTTCATAGTTTAAAACAAAGCAAAGTTTTCATTTGCGGTTTCACTTGTATGACGTCAAACTTGTCAACGAAGTAAAAACTTTCTCAGAGTGCATTTTTTAAGAAATAAAATGATAAAACAAAGGAAAAATACGATGAACTCGCTATCAGCTGGCGAGGTCACGGGACGGGATAAAATGAGAAATGATTCGCTAATCTTACGAAGGAATCTGAATATGACATAATTACTATTAAAATAATTTTAACCATATACGCTGTTTTCACAGCTCCATTCCACTTCATATAAAAAAACACAATCATATCTCCCCTAATTTAAAAATAAAATTTAGATTTTTATTTATTAAAGTTTTAAACACATGTACAAAATACGGACTCGCACTTCATAGTTGGTAAACCTACTCAATTAATACATTTTCCATTGCAATATAATAAATCGGCATTCTCATGGCCCCAGTTTATATTTTCCCGAAGTGATACGTAACGAAATATGATTTAGGTGTAGCATTATTGGAAATTGAAATCTCTGGGCGCGTCAACACTCGCCCCCGCCTATATTATGGCCATTCATTATGGCACTTCGTGTGCATGATTTATAAAATAGTACTATAGTGCATTATAATGTATTGGAATATATAAATTATAATGTGTTTATCGGTGGTGAATGGTGAAATTTTCTGAAAGGGAAACCGACACAAAATGTAAGCACTAAAACTAATGAAATATAATTAGATTTTAGTCGAATATGCAGTAAGTATTATTTTTTTATTTGTTAATAGTTTGCTTACATATCTTATAAAAGGAAGCCGGTAATAAGCCAATTATATGGACTTCCTGAAAAAAACGTTAGCTGATATAAAATCAACTGAATAAAAATAACTTAAAGGGCATTTGAGTTAATGCGGCTAAATATCCAAAGCCACTTTCCATTTTCCAGGAAACCAGCTTTCCATTGAAATCAATACTTATTTATAAGTTGAAGAGTTTGTTTGCTTAAATGGGCTTATCTCAGGAACTATCAAAACGATTTTTCCCACTAATATAAAGCTCCATTATTCCTGAATGCTATAGGCTACTTTTATCCCGAAAAAAACTTTTTTCACGCAGGCGGAGCCGCAGGCAAAATCAGTAAATTATAACATCGGCGTAAAAGTTTCACAAATTAACTACTTTGTCAGGCAATTCTTGTGCCGTCGGTCTACACACCGAATGCACGTCCATGTACGGACGGACATTTGTCGCGGCCGTAAGCACACAGTTAAGTGTGTATATCTCATGATTTCCAATCCAATTTGAGGCCTCCCTTCCTTCCATCCTAAGAGTTTTCCTTATCCTTCCCCACGCCCTTCCCATCTATCCCCTCCCAACTTTCCTCCAGTGCCCTGTAGTCGCTAAGCGGGGGGATTCTAGTATGCTATTCACAGGTTTCTCCCGGAGTTGACTGAGAGTCCAATACCAAAAAAAATACTATTTTGTTCAATACAGTCTACAACAGGATTATCATCACAATTAAAACTCTGCACAACTTAGAATTACATGCAACGAGGCACTGATATCGCCATTCCGAGACAACAAATTAATTCTCATAATTTCAAATTTCAAATCGATTCTACTAACATACTACTTTGTATAAATAAACCTGCACACAGTACCCACTCAGCCTCCCCCGCACGAGACCTACCGCGTATAGGTTTATGTAAATCTTGATCTAGAAATAGTATTTGCTTATAGATATCCAAGGCTTCGCTATTTGAATAAAACTTCAGTTCATATGTGCCCTGTTTACCATAATATTGAGTATTCGCCAAATGAAAACGCAATGTATACTCCCATTCTTAAACTGGGTTTATACCTTTGGTATTCGAATTGAATAGTATCAGTATTATTTAGTGTTCCTCTGGCGAGCACGGGTCTTCACTATTAATGAGGGAGGCCTTAGCTCCCTCCCCTAGTCCGAGTTTGATTTCACATACTTACTAAACTACTAATAATATTCTACTGGTGGTAGGTCTTTCATATGTGAGAGTCCGCCTGGGTAGGTTACCGCAATGTCTATTTCTACCGCCAATCAGCAGTGTGTAGGCACTGAAGTGTTCCGGTTTGAAGGACATTAAAGCCAGTGTAACTACTGGACATAATGAGACTTAACATTTCATGTCTCAGGATGGCGAGTGCAATACCAAACAATAAAGCTCGTCTCGTCATTCCAGCAAAAAAAAAAACATATCTTCGAAATTATTAACCGACTTAAAAAAGGAGGATGTTCTCAATTTGACTGTACTTTTTTACCTTTGTTCCGTATAACTCTTGGCTGTGTGGACTGATTTTGAAGATTCTTTTTCGATACACATACAAAGAAAATCATGAACTTACGCATTTATAATATTAGACATAAAATTACCGGTTGGTGTAAAAACACAATGCTATAAGATCGCCAAATGTATTATTGTTTCTATTTTATTATTATTCTTATTCTATGTTTGTACTTTCACATTTGATGGACAAACTATAATAAATAAATAAATGCTACCCATAATATGATCTATAAATTATTAGGACAAACAGAATATTTTGCTTTAACAGACCAGTAATAACGCTAAAAGGTTCGAGGATTATCTGTTCAGAAATGACAGACGCGATGTTTTTACAGAAAAGTCTACCGGAAGATATTAGGTAGAATTCCTCCAGGCATCCCCTGGAGGGCTTAGTGCCGGAAGGAATTGCCGCAGTACGCTGGCTGTACTTGACAGCGTGCTGTGAAAATGTTTATACCTTATTTATATTATTTCAGATCTGATATTCATGAAGCCAAAGGAATCACTTTGAGTTAGCTTGAACGTTATCGGAGAAGTTATGATAGATTTCCGGATTTTCAACCAATATATAAATTAAATGAGACATATATGTACTTTATAAAATGTTACCCACTTATGCCAAAATGTACCAACCCACAAATTATCTAAAAATAAATTAATTATATTTAACCTGCAATTAATCCAAATATGATACTTTATTGTTCAGCAAAATACGCCAAGGGTTATTTGACACAAAAACCGAAAAAAATTAAATTCCATTTTTTTAAATAGAAATATCCAGCTTTAACAAATAACAATCCACAAACGTCGTCTAAAAATAGTTCGTACATTTTGAAATCACTCGGTCCAATTTAGGATGAGCCTTGAGACATCTGTCATTCGAATCACGCCTATAAATTTCGTGTTTTAGGACAATACAATGTATGCGAAAATATGATATATTTTATTGTTAGTGCAACTGAAGTAATAATATCGCTTCTCACCACCGATTATAAGTTATCGATTACCAGCTGTTTTGAATAAACGATCCTTATCTCAATCTTCAATCCGATTCCGAAAATGAACCAATCAAAATAAGTCATTTGTAAGCATGTCACAAAATACTTTGTTGTGGTTGGTCCATTTTTAAGATAGGTCAAAAAAGGCGATGGGTGTCGTTCATTGAATATAGTGGTTAGGAAAAAAATGAATCGATTAGAAATAATAATATTTTATAAATTTTACGTTTAGCTATAAAACAACACAAAATGCATGCAAACGTAACTGCTCGTATTTTTTTTTTAATATGATCGTGCTACCGTTATCACTGAATGCGTCCTTCGATACGCGAGAGTTTATGAGTAAGGCACGGTGACCCTGGAACATAACCGCCCAGTGGCTTTCCGACAAGGCTGAGCGGTAGACATAACTAAAATCGCGAGGAAGTCGCCGTAGAAATACCTAAAATGGAAGGTATTTGGTCCTTATTGTTATAGTAGTATGAATCTCACCTCAGTAGTAGCAGTCTTGCACTTATCAGTACCCGCGAAGATGTTGAGCTGCGTGGAACCAGGCTTGAGGGGGCACTGGTCGATATCAACCCGACGTAGGTCTATGTCAATCCCACTGGTACCTCTGTAGACAAAATATAACTGATTAATTAGGTTTTGCACGCGACTCGTCCCGTTGGAAAGATTGGTATCTACCTCCGTTACAAAATATTAATATATTGTTATAATTTCACTTACAGTTCGGTCAATAATCAAAAATCTTTCTAGTATGATTCATTGTGTACCTACTTTTCTTAAATATAGATTATACAATGTTAATCGAAGACATGACTTATCTTTGTAACCGAATTGAATCTTCCCTTCAACAGCTTGTATTAACAGAATCTTTGCAAATTTAATCATTAATTAACTGATGCTTCTCACTTCGTCCGCGTTTATTTATTAGCAATATAATATTATATTTATTTATGTACAATACAAATAACATAATTTATTTTATAAAGGTTAATAGACGCAAAAAGAATAATAATATAAACACTACATTATGAAAGCAAGCGAATACCGTTTACCGGCTACCGCTAAAAGAGCGGGAAAAACATTAGACGAAGGAATCACCTCATGAAATGCCAAGAAGATATTAGCGTTGTAAAAATCTAAATTATTTATTTTAAATGCATTTAAATAATATAGAACATAATATGTAACTGTATGTATTCATTTTGTTATTTTTAATTAATATTTATTGAAAATATTTTAATTTGCACCTTGGACGCAAAGGAATCTCTCATACAGCCATATTATTTATTATTATTTTTAAATGTACAATTTTATTTTACACAGAAATATTTGTATTTAATACACCTACACAAATTGTGTCCTAATTTTATTCAATAATTGTTGGGTATTGCGCAAACTATTGCGTACCAAGAATTAATTACGATGTAAATATAAATTACAAAAAAAAATATAGAGATTGGATTCCATAATAGGCAGAATTTTTCGATCATTCGCTTGTTTGATTATATTTTAACATAAGATATGATGCTTTTATCTATGAAGGGTAAGCCAGAGATGAAACTAGTGCATCTACGATACCTAGATGTGGTAGGGGGCGCGAATACCGCGATATGAGGTACTCAGAAGTTCCAAATAATTACATATTTTTTAATTCTAACATTATTTTACACTGCTCATACTGTAAGTTATTACCACTATCTCACCATATCACCAGTATGGATAGATAAATATTTTAATGGATGTATAGTGTCTGTTTGCGGAACCTTGTCCGCATTTTTTATAATCATAACGGAATTCGCATTACATTTATTCAGTTGTATAATAATATTTCTACTACCCTCTCAGTTCTCATGCATCGTCTCTAATGCATCTTACACAGCTTCCTTGGGGTTTTTATCGATATAGTAACGGGTATAGGTAGATAATATATTATAGTATTGAAGACTCTGCTTAGCGATTGTCTGATATTTTCCATTACTCCAGTCAGCGTAGTGCTACAGCGTGGACCAGCGACAAGTAACTGCTCTGTTAGCAGACGATAAAAGTACTTAAAGCATAAAGGTCGGAATTAAGTAAAATGACAGAAATAGAACTCGGAACTTCAACATAAGACCTTTATAATCCTACATTTAAGCTAAACATGACAGCTAAACTTGTTATAATAACCAAAATACCAACAAACAGACCATAATCAATTGCGATTGTCATCCAAATTCGGGACCAAACCCTTTAATTAAATGTAAACGGATTATAACCGAGGCCCACGCCGAAAATCTTCGAGTTTAGTACGAAGTAATTAGGTTACTTCGAATTTAGTACGCATTTATACTTCCAGTTTTAGATCAATTAATTTTAATACCGTAGAACTCCCCTGATACCACAGGAAATACACCAAGATCTTGATGGTGTTTTAAAACTGGCTTTTCTAGATGTAAATATCCCTAAACTTGAGGTTACAATATCTCCTTAGTTCATAATTTTGTCTTTTGCTTTACTATGAAGCGAAGTGGACAATTTATATTTTAAACTCCTCCCTGTCTTTTTATTTGATTAATTTCGTTATAGACGCCGAGCTTCTCCGCTCGGTGTCATAAAACGCTTGCCACGGGTATGAGGGCGGGAAAAATATCTAATTCTTAACTTATGTTAAGAAAATCTAAGTCAAATTATGTCTGGAACATGTTAGAAAAAGTAACACCATATTGGGAAAAATTATGCGGAGGTATCAGGTATTAGTAAGTAAGACTAGAATATTGTGTTTCAATGGCCTAGTGGCGGCGTACTCGGATTGTAAACGTAGAATTCTGAGTTCGATTTCCCAGCGGGAAAAATGATTAGTGACTCATTTAAATCATGCTACACGCGTGCGTTTCACAATGGGCTTTTAGCAAATATTGCAATGATGTTAGCGCAAAGAACGAGACTAATGCTTCGTTGAAATTTAGATTTTTCTATACTTATAATAAAAACATATTTAAGAAATGTTTCGCGTATCGCAACCGCAACTGCTCACTTACACCGAATTCACGGTTCGTTTAGATTTAAGTACTTGAGAAAATTGTTTTATTTCTTACTTAATGTCGGTTTTTTGGTTAAAGTCAGCTTTAAAACAGGTTTCTTCGGAGAGATGAATTCACACAGCCAAAATTACGCAGATAAATAACTATGATGTTATTAATATTTCAAAATAATTTTAAAATATGAGTTATTGCGCTATTCAACTGTTTCTTTTTATACTCAGCAAAGTGACCCCGCTGTTCCTAATGGTATGTGGACTGGAGTCTTCGATGTAGACTGATTAACGCTACCCAACTGTTTTTTTTTTTTATTTATACGGGAAAAAACACATATAAATACACGGTATAGCATAAAGACACGGTAAAGGAACCAGAATGCACCTGATGGTAAGAGGAATGGGGCCCAATAGAATTTGGACTGACGAGAGAAGATTACACCCGGCAGTCGACACAATTATACCGGTCTCTTGGAACTGGATATACACAGGCTGATCCCGACACGCGACATACTTACA
The DNA here is from genome assembly GCF_014839805.1 of Manduca sexta. Lineage (NCBI taxonomy): Eukaryota > Metazoa > Arthropoda > Insecta > Lepidoptera > Sphingidae > Manduca > Manduca sexta. Next base: position 16,196,576 of record NC_051139.1, read on the forward strand.
TGGGCCACTATAGCGAGTTTTAACACATTGTGTACATTGAAATAAAAACTATTTAACGGATTTTATCGCGGTTTTTATTTATTTTTTTATATTATATATTATTATGATCAGTCCCCCCCGTGACCATGAAGGCTGCTAAGTCTTCGAAACGTCGGGAGAAAATAATAATATAAAAAACCGCGACAAAATTCTTAAAATAGCTTTATTTCAATGTCTAACATTCGCGTAAACATAAGAAATCATTATATATTGTGTACAGCTTACTTTAGGTGACTAATAATAAAAGATATAGTATCGGAGCTGGCGTTACTTATAAAACACAATGCTCAACATATTTATCGAGGAATTTAAATAAAATTGTCGAAAAAACTCTTAATAAATTCAACAGTTCGTGCAAATGTTTGAGTGTTAGGAATAACCGCAAAAACTATTTTTTGAGCTTTGATAAATTTACACATAGATAAGCTACTTTTTACCACGAAAGTGAACTCTAACTTTCATTCCGAAGACCTTTTAAACAGACAGAGCAGCGAGAAAAACCAAGTTAACGTGATCTCAAAGACTCACAACAAGATGTTAAGAAAGTTGGTTTTCGCTTGAAATATTGTGGTTGAAAGACTTTAAACTGAAAGTTACATGTTACGCGCAAAGGAGAGAACGAGCGGGAAAATCGCACTGTTCGACAAGTATGCGAGAAACCGGAGAACTTTTAGTTTCCAAGTACGATAGCAACAGAAACATAACTGTGCGGTGTAAATTATTAACATAAGTTCTTCTATACGAAGAAAATAAAAGAGTTACCTTCATTTCAAGGTAATCTTTTGTTAATATTTCTTAATGGCACCGAATACTATAGAAAGGGTGGGTACATATGTGTCATACATTAAAAAAATACTTTAATTATAACTACCTAGTTCTATATTGTATTTTTTTTTATTGCACGGCAAAATGACCTCACTGCATCTGATGGCAATTTGGAGTGGGGTCCAATAGAATGTCGACTAACGAGAAATGATTACCCTTCGGCAGTCGACACAATCATGCCGACCTGTTAGATCCGGATATACTCAGGCTGATCTCGGAAGGCAACACACTTACGTGGGCCACTATGACGGGTTTAACATCTTGCGTACGGTGGTCGCTATCCAGACGGATATAAAATATATCCTACCACCAGCAAAACCAGTCGTTAGCGGGTTTAATACCTTGTGTACGACGGTCGCTATCCAGACGGATATAAAATATATCCTACCACCAGCAAAACCAGTTCGTGGATCACGTAGTTACTGAATGAATTATTACTCATTGCCTTTACATTTTTTTAAGAGATTTTATTAAACATAACACTCTATAAATAAAGCAAAGAAAATTTGCGGGCGGAACCAACCAATTCTTAATTTATGTTTTCTGAGGAACTAACAAGTTTCCCAACTTTGAATACGTATTACGGTTTTTCGCAACCCGAGAAAAGTTTCATTTTAAACTATGTTTACGATTGCAGCTAAATTGAAATCGGCTTTATGGATCTCAGCCGTAATCTCAGTCTGAAGTAGAATATTAAAAGGCATATATTCTAGTAAAGATTTAGCCTTATTGACGTGATAAGACGTTATCGTAAATTTAAGTCATAGGTTGTAAGCGTTTTTGTTATCCTGAGATAAAATGAGACGATGGTGTAAGTTGTAAGGTTAGAGCGGTCTAAAGATTATTTTTTTAAATCCACTCAAAAACGGAACTATGTATTCGTTGTTTCTTTTTTTAATGTTTGTTTAGAGATAATTATTTACCCCATGGTCAAATTTAAATGATTTTCCATTTAAATTACCAGCTAAGAAATAAAATATTGTCAAAAAAAAAAACTAATTGGAAAGAAAATTATACTGTTTGTGTGTGTAAGGTTTAATTTTTTTTTTGGATTGTGGGCGTGTTTGGATTGGATTTTTCTTTTGTTAAAAAGTTTTAAAATCTATTTGTCCTGACAATACAATTATAGGGCAAAATGACGGTTTTTTTTATATAATTAATTACTTTACGATCAAAAATCTATAAGGAAACTAAGCAAAGTAACTAGCAATCCTACACATTAAATTATGTCTACGTACGTACCTACTAAGCGGCTTTGCACTATACCTAGTGTTTTATTACATACTCATTAAGTGAAACAGTAAGTCTTATAAAACTCCAACCGGATAACAGCTTAGCGGAAGACATCAAATCATTAGTACCAGCCCAGATAGGCTCGTGTAGATAAACTAAATGTATTATATAGATACTAAATCGTTACCTAAAAGTAGTAATCATAAATTATTAAGGAATTACTTGCCTATGTAACTTAGTATTAACGGTAAAACCAAAACATTATACATAAATAATTACCCTACATCTTTCAACTTAGCCCGTTCGCCCCGCTCCCAAGAGATGAACGCGCCTCGACCATTTCTGTGACAGATTATGCAAATGTCCCCTCTACATCGGGTAGTTAGGACCTCAGGGAGGGTCCGCATTAAATTCCAAGTTCCCTCCTAATTATGCATTCGTATTACATGTTTTTGCGTTTAATGGCCGGCTTTTTGTCGACTAAGATGTATTGATAAGGAAATTGAGATTTCATTCGTTGATTAGGTGGTTTATTTTATGGAAAATAAATTCGTTGTAATTTTGTAAGCACGTTGATATTGGTCAAGTGGTATAAGTGCTGACGTCATGGGTACATACGACATTAATAACGTAGAAGCAAATATTACAATTTTTTATTGGTAGAAATTATTTAATTAATTGTGGTTTTAAAATTGGGCCATTTGGGTTTTCTGTAAACGCAATGATCAGACGAAACGAGATAAGTTGGTCTACTGTGGCGCACGCTTGTGCCACCAATTCAAGCCTGGGCCCTTATTCTGTATGATAGTGTAAACGCGTAACGCGGCCGTGTCATGTTATCTTCGAGAAATGTGCGTGGAATGGTATTCTGTAAGCCAAATTTCTATAGTCCTAAACATGGTGCGTTGTGTTACGTGCTTGTTACGTACTGTCAAAATAACGTGCGGGATAGAGAATAAGGCCCCTGTAAATAAGACTATGCACAGCGTGACTACTACAATTGATAATATTGTTATTGGTAAAGGTTTTTGCCAGTAAACATTTATCGAGTACTTCACTTGCCACACCTAAAATGCAATCACGATATTATAAATCACAACTAATGTACCTAAAAATACTAATAGCTTTTTCCTTCCCCAAAATACACAGTAGCTGATGAAATTTATTTCAAATTGCACATTGGCGATTTCGTATTTCTGCTACATAAATCAGATTAAAAATATTGCTCTTTGTAAATGATTTTCGGCGTTCGCGTCGACTGACCGCAAATGTTTGCAATTATTAAATAAAATTAAAACCGTTTCCGAGTTAAATTGATTTGCATTTCGTGCAGATTACACCGATCTACATATTGGAGCGGATTTACGAGCTCTGAATGCGAGGAATCATCCGCTTTACTGAGTTTTGCTTCCAGTTCCTCATAGTTTCAGTATCTTGCTATCATTTCACCGGGCGGGTTGTATCTATGATTAGCATAAATTGCTTTTTACAGCGTAATATTTCGTAGTATTACTTTGGAAATGCTGGTTAAAGTAACGTTATAAGTGGAAAGGTATTTAGTGTTATGTGATGGTCACTCATTTATTTACGTAGTTAAACGGTATTGTGTAATGACTTTCAGTGTGAATGACAGTAATAGATGCTAAGAATGGTAATCTAGGTATTTTCATGAGGGCAGTGTAATGGTTTGGTATGAATTATTCTCCAAGTTACTATATAATGTATGCCCAATATATATGAGCCCTATATTTTCTACGGGTACAGGCCTCCTCTACTATTGAGAAGGATTAGGCCTTAGTCCACCACACTGGCCTAGTGATGTTTGATAGACTTAACACACCCTCAAAATTCCTATGCGGGTTATTGGCAGTTTTGGCACTATCAGGCGACTCGACCAGCTTGATTCTCTCGTACACATTTCTATATGGCACTATCTTATCCTTCACATCTGGAATCATTAAATATTAACTCAACCAACATCACTCGTATTCCTTCAGACTAGAACAACAGAATTTGCTATTAATTCATCAAATAAATAGACAATAGTATTACTACACTCGTGCACGACACAACTGGTAAACCTTCCACCTCAATACTAACAAATGAAAATGTAGACGCATTTAATCAAACCTGGATTAAATAACGTATGTATACCCAGGAATGCCACAATGCAAAGCTGTGAGAACTAGGCTTTAATGCCGAACACCACGGCCAAAAACAATGCCGAACCGTGTTTGTTTACACATGCTGATTTGATAATGTTACTGCGGCCAATTTGGAAGAATTGTGCGAAATGTTTTCGCAATGCAAAACAGGTCCTTGTGCGGATGTAAGTTACGAGGGGCTTGGTTTAAACGTGCAAGAAATTAAGTGTAAATTAAATATAAGTCATGATTATAGGAATTTGATCTTTGTGCATGAGCATCGGAAGGTTCAGGGTTCGAATCCCAAGTGGCGCAATAGTTGATGAGGATTTGTTGATACGGTGTAACTGTGACTAGATCTTTCAGCAGGGTGTATAGTAAACAAGCGGATCAATTGTAAAAAAATACTGTTCATTGGAGTAGATTAATACCGAGTAGGAGTAGGAGATAAGGGCTAGATTGAGGTAGATTTTATGACTTTAGGTAGCACCGAATAGTTCCCATGTATTTTTGTTGTATATAAAACGTGCACACACACAGACACGCGCACACACATACACACACAAAATTAGTCAAAAATGTTAATTTCTTTTTATACACAAAAATATATAGTATAAATAATATATAGTTTTAGTTATGGAAGAGCGGCGTATACCAATACAGGCACTTATACATAAAGCTTAAAAGAAGGCTCCAGCGACCATGTATTGTTAACCAAAACTTTGTTAAGATAAATGAACCTTATTATTATTGGTATTAAACACATAATCAAACATTAGAAATTACTTTATTTAATGCTCGGTATACTTTGTAAAATTCAATCCGCCACATCTCGTGTAATACACCGCGTTGTCCGGGTCCGTTCGGAAGCCCGTGCAAACCCCATCACCATACTTGTTGAATAAATTCACATAAACACGAGCTGTGTTTCCATTGCATCGCAAGCAACCCTTTTAAATAAACGGAATAAATTACAGCAATAAGGAGGTATTTTAATTTTGTAATACGTGTGAAATGCTATGAAAATGGCAACAAACTGCATGCCATTTGACATAGCAGTATTATACTATACTACGTATTAATTAGTAATTAATCAACTACAATAGCATTACAATTTTGCATATCTATTACTCATTTTATTAGTAGGTATTATGGGGTGAATAAGTACAGCAACAATAGCAAATATAAAATTTCACCAATACATAATACGTACATTAATTCACCAATACATTAATACATAATACGGTTGATCTATTTGCGTACCACGGGGCCGATTTCATGGCTATTCACTCTCGCATCCCAACTATACAACCATAATTAATATGTACCGCTAATATGGTTAAAATAATACAATAATTTAGTGCTGGTTCGACGGTACATACTAATTATAATTGAAATGATCACGCGTTGTCGAACCAATGTAATACGGTACATTAATGGGTTTGGACATTAAATTATTTGTACGTTGTGTAAATTTGAAATAAAATAATGGAATAAAGCTTATGTACTGCTACTATTACTCTGTTTACCTCTAAATACTATGTACATTTAAAATGTACGTAGTTACATAAGTGACCTTAAGTGTTATTTAGAAAGAATAATAATTATTCTTATAAATTGTTTTGACGTATCATAAGTGCAACTTTGTTCGTCTACGTAATAAATAAAGTTTTTTTTTTTATATCAAAATCGTTTCAGTAGAAGAAATGTGCGGTAACAAACAAACAAAACAAATAAATCATTATGTTATTTATTTACTCCCTTTTTAATTACTTTCAATGTACGGACAGGTCGGGTTTTGTTATTTTATCTATACTATTATATAAAGCTGAAGAGTTTGTTTGTTTGAACGCGCTAATCTCAGGAACTACCGGTCCAAACTGAAAAAAATATTTTTGCGTTGGATAGCCCTATGTTCGTGGAGTGATATAGGCTATATATCATCACGCTATACCCAATAGGAGCGGAGCAGTAATGGCTAATCTCAGGAACTACCGGTCCAAACTGAAAAATTCTTTTTGCGTTGGATAGCCTTTTGTTCGTGGAGTGCTACAGGCTATATATCATCACGCTATACCCAATAGGAGCAGAGCAGTAATGGCTAATCTCAGGAACTACCGGTTCGAACTAAAAAAATCATTTTGTATTGGATAGCCCTTTGTTCGTGAAGTGCTATAGGTTATATATCGTCACGCTATGACCAATAGGAGCGGAGCAGTAATGAAACATGATGCAAAAACGGGGACAATTTATTAGTTTTGAGAGCTTCTGTTGCGTGCGCTGCGTAAACGGTTAAAGTTATGCAACAATAATGTATGACGGGATTGTTCCTCTTAAAAGTTCTACAAAAATATATCATAAAACAAAGTCCCCCGCTGCATCGGTCTGCCCGAACGTGTTAAACTCAAAAACTACCCAACGTATTAGGATAAAATTTGGTTTGGAGACAGTTTGAGACCCTGGGAAGAACATAGGCTCCCGGGAAAATATATAGCGTGACTTTTATAACGGAAAACTTTAGCCCGAAAAACTTTATAACGCGAGCGGAGCCGCGGGCAAAAGCTAGTTAAATATATAGATGACTTCCTCTATCGTGAAAGTTTCAACACAGTGAGAACACATTATTATATAACTATTATAAACATGTACATTGTACAACGTTTGTTTTATGACGGACTAAAATTATTGAAATCATCCCTTAATAGAATGTCTGCCGCTTCAAAACGCCCACCTCTAACTTTTCTAAAATTACGTATGTATTTGTGAATTGCCGCTTGTTTTAACAGTGAAGAAAAACATCGTGAGGAAATATGCATACCTGAGAAGTTCTATGGGAATTTCGAAGGTATGTAAAGTCTACCAATCCGCACTAGGCCAACATGGTGGACTGAAACCTAATCCCTCTCAATAGTAGAGGAAGCCCGTGCCCAGCAGTGGGACAGTACATAATACATGACTGATATTATTATTATTACAGTCTTTAATACTTACAATTAGCTGATAGAACTGTGTCCAGTATATACAGATGGAACTGGGTGCAAACCCTAATCTTGTATAGAGACAGATGTAATTATCTAGTACGTTCAAAGAATATAAAAGACCTTTGTACAAAGGACGCGGACACTGTTCACTGACTATAATAAATAAAACATCCAGAGGTCCCTGTGGAATCGAAGAAATATGATTGAGATTAGAGTAAGAACAGATAGCAAATGAGATGTAAATACAACTTGAGATCGGGTCGTAAGTTTGTAGCGGGAAACAGATTATTTATGTTGTGTCTGTCGGTATGTGAATGTATTTATAACGATTTTTTTGCTTAATAAAGTGACTATACGAGTTCTGAAGTTAATACTTAGTAATCCAAATATATTGCTGGTGGTTACCCCATGTGTGTTGTGTAATGTTTTGACATTATCATGAAAAATACTAATATAATTTATAAATATAAAACCTACAAGATATAAAATATATTATATAATCATATTTTTATTATATCCGCCTCTTACATTTGGCTGATACTGAAAATATACTCCGAACCTTTAAGATATGAACTTTTCAGTACTCGCTATACGGACAGATGAACTAGTTATCTCTTAAAATACTGCTTCCATCATATTTACACATTCGTTTGGGAGCTCTAATACCATGCTACATAAACAGACATAGGCGTGAAAATTAAAACACCTCTTTCTACATCGACGGTTAAACATGCGTCCCATTCTAAGTAATTTGAAGAATACTTACTTGAAGAAGTAACTGCCGTTACTATATCCGAAGAAGGGAACAGTGTAGGTGAGCATCCAGATGTTGCCGCCGCCGCAGTCGTAGTACGGCTTCGACCACTTGCCATCTTCGTACGTGACCGAGAGGATCACGTCGGGTTCCCGCTCCGTGTGCGCAGTATCGTTGTATGTATAGGTATTGAATCCTGGAACAATTTAGGTTTTGAGCTAGAATATACTAAAAACATTTTTTTAATAAGGTCAGGGGCTCTATTCCATCTACGGGAAGAAATCCTTCATATAATAATTGCGGGTATTCTAATCGAAGTACAGGTCATCGAAGGTTAATAGATTTTTTGGTGCTTTTTTCTATACGGCTATCAAAGCTGTCCTTCGATTAGAAAGCCCGTAATTGCAAAAAGACGGATTTCCCCCCGTAGACGGAATAAAGCCTTCTGATTTACAACTGAATGATAGACAAGCAAAACACTTCCCTGACAAATGACTATAAGATGAGCAAATTACTCGCCTAATAAGTAAAACGACTACAAACGGTATCAACGTCGTCAGATATTTAAATAACAAAGCACTGCGGCAATTTATACCTCCAGTAAGACGTTTGATATTAAGTATTTTAATGTCCGGTAATAACTTATTACACTGGCTATCATCTGTTTCAAACTAGAACACAACAGTACTGGCGCCAGATATAGTCATTAAGGTGATACTTATACTAGCAAACTTGCGCTTGTGAGGTAGGGACAGAGTAAAAAGTATAACACGTATCGCTTGTTCATTTGGTCCAAAAGATCATATTTTTTTATTTTATGATGAATACCTCTGTGATCAGTATCACTTCTCCGAAGAACGTTGAGGCTATCACGCGTATCATTGTGAAAAGCATATTAGTTACATTTTCAAGATATCACATTGCAACAAAAAATCGTAATATTGCCATTTCTAAGCCTTAGCCTTAAAAATAAATATATTGAGGTATAATTTATTTCTTCACTTCAATAATGCATTATCTTGGAATGATAATCTTGTGGACTTATCATGTTAATAAACCAAAGCGGTGAATTTATTTCAGCAGAACCTGTATTTTATCTTAAAGTTAGCAAAATACAAATGGTTCTGACTTTTCACCTTGACCCTTAGCAGGCGCGCCAATTGCTTTCCTCACTCAAAAAAATCTCAATTCTCCATAATTCAGATTGTTTATAAACAATCGGTCATGATACCGTTTGGCTCTGACAGATTGAAAAGTAAGTTTATCTTGAGATTGATAGGTTTCGTTACCTTAATATTTCTTTAGAAAAGACATTCCAAGGTAAAAAAGGTACATTTTCTGTGCACACCGTTTATATTGCATGCATGATTCGATGAACCAGCCCGATAAAATAGCGTTTTGGGGTCAAAATTCAGACTAAACAAATATACAAACACTCGTGCCTTTCATTCCCGAAGGGGTAAGCAGAGGCTAGTTACGCCTTTGTGTACAGTGCACCTACTTTTCGCTGTAAATACGTAAATCGTATGTATGCCGTCACATGATGTGGTAGTGGGCGAGTCTAACGTCATATCCATTTTCCAAATTCTAGTCTCTGGACTAACATGCTACAAAAAAGCCTAAACTACAGTTGTTTAGAATCTCTAGTGTCATGCGTAATAATTCAAGCTATGAACTTTGACTACAAATATTAATTGTATACTAGCCAGTTATTTTAAAACGGTATCAGAATATGCGGCAGTTTCATTTATTAGAACTTTCAATGAAAAAATATCCACTAAAAAATATAACCTGATCAAGTACAAAATTGGGACAATTGAGCAATTTTATTCAGGACTGTTATTTTTAATTCGTTCGTGCTATATTTTACCGCTCGAATGTTTATCTGGTTATTGAAAAATCAACTCTAAGGACGAAAAATCACATCCGATAATATAGCCAGCGGTACGGTACAAGCCATACGTTAAGGATATAGGGCAACTGGATATAATTGGATGAAAATTGCCGTACGCAGGGTCCTTATTTATGGGCCAGTGCTACCACAATTTATTGCAGTTTCCTGCTACGGTAAAAATAGCAGTTTATTGTTCTCGGTTATTGAAAGCATCAAGGTGACAAATAAAAAAGGGTTTTTAGGAAATAATTGATGGAAGTTAATATTAATTGTCTTAATTTTGTTAAGGGCAAATTTTTTTGTCAGATATAAATTATAAATTAAGTATATTATTAATTGACTGTATAGAGAAGTCAACCATCTAATATATTTTAACTATACAAGTGGCATATTTAATTTGGTTTTGCTATTTTTTGATTTATGCATAACTTTAATTTGATGATTGAAAAAAATGGCGCATAATGCTATTTCGTGTTTTCCTTTGAAAAGTGCAAGTTTGCACGGGTTCTAAATTTGTGCCCGATACAATAAATTTTATTAATTTACTCCATAATACTTATTGATTTTTAGACTTTAGTCTTATTTTAATTTTTCTTAACACAATAATTATATTCAAATCAAGAATTAGATACATTCAGCAGTTTAAAGATGACGATTACAAACTGTTTGTTGTTATATTTATTGATTGATTTATATGATATAATATTTATATAATTTGTAAAATACCGAAATGAATTTATCGTTTAGTATCCTAACATTCAGATTTTATTTATAAAGAAATATTTTTTAAAAACGACAGTAAGAAGTAAGAACGTAACAAAATGCTACCGAACTTACATACAGTGACATGAATCGCTGCATATAATCACGTAACGAGAAAGTATAAGCATTTATTCTTTAGTACAGTCTGTTAGAACAGATTACCATATTGAGGTCATGGTAGATTTATTTGCTGTGGCCCGCGTACGGTGACAAATTGAATTGGCGGGCAATGTAAACCGCAGCGCGTATGGCTTTGGATATACGAAGATTGAGGAAGGTCAGCGTAACAGTGTGCTAGGTTTTTATAGATCTTTTATACACACACACATCACGCATATATCCCTAAAGGGGTATGCAGAGGCTCAACTCAAGGGCACCCGCTTTTCGCCAAGTGTGTTCCTTCCCATGATGTGATAGCGGACGATCTATCGCCACATCGGGCACAAATTCCAGATTCCGGGCTGATACTAAGCAGAAAACCGAAATAACACGTAGTCCGGCCCGGGATTCATACCCAGGACCTCAGAGCGTAGCCGTACTGCGTTTACAGTACAACTACGCCACCGAGCCAGTCTAGATTTTTTTGCTCTGATTATTGTGTGGACTATAATTGTTTGGTCTAGTTGGGCTGATAGGCAAGGAGGTGTTGTTAATCAGTTTAAAACTAGTGTGACTACTAGGTATTATGTGATTTAATATATTTGTGTGTAAGCGAAGTACACTGACATGAGTTTAAATTTTTAAAGTATTTTAGTTCCGTTATAACAGCAATATCTGAAAACTTAAAGTTTTATTTCGCCTATCCCACACTATAGAATAAAAGTAGAATCACGAAGATTGTACACACTAAATCGGTAGTAAATTAAAAAAATGTGTTACTACGTGAATATTACAAAAAATTAAAAAAGTTTCTTCAATTATTCCATTTACCGACCGTCAAAATGTGTTATCTAAAGCGTTTCGAATACAAAGGTCTTAATTACCGTAACTTTGGGCTCGGTGAGAGTCCGCAAACAATGATTTTGTTAGGAGGTGTAACATTCTAGTGGAAAATAATTAAATTTCCGAAATTTGGTTATGCTCAATTAACTTGTTTGAGGGTTTTTATGGGTCGGGAAAGAAGATTTTCATTAAAATAACTTATTAAGCAGGTTGCTATGGGTAATTGTATACTATTAAATATATTATTATACCCTTGCTTTAGGGAAGCACATGGAGCTGATAAAAAACGTCAAGAAACTAATAATCTGTTTTTTTTTTCCACCAAGTATTTAATTATATTATATGGAATCCTTAAAGCGGCGATAGCTTAGTTGGTTGTGGAACGGACTGCCGAGACGAATGTTCGCAGGTTCAAATCCCAAGGGCACACACCTCTGACTTTTCTAAAAAAATATGTGTGAATTCTTTGTGATTTAACGGTAAAGGAAAACATAGTGAGGACACCTGCATGCCTGAGAAATTCTCTATTAGCAATTTTCGAGGGTGTGTGAAGTCTACCAATCCGCACTAGGCCAGCGTGGTGGACCAAAGCCTAATCCCTTTCACAGTAGTAAAGGAGGCCCGTGCCTAGCAGTGGGACAGTATATAATACAAGGCTGATGTTATATGGAATCCTTTGGTGTAATTTCAACTCAACTTATCTACCATTAATTCGTTTCGCAATGGATTTAAAGTCATTATGATGTATAAACTAAATATTTTAATCCACTATTTGGTGTAGTATCATTGTCGTTGATCTAAAAACAGTTTGAAATGTCTGGTCTTGAGGAGGATTGGAAACTGAAAATTTGAATCTTCATATATCAGACCTCTAAAACAATACTTCCAACAATATAACTACATTTAGTTCCATTTTGTATTAATTGTTGACCCAAGTTGACAAGTGCTGCAGACTTAATTACAATATAGCCTTCTCACTTGGGAATTCAATTTCGCTGTTCGGAGAGTTGTTAAGTAGTGCCCAAATTCTTAAGAGCCTTAGACAGCGCTTAGGTTATTGGATGGTATGTTGGCGTTATCAGTTGCCTGTTTGTGATATTTTAAACAAATAACTGACCAGACTATCAGGACACTACCTTTATTTATCTGTCACATAAACAGAAGCGACGCCTCAAACAAAATTGAGTTTAAGAATAGCGCTGCCATTTTCTGTAACCATTAGATGAAACTAACAAAATAGACAAATTCTTTACTCACCTCTTCTAAACTGACTGTGATTTCGTATAACTCGCTCAGCATTTTTCCTGGCAATATAAAACCATTCAGAAGTGTTGCTTAAATATTTGTATTCAACAGCCAAATCCTTGGCCAATATTGGCCCTTCTGGCAGCCGGTACGCGAAGGGGCAAAACAGCTGGTAATCTTTGTATTGGTATTGGTCATAGCAGTTTCCAGCAGCGAAGATATCGTCATCGAACTCCACCATGGAGAACACGCTAGCGTGGAGAAGGTACTCGTTGTGCATAACGCTCGGACCAGCGTACTTCCAAAGTCGTGTCAGCATATTCGCCCTGTTCACTGCAACGTCGGCTTCTACCCGAAATCTCTCCTGAGCGTATCTGTCAACAACTCCTTCTCCTAAATTCAAATGGGTACCTGCTGTACAATTCTCTCCTAGTAAATGTTGGGTTTCTATTAATCTAAGAAATTTTGTTACCACGTCTTCGTGTACTGGCCTGGTTATTGTTATATTTTCTGTTCTTTCTGTCTCGTTCTCTCTGCCTTCTAACCGTTCATCCATTGCTATTCGTTGCGTCTCGTTGATGTCGTAACTATGTTCTACATTGATAAAATGGTCTGCTAAAGAGACTTCTGTGGTGCTCTCTTGTTTTTGGCTTATGTTTTGGTGAACATTTTGGTAAGTATCAAAATTATCTTTCTGGGGATATTCTTCTTCTTCCGGCATCCCGTATGGTCTTAGCGCTAACGACACTGGGTCTTCTGCAGCTCTTTCAATTGTTTCTGCAACAAAGGAAACATCTGAATATTTCGTAATTGTAAGATTTTATAAATGTCTTTCATATAAATTTTCAATGAACAAGGTTTTACAAACCTTAAGTTTTAAGATTTAGACGGATTACGTTTAAAGTGAGCTGCAATCTACTATCTAAATATTTTAACAACTCGTGACGCTCATGCTGCTTGTAGGAAAGCAAATAGGAATAATAGCGTTAATCTTTGCTCACAAGACGTCGGAATACTTGCAACTAACGAAGTTTTAAAGGAAAATATGCAATATTATATATCTTTATTCAGACTCGCTACTGGGGCTTTGAAGAGATAGCTTAATTCTCGGAATAATTACTATGAAGACTACAAAGAACTCCAAAAATAATGTTGAATACTGTGAATTATTTTTAATTTACTGTTGCTGTAGCTTTCATTTTAAGTTCATTTCGTTTCTAGAAAAGTTTTTACATGTACTGATACATCTGCGTATAAGATATGAGCAACTAGAATAGTTGTATTTTCGTTAACATTTCTATCATTCACTTCATTGCTCATATATTTTATCTTTCAATCATTTATTTATTTTTATATATGTATATATATATGTATTTTTTTTATATATATATCTATATATTTATATATGCGAGTATGTTTTAATTACATTTGTTTACTATTTCTCTTCTTATTTGTTTTTCACTTCTTTTATTATACACCTACCTCCGTCCTCTCTACACCACCCCAAGGTTGACTGGGAGAGAATGCCCATGGCATTAAGTCCGCCTGTATACCATGTGTACAAAGTGTTAATAAATAAATAAATAAATAATGTCATACGGAGGATAAAATAAATGTTATTCTATTTATTCGTCTCGTACGCAGTCGTGCGCTTTCTTTTCACTGAACACCTAGCGCAGGTGACGTGTTTTATATCGTAACACGGCTTCACGTGCATTCAAATAAAATGTATTTCAGTTTCAAGTCCTGAAAATCTGAAACTAGAATAACGTTTAACATACTGATTTGTGTTGCTCGCCCGATCAACACTGTTTATTTATTTATTGGTTAATGATTGCTAACGGAATGTACATATTTTTCTTAAATTTACAAATGTTCATAGCTATATTCACTTATGTTCCTAAACTTTGGTTATAACCAATCACAGCGTGAGCCACAATCTAGCTAAGTCTAACTAAGTCTATGAGCAGTTGTTAGCGATCTCATCAAATATAAATATTACTAACATCGAATTTTTACAAGAATTTATTTACTGTTATGATGATGACACCTTTTTCGGTTCCGAGGAACGCGTTATTGTTACCATCACTTAGGCGGGTGTGAGGAACGGTTATGTTAGATACACTGGTTTTACGGCCCAATGTCGACACTCGGAAGTATAGCATTATCCGAGCGAATTTTGGATCGAGTTCCTAACCCTATTACAGCCTACGCTGGCATACCAACCAAAACTCGAGGTGGACTTCTTCGGCTCACACTAGAGGGGTCAGGGGTATTTTGTTGCACTAATGATTAATAACACTTTGAGAAATAATTTAATAACTTTGTAATGAAAAGTAATTTTATTGGTTTTAATCTTTAGATTGAACACAACTTCCACTTACACATTTCGTTTACCAATAGAAATAGATAAATAGACAAATTATTTATTTTGGCTACAATTTAAACACACATAATATAAACTTAGACAAGTACAATTCCATTTGCGAAATGCTTCTGGCGATTTGCCGTGGTACCTCTAAATGGTTACTCCCACGTGGCCACTATAGTAAATAAAAGAGTGACCTTATTCTATCAGAAAATAAGCACAAATTGTGTACATCTCATCGGAAGGGAAATCCATCGGAAATTTGATAAGGCGTAAAATAACAATTCAAGTCAGTAACTTACAAACTCAATATATAAAATCTTGTTGCAAACGTTCTCTCCAAGGGCGCACGGGAGCACAATTTGCGCTGATTAAGGCAATGAGAAACTCCATTTTTTCCAAGGAAAGATTTTCCATTTTTCCCCCGTTCATGAAATGTTCCAGAAAATTGATCGATTTGTGGCGAAACAAAATAAATGTGTTTACGAAAATGGACAAGTTAACCTAGATATCGGGGTATTTTGAACTTCAAAGGTTCAAATACATTATTTTGTTTGAAGATAAAAAAGTTGCCTCGTCCATAGCGTAGTGAAACGATACAATATTGAGGGCTCGGGTTTGATACCTAGTAACTGCATCTGTTGACAGTTTTTATTATAATTAGAATTGTTTTACGGAAAATTATCGGTTGACCCAGTAATTGTTGGGCGAATATTTTACTTATCTGATTATTGGCTAAATCTCCATCAACATAATTCAGGCCGCCGTAATTTAAAAAAATTGTAGGACACACACAATATGTCGAATATCAATCCGATTCTACTGTGTCCAGTCAATTCAATTTAATCACAATGCAATAAAACAACTGCCTGACTGCCTCGGTGGCGTAGTTGTATTGCATGCCCGGTACAATAGCGCTCTGAGGTCCTGGGTTCGAATCCCGGGTCGGGCAAAGTGATATTTGGGTTTTTCCTGCTCAGTACCAGCCCGGAGTCTGGAATTTGTGCCCGATATGGCGATAGGCTCGCCCCCTATCACATCATGGGACGGAACATACTTGGCGAAAAGTGGGTGCCCTAGTTGCGCCTCTGCATACCCCTTCGGGGATAAAATGCGTGATGTTATGTTATGTTATGCAATAAAACAAACTAGCTTTCTGACTACAAGCAGCTTAATGCAAACAATTATAGTCCAGTTATTCATGAACTCTATCAATAAAACATAACAACCAAAATATTACCTAAGTTATTCAATCAAAATGATTACTAAATACCACCTACACCACAGTCACGCGATATTCGACTTTACCAAACAAAAAACGGACTTTAAACGGACCAACAGATGTATCTGTAAAGATCATTTTCCCTTGCATAGAGCGATGTAAATTCCGCTATATCCGGCTATAAAAGAGGATTTTGTTTATGAGAAAAACAAATCGCTATTTTCATTACGGTACGAGGCGCGAATTGATGGACATTATTTATTGTTAGCAATTTTATCAAGCAGGATCGGCCTTGTATATTCATAGCATAAGGCGAAGGGTAAGCTTTATGGACTGAACAATATAGTGAAAAATTTATATTGGATGTATTTAAAGCATAGTTTTTACTGGTGGTAGGTCTTTTATATGTGAGAGTCCGCTTGGTTAGGTATCAACGCAATGATTATTTCTACCGCCAAGCACCAGTGTGTAGTCATTGTTGTGTTCCGATTTGAAAATCATTGTAGTCAGTGTAACTACTGGAGATAATGAGACTTAACATCTCATGTCTCAGGATGGCGAGCGCAGTGGGATACCAAACAATACTTTGTAATTCAAGGTGTTCGTGTTTCTACTGTTTATGAGCGGTCGTATCACTTATCATTAGACAAACGGCAAACTCGTCTCATCATTCAAAGCAATAAAAAAAACAATGATTCAAATAGTAAATAGGGGACTGTTTCAGCCTGCGAGTTTCTAATTCTTATTTTTGATATCGCATCAACTTTATAAACCTTATTTAGACGGATTAATTATTGCTTGCAATTATTGCTTACAAATTAGCGTTTAAACAGCACAATGACTACACAATTCTCGCCCTCAACAGGCAATACTCTCGCATTTGAATATTCTCTGACAATTTTAACACCCCTTTTAAAAGAAACAGAGCAAGAATTGCAGATTGTACGTGTATTTCAGAGTAACTATTATTTGGAACAGTTAGCTAGAGATAACCTTGTTGGAATTAACTCTCCCTACCCGGAGGGAAATTAAATACACGTAGGAAGGTAACACGCTATTCTCAAAAGGTACGTTTAGCGCAAACTATGGGGTTTGTAAGGGAGTTTCGGTAAATAATTCTTATTCTCGTTGTTTGGGTAATGTTATGTTTCATTGTTATACAAACAACTTACTGCACCAGCCTTAAAATTTATAATCTTAATTATATTGACCAAGATCTGCGACAAAATATGAAATGAAAATATTATGTTTGTAAATGTAGGCGTATGCACGCTGTACACTGACTGTTTCATAGTTTTTATAATTTTTTAGTATTATTGTTTTTTTCCGTTAGTTTTTAGTTATTGCTAAATACTTTTATGTGGATTTTCTCCGCAATTTTACGGTGATGTGCGTGTATTAGCTTATATAATTAATCAGACTTTGTATAGAAAAGACTTATTAAAAAATATATATATATTTAATAATAATATTATAAATGAATAGACAATTGATGACAAAAATAAAGCCCGGAGTTTCTTTCTGCCTTTCTTCTTCGGGTAGTCATCGCTTAGGTAGTTAGTGAAAGGCTGGTAGGTTAGCTAGGTTAGGGCTTTTATTGTCCTCACCGGTGAGGATCGCGACGCGTTTCTCCCTTATTGCTTATTTAAAAATACATACATACATAATTTTATTTCTTCTTCCCTGCCAGCCCGAGCTGGCTTCTTTGTTTACTAAGTATATTTTTCATTTATTTTATTGTCTTTGTTTATATAAGCTAATCTAATTAAGTAATAATTGAATATTCTCATGTACCTTGACTTATCATAAGTGCAACTATGTTCGCCTACGTGATGAATAAAGCATTTTTATTTTTTTTTTTATTTTATTTTTATACTTATGGGTAGAAATCTTTGTCAAAATGTTGTTCGTCTATGTGATTATATAATTAATATATTTATTTTATTTTAATACTACTATCCTTGCACCTGGTAAGTGGATTGATATCCAATAGCATGTCGACTGATAAGAGATAATTACCTCTCAACAGTCGACACAATTATGCCGGCCTGTTGGCATCAGAATACACAGGCTGGTCTCGGAACGCGACACACATAAGGGCCAATATGGCGGATTTTAACACCTTGTGTACGGTGGTCGTTATCGCCCGGATATAAAATATCCTATCTTATCACCGCATGAAAAGCCTTTTCCACTACAAAAGTCCTTAATACACTATAGCGATTCATGTTACTACCAATACGAATCCATCGCCATCTATTTTAAGAATCATAATATAAAAAAATATAATATATTTTCCTTGGAAGTAAATTACTAAAATAAAAACTAGTTATATTGAGTTAATCGAGGGCAAGGCCTGTATGTTTAATTTCATCCAAAGCTGTTTCTGCGTTTACTTATTACAAATATCCATATAAATTCACAAACTTTTGCATTTACAATATAATATTGAGATTAAAATTTATTTCCAATAATAGGATTGCAATGAAACAGTGCCATATCTTTCGATTTTATATAATATATTTTTTTAATTAACCTCACAAAAAAATTATCAATTCTCTTGCCTGCGGTTCCTCCCGAGTGGAAAAGTTTTTCCGGGATAAATATTGTCCCGGGATGAATTTTAACATACAGCACTCAGGAATATTGTAGCTTCCTATTAGCTGAAAAAAAAATCAAAATCGGTTTAGGACCCGAAATTAGCGAATTCAAACAAACAAACTCTTTGGCTTTATATTATAGGATAGATCAGCGGTCGGTAACACGCGGCCCGCGAACACTCTGTTCGTGGCCCGTGATTGCTTTGTAATAAGGCTTAAACATCAAAATAAATGTATTAAATTAAGAATAAGCGGATCTAAAACAGAGTTTCTAGGTTTAATGTTATACTTATGGCCCACCTTTAGTTAATTTTGCCACCTTGCGGCCTTGTCTACCAAAAGGTTGCCGGCGCTGATTTAGATAAAAACTAACTGTCAAGTATTCAGTATTTTGACGATTTATATCAAATGTATTGAAATTATGTCAACCGACAAGAGACGTTGCGACCCTAGACCGTTGCCACAATTATGCCAGTCTATCTTACTCGATATTACCAACTATCGTTTGAAAGCCTTACTAAAACATGACAGGCAACACCCTACACCACTATAGTTGGTTAAAGTATACCCTACATCCATTACCATACCAGAATTCCATAATCATTTATTCACTTCAGCGTAAACTATCTCGCTATAAACATTAATGGCATTGTTTACGCTCCCCGTGATGGCTAATAAATTATTACAGCAAATTTCAGTCTGGATTTATAGACTTCAGCCTGACTCGCTATTTGTCTCCTCTGACAGCCTGCACGTTATATTATGAGGGCAGATCATTTGAATATTCAACAGCATACAGTTTATTCAGGCAAGTTGGCCTGGAACTATTTTAATATGGGTTTTATATATGCTTTAACGGTGAAGGAAAACATCGTGAGGAAACCTGCATACCTGAGAAGTTCTCTATAGGAATTTCGAGGATGTGTGAAGTCTACCAATCCGCACTAAGCTATCGTGGTAGACTAAGGCCTAATCCCTCTCAGTAGTAGAGGAGGCCCGTGCTCAGCAGTGGAACAGTATACAATACAGGACTGATATTATTATTATATAGGAAACGTGGGAATAAGTGCAGTTTTTTTATCCGTTAATAGAAGATGCCCGTATTTTACCAGCTATGTTAGGTTCCATATAGGGATGTTACCATTCCAGCCATAATTATAGATTTCGGGCTGATACTGACCAAAAATTCAATATTTTATCCGACTTGGGTATCAACGCGGGGCCCCAAAACACAATACGCTATACAACAATGCCATCTGGTTATTTATTAACTTAATTCCTAAAAGAATAACAGCAACGATAGATTAATAAAATTGTCGTCTGCCTACCAAGACATTTACCAGGCAAAGGAAACTTTATCAAATGCCAACAATGGTAATAGGGCGAAAATTACGTAAATTTGAGGATAAACCATTTATACCATGAAAAGTCAATAATAAAATGCCGCGGAATCGCTCAAGGGCGGTTGAACGCCTTCCCGAATTCGCAAAAAGGGAGTCTTCATTATATGTCACGACAAATTGCTAGAAAGATCAACATAATTGATTGAAAAGAGAAAAATGTAACAAGCGTGAAGCCAATTTTGTCTGGTTTTATGATGAGTCTATAGATTTTAGAGGTTATCGTTTTCTTTAATATTCTAAACTTACGCATTAATTGATTCCTTTTTTTTTGATTTGCACGCGATAATCTCAAAAACTGGCGAATGGATTTCAATTAGTTGGTATTGGGTATGAAGAGTTTCACACTCTAAAGAACATAATACGTTTTATTCCGGATAAACTCTTTCACGAAAAGAGAGCGAAAGAGTTTCTCTTCCCCGCGAGGGTGAAGGCGAAAAGCTAGAACAGTATAATAAAGAGGAGTATTTTGTTTTTTTTTTTTTTTTTATTTAAAGAAGGAAGCCTTACGACAATGACATACTTTATTAGACGAAATACACACACACTTTACCTTCTTTCTGATCATCTTATCATTAGTTGACACAATTCTAAATTAATTCTAAGACTCGACAATTAGACAAATAAAACATGAACTTGAAAACCGTTTTAAACAGAATCATCTCGTCTAAAAATAAGTATACTATCGCAAAATCAAAACCACGCAGTGACAATAAAATGATTCTGCTCGCAGCGGCTCATTTGTTATGCAGCCGCCGTTTGTTTCCGAGGATCGACACTGTGTCAACAGCAAATTTTGTTGCCACAGATATTAGCTGACGTCGCGATGGATGCCACTATCTGCGGCTGATGGATGATGTCAACGTTAATGTTTAACATGATAGCTGTTTGTACAATTAATATTTAAAAGGAAAAGATTGACAATTCGAGTGTTTCTCAAAATATGTGTACGTAACGAAATAGTTTATACGATATATTGTTACGAAGTTTTCACTCTTGTGTTTATCTTTTGTCTTAGAATATTTGTTCTATCAATTAATACATAATATAATAATTTGAATTAATTAAACAAAAAATCTAATGATACAGAGAGAATCTTAATAATATTTCGTATAAACTATTTCGTTGCGCACATTTATTTTGAGAAATACTCATTTAATATTGCGATTATTTTTTTCTTTATTGCTACCTTTTTGAATAAATTGTTGCCCGGTTTATAAATGTAAAGTTTTTAGATTTCTTAACTATTTCGAATTATATTTAGCTAGAAATTAGGCTGCAAGCGTGAAATTTTTTTTTGCAATCAATTATATATTTCACCATAAACACCCATAACATCACTGCTACGTTCATAATGGCTTCCATGACCACAAAAATCTTTGCATTAACAGATATCAAACCATCCGAAACAAAATAAATTTCCATAATGTTTTCGGCAGCAAAACAAAAAGACGTCGCGGCCACAGCCAAACCAAACCTAAGCGTGACATTCCGTCTGCCCCACTTGTCGAGGGTGGCCGAGACGGGAGCTCAATTTAGCCGGCAGATTGGTTTCCGTCGCTACCGACTGATCCGGCAACCGTTATACGTTACCGAATGGCCGGACAGTTGTTTGTTATGTCTTGCTGGCAACAGGGATATGTTAGTTTAATACTTAACATTTGATGTTGATGATTGCGATTGTAAATTAAGGTGTAATTAGAAGAAAACAATTTAGCATTAGCTCACGTTTGTTTAATGAAGTAGATAGAAAGAAGGGCATATAATGCTTCCACGCAAACATTTATACTTAATATGATGGCAGCTAATTCGTAATTAACACATATAATAAAAACGTTAATTTCATATATATGCTGGAATTTTCCCTTTCTCACCACAACGCGTGTGTCGCGTTCAGGGTTCAGTTCAGCCTGTGTGTATACGGTTCCAACAGGCCGGCATAATTGTGTGGACTGTCGAAGGTTATCCTCTCTCGCCACTCGACGTTCTATTGGACCCCACTTCACTTACCATCGAGTGCAGTAGGGTCAATTCAAAGTCAATTCAGTATCCCACTCAAAATACAGACAGAGTTTAAACTCAAATGAAAATGAAATGTATGCCGTCTTCGCAAAGCCAATCTCCAAGATTAGATAAAAAAGTATTTTGTCGGTAAAGTCGCAGGGCGTGAGGCTAAACCTTAAACTTTACGAGCGAACTTCGATATCGAAACTGTTGCAACTTAAGATTACCGCGGCTTGTTTGTGTAAATCAAGTTTTATATCGATGATTTGTTTTAAAGTAATGGCAATACTTATTCTTCGGATACTTTTTGTACATTGAATGATGAAGGAATCATTTACGTGTAGATAAGAGTATCACAAAGCACTGCACTGCACTGCAGTGGCGTTATTCTGGAAGATAAATGTCCTGTTTTAAAGAATTGATTATTTAGCGGTATGGCCCATACTAATAGATGCGGCTTAGTTTTGATCTCTAGTGGAATATCAGCTGAGACGCTGTCAAATTAAGGTCAGCATCTTAAGATCGTAACTATTTAATAAAGAAATATCAACAACATCTCAAATAATATCTCAGGCCGAGTTTTATTTATAAAACAACGTCGTCTCAGCTGAGAACACGCTCCGAAATAGCATCTCAAGCTTTGTTTATTGAATAGTTCAATATATATGTTTAAGGTCTCTTTGAGAACTACTCAAAGCTGAGATTGCTTTGTTAAGACGGACTTAAGAAACAGCATCTAATGCCTGCGGCAACTAGCGCAGTTTAATGATATGCAGTTTGTATTCAAAGTAATATCGCTGCTGTTAAGATGTTGACCATCAACGAAGGCCGCTCGCCTCCATTGAAAACCAAATGCACATCACGCCTATATACAAAAGGGTACGCAGAGGAGTAACTAAGGCATTCGATTTTCGTCAAGTGTGTAGGGCATGATGTGATAGCGCGAGCCTATCGCCGTGTCGGGCATAAATTTCAGACTCTAAGATATTGAGCAGAAAAACTCATCGCTGCCTAACACGTGATTCGAACCCAGAACCACAGGTATCGTATCACAAATACCGAGTCGTGTATAAAGAAACCCCACTAGACTTACACGTGTTACTTTCATTTGACAAAATAGTCCAACCTTAACCGCTAAGAATAAGTTATTCGGAGCAAAAGTTCCCGATTTATAGGAGGTTGCTCCTTATAAATTTCAAGCCCTTTTGAAGTGGGTTTTAAGAGTTATTTGTGTTGTATTACTTGACAAAAGCCCTTCGTAGTTCGCAGGTTCACAAAACAGGATGTATTTTAAAAGGAAGAGGTTTAATTTGCGAAAAATGTCTTTGAAGGAGTATTTTGGGGTCGGGAGAAATTAATTTGTTGCGCGTCTGCAATGAAACATTAAAAGGAAGGTGTTACAACCCGTTATAGTGTCACAAAGTAGTTTTCACGTTCCGGGACCAGGCTGTGTATATCCGGTCCCAACATGCCGGCATAATTGTGTCGACTGCCGAAGCGTAATCATCTCTCGTCAGTCGATGATCTATTGGACAGAAAATCATCAGATCTTCAAATTACATTGTATTGCGTGATTTTAGACTCTTCATCCTAAGGCGATCATGTCTCATAATACACTGGTTGCAATATCTTTCCATTCAAAATAAAACTACATGAACACAGCTGTTTGGCATTAAATATAAACAAATCTGAAATAATCGACATACATAGATATTATACTATTCAATGTTCAAAGCAGTCAACTCCCGTCACTTTCTTCTTTAAATTATATTTAAGATTCAAAGGGAAAAAACAGTAATTAGATCTGAATAACATGTTTATTGTTAAAGCCTTTATATTTCGAAAATTCGAAGTTACAATCCAATTAGGTATAAAAGAATAGTAAAACATGTTTTGTTTGTGATGAATACATAACTTATAAAGCTGTACAGTAACGGCGTCAAGAGTTTTCGCTTTTAGTTTGGGAACAAGTAGTCCCGAAAGTGGGCTTGTTTCGACGATGCTAGCAGGGTTGGCAGGTTTGCGTTTATATCTTGTAATAATATATTTTTACAAAATAAAAAGTCAATAAAATATAAAAAAAATGTGTTTAAATATTGCAGAATTTTTACGCAAAAACATATTTAAACAAATTATATATAACACCCTAATTATGTTACCTAATACCTATGGATGTAAAAAAACTCACACATAATATTAGTCGTCCTGGAAGTCAATCCTTGGTTCCTTAATTTTACGCTCATATAAGCTACCACTCGACCATGGGGTTAATATACTACCTATTACATTATAGGATTAAAAAGCTTTCTATAATACCCATTCTCTGCCTCATTTTGTGTACATCCATTAATGTAAGGTTAAGATTACGAAAACTTATTACGAAGATATCGACCTCCATTATATTTTTCTAAAGAGCAAGGTCTCAGCCCTAACTATAATCCAGCGTTTCGTAGTAGGCTCTCCTATAAAATATTCAGGGAGATTATTCAGTCGGCCTGAAAACGGGTTTTCAGGTTTTCACGTAGAAATAATGTGAACATACGGTCTTGTTTTATGTTTTGTAAATTTAAGGTTTTGGGTGCCACTATTTTGAAAGCGATGAAGCATGCACTAAGCGACGGGATAGTCAGTCAGTAAAATGCAATTCTATTCGCCTGACTGTCCTATCACCTCCCAACAGTGAATAAATGTGATTGGTTAAATATAATCAAATTAATTAAGGTAGTAGACTCATAGGTGCCTTCAAGCTGCGTAAGAAGTTTTGTGGGGCAAACTATATTAAGATATACATGAACATATTATATTGATAATTTAATAATAAATAAAAAAAATAGTACACCTCTATAATGGTTGCTTAGTGTTTTGTTTTACTATGTTGACTTACATTTTACAAGATTGGCAAGATAAAGCATTGTATAACTATGACAAACATATACAGAGTTTTATTAAGGCCCTTAATATTGAGTTGGAAGCGATCGTCACACTTAAAAATAAGACAGAGAAACCAGGTACTAAAACTTGTTTAGTCTCATATAAATAAATAACCAAAACCAGATACCTATCACGCCTTTATCCCAGAAGAGGTAGACAGAAGTGCAGATAGAGCACCCCTTTCCGCCATAATCAGTCCCATGATGAGATAAGGACATTCCAAACTTCAGATATAAATATATAATAAAATAGAATTTGGCAAGGTTTCTATCAGTCCCACTTATAAAGGTTCGTAAAGAAACTGAAACCTATAAAAACAGATAAATTGAAAATAGATCAGTCGCTGGACCTCAAAGACTTTTTGAACCCTTCGATCCAAAAACAAGTAAAGGTTTTGTATAAGAGTATTTACTCAATTTTTTGAAAAGGCTATATATCAAAGAAAAAGTTCTTTGATCTGTTTAAAAGTTAGAAGTAAGGCTCTGCTATACTGCCAATGAGTTTGCGAACAGCTATGCATTATTTATCGCTTATAAAATGTACATTTGTCTTATACATCTTTAAAAGAAGATAATTTTTTATTCATCTAAAATATTGCTGTTTGTTAGTCACATTATATTATTTACTTTGTGAATGTTGTGTATACCTATAAAGGGGCATGCATATCAGCCCATTATGAACACGCAATGTTTTTTTTTTTGATTTAAGGATATGTAGGCTGTTGGTGTACCTTATTAAATAAATAAATAAATAAATTGTTTTTAACACTTATACAGAGTGAAAAATCCTTACCAATTGGGGGATAAACAGATTTAGTTCTTGAGCGTATTTCGGGATCAGTAGATGTGAAAATCGTTTGGTCCAGAACTATTAATGTAATGTTAATGTCCGTCTATATGCAAATTTGTCTTCATTTTGTTTTCTTTTTACATTTTTGGTGTACAAAAAAGTTTTAAATAAATAAATATTACTAAACAACACTTAATGAAATATCGTATTCATTAACTGCTTAATAATAAATCTAACTAACCAAAACACTGACTTCTTGTAGTTCGCAAATTCGTTGCTATTTTTAGCTTAGCTTTACTCGCTAGTAGGACATTGGCTTATATTTGTTTTTTTATAAGTATTCATTAGGAACCTTTGTACGGGAGTGTAGAAATCGAAAGCTTTCCTTTGGGAATCGTCTAATTCGAGATAAAATGTTAGCGGCGTGGTAATCTATGTTATTTACTAGAGGTTTTCGTACAGAACTAATGCGACATTATTTAGATGAATTATTTTTTTCTCAATTTTTTCGTAAAGTTTATAAAAGTAAATATAAATAATGTTGACCTTATATATTTGTATTTCTAAGATGCCTGATACTAATACTGTACAGCGTTCCAAAACTTATAATTGCACACTCTAATTAACCATAAATCCATCAAATTTACCAACAATCGTTAACCGTTTAACTACAACTATCCAGCACATCCACTCAGGGTTCCAATATCCAGATTGAACTCCCGTCTGTTGCCAGTCCGCTTCTCGACTCGGGCGGTCGGTCGCCTACATCCACTACTGTATGCGTAATGTTAATTTGACTCTTAATGCACATTATAAGATTTAACATTATTCATTTTAATTTATAAAACCTTATATATTTATCGTTAACACGTACCATGTATAAAACAAAGATAGAGTTCAAGGAACAATAACATTCTTTTAATGCACAACTTTACACCTGTGAATATGTGCATTTTATTTGTTTATTTTCGACCATATTGTGACAGATGATGAATAATAGTTCTTCCACATCGGCGAAGTTTCTTCCACATCTATCACGAATTATTAAAAAACGTATTTGAACCACAATTCTTAATATTGACTTCTCATCCTGAGAATCGTACTGACCCACTACTTTCGCAGTTGACTGGTCAAAGCAAAACCAGCTCAGAAGGTCAGGTCGATAAATTTACACCAAACTCCCACATTTCCAAACAGCCAATATCAAAGTATTTCTGGAAATGCCTTGGCGATAAATCAAGTAGGTCTTTACGACTTCACGCAGTCTTAATTTGGTTACTTTTTATTCACAATCAATCAAAATGGAAGCAAGTTTTTGGCAAGTTTAAGCCAATTTGCTCTCGGAGGTTGCTAAGACTTTGTGTTTAACTTTCGGGGTCAGTTGGGCTTTATGCTGGAATGAATACTTTCATTTATTTATTTTTCAACTAGTTTTGCTTGCGGATTTGGCCACGTGAAAGAGTTTTCCGTAATAAAACTCCCGCTTTATATTTTCCCGGAATAAAAAATAGCCTATATCCTTCCCAGAGTTTTATACTTTGCCATATTAAATTTTGGCAAAATCCGTTCAGTAGTTTTTGAGTTTATCTCGTTCAGACATACCTATAGACATGTGTGGCCTAGGATTCCAGTTTATAATATAATATGTAAGCATTGTTTCTATAGTAAGGGTTATGAGTTTGTTTCGCTGCTCTTTTTCATAGAGGTCACAGAAATTCAAGATAGTGGGAGCTTTGTGGTGATTTAAAAATACTTTTTAAGTTTAAAAATTATACTTGTATTTTGTTACAACAGCTATTAGAAAAAAATACGTTAAAATTTTAACATTCACTTTAAATAACATTAATATGGTTAATAATTCTGAGACACGCCTGAACATCGCTTAAACTCTACAGCTTGGCAGCGGCAATAGACGATGCGGTAGTAACTATCCAGACGGCCTCTCGTATAGATCTATCATCTTATACGGTCTTATTGTAAACTATCACATTTTTCATGTATTTAACGCTACAGAACCCCACATATCCAAAAGGTCCATGGCTTTTCGCAAACTGGAATGAAGTCCAAATGCTCTATGTCTAATATATGTGTCTGCAAAGTTGGAGGTGTCTGAAGTTTTACAAGAACAAACGGCTAGAAAAATACATGTAGTACGTGGATATACATTCCAATTGTACAAAAAAGAAATACAATTACAAAGTTTTTGTTTCCTATATTGTTTACTCTCTGGTGTAACAAATGGCGACTGTTATTCTTTTCTACCGGTTACGATGGGAATACCTTCCTATGCCGCGTTTCAACGACTTGATTCATTGGAATATATATCTCCATTCTTGACCCATGTTGCATTTCAACGACTTGGCTCAGATATAACCAGGTGCCTGCCATCAACTCCTGGGAAATCATCCTTGTTATAAACATACATAATTACCTCCTAAAGTACCGTATAATTTGTGATGTACATTGAAATATCCTGGGTTTGAATCTCAGGTCGGGCAACACTACGTGAGTCATTGACACATAATCAGACGGGCAACAATTTACGTTAAAAGTTATTCGAACATAATCACGTAGAAACACAACTATTGTATTACATTTCGCAGAGCTTGATTCTGTCCCATGATATGATGGAAAAAGGGTAATTCAGATCGCATTGTCTGCGATCCTCCTGTGAGACTTATTAAACAGTTGCCCGATCATCGAATCCTGGATGACCAGTACACTGTCACTATACCAATAATAAAAAAACCTCAAGATATATTCCTGTTAATTCCAAGACTAATGCTAATAATACCTTGAAGAAATATATGCATGTAAGCTCGAACTTAGACTTGGTAATGGGTAATTCCTGATACAGGAAATCCGGAATAATTTATTCACGTAGCTACGGCTTACGTTAAGTAATAACTACAACGGTAGTAGATACATTTACGTCTATATTCATGAATGGTTAGGCAGAGATATAATATCGACATTGTTTAGTACTTTAGTGAAAAAAAATCTGAATTAAGCATGAAAAGAATCATGCGTATGCTTAATGTTTTTAAACTAAAAAATATTTCCGGTTTTCACAATCTGGCTTACAACCTTAAAATTCTATAGGGTATGTATCACATCATATACATATATGTTGGTACGGTAGCAATTAGTAATATATCCTTAAGAAAAGCGAGCACATTTTATTAACATCACCACGTTATCCCATTATAATTCACTCTCAGCAAGTAGTGAAACCTTTAGGTATAAAACATGCCTTACATAACACCTGCATCATGTCTAATCATAGTAACAATTGATATTAATTAATTTGTACCGGCGCGGCGGAAATTGCAACTTGGGTGCTAACATGACTGCGGTTTGGTGCACTTTGGTGTTAGAATACGCTGATAAATAGTAATCAGGAGAAATGGGTTAGAGTTTACATAGACAGCGTGTTTTAGACGCGAATTAACAACAATAATTAGGTTTTAATGCGCGTAGAAAAGAGCTGGATACAGTTGCATGTCGTGGACTCTTGAGGATTCAAACGGACTTCTTTAGGAAGCACTGTCTATTGTATTTTACGCGCGTTTACAACGCCGCTTAATTTGTGTAAGTTGGTATCTGATGTGAGTTTTTAATACCATAAAGTATAAAGCGCGAGAAGTATGCCAGAATCGTGCAAAGTGGCAATCCATAGTCTCTGCCTACCCCTATGGGATAGAGGCGTGATACTATGTATGTATAAAGTATCAAAGCATGGATAAAAAACTCTGCAACTCATACCAAAAATGGGTCCGTCGTAAATACCAAAACATTCTGTTCGAGGATTTAAGCCACGTGTAGGTGTTTCGAATATACTCGTAAAGCTTAACAATCGGGTCTGGCAGGCGTGTGCTCTCTGAAGCACGAGCCAATTCAGGAATTTTCGACGTATCACGCCAATCTCCGGCATCCACAGGTGAGTGGAGATTAACAGGCGAGTGATCTCTTGTTTGATACACGATTGAGAGGCGAATTTGTAGATGCCAGAGATTTTTATACACAATTAATATCGAGATAAGTAGGACATTCTTTTGATGATAAACGTTAAGAATTTCGATAATATATAATATATGTATCATTTAAATTTAATCACAAAATACTGCGTGTAGCAAAAATAAATGAAGAATTGTTATATTTAAGAGGGGAATGAAAAATATAATAGCTCTAACAAAGAGTTGATTTAATTTTAGATCCATGCGCTACTAGTAATTTTAAGTTCCCTGAAATTCCATTCTTAATAATTCCGAAGGATTATTTGATCCTAAAGAACCTATGTTCAGTCTATTAAGCGTAATAAAATATTTTCCTTTTATTTCTACAGTAATTTCTGTAATTTGGATAATTTTTTACAAGGAAAAAAAAAGATTTGATCCGATGTGGATGTCCAAACCGCCTCCAGAGAGTTTAATGAACTCCGGATGAGATGGCAAAAGTGCTTAGATAACGATGGTGCATACTTTTATTGATTATTACAAAAAACAAATCGACTTTGTATTCCCCATATAAAACGCCAATTTCAAAATATGTATGAACTTGATATAATACAATCCTTTATTGAAACTATTTGTGAAAAATACTAACCAAATAAATAAATTCACTTAACCTTTAGGTATCCACATACGATAAAAACAGGCACAAACACAAATTATAATATCAATCCGATACTTACTCATTCGTAAACACGTTATCCCAAACAGGGAAAGCAAAATTTCGTCTTCCATACGATTAGATAAAGTGGCTATCTATATATAGAAAGGGTTCAACCTTCAGTCCGTGCTACAATCAACGAAATGACGCGAAAAACTCCGTAATGACTGCGCGGATGGTCCGATTCTTTGTACGTCGACATTTCCTCGACATATCTCTACACGTCGCAATTTTCTCTTTCATGAAAGTATTCATGAGTTGTTATGTTAGGGATGTTTGAATCGTATTTATTTGGTTTCTTTGTATTTTCAATGTAAGGAATATAAAATTTGAATAAAAAATATGACATTTGCAAAAAATATTATTTAAGTCTTCCATTCTTTATCATATTTTTAGCCATCCGGACCTAAAGCATTGCAGTATATAGGGTAAATTCACATCATTTAGGACTACATTATTATTTTACTTGTAGGTTTGTCGTGGCATTCTCATATAGAGTACGAAAAAATGAGAAGATGTGGACATTATATTTCAATATGAAATAAACAAAGCTATAGATATTGTTCAATTGAAATGGGTCTTAGAGTCGCAGTTGAACTATTGCAATTTATGCGATTCCGCGGTGGACGACAATACGAGTGGTCGGTCTTTGGCTGTCTAAACGCCAAAGGAGTCCTTAAAGTTCGGGGGCATCTTAGCCCCATCGTATAGACAAGGGCTGTAATCCGGCATCGCGCAGAAATGCTCCTGCGCAGCGTGAAATAACCCACCCCGCGTTTTGGTTGATATGGCAGTGTAGGGTGCATATAGGGCTAGGGACTCGGCCAATGCTCATTAGAAAATGATATACTCCCCAGAGTCGACATTGCGCCGGTGAAACCAACATAACTGTTTCAATCACCCCTTAGATGTTGTTAGCAATAACCCCTTAACTTCGCAAAAAAAGTCTTGTTCAATTTAACATTTGTAAATTTCTACATAGAAACAAAAGTAATTATCAACCTATTGTAATGTTTAGGTAACTTTTCATCTCAGGTTCTTAGCATCTCATGAAGACGTATTTTAAAATGTTTTTGCGGATCGAGAATTAGGCCCCACGGCGCTTGGCTCATTAATTTAAAGCTTTCACCGTAGCAATTACATAAATTCACGTCGTCGGCTGCCATTTGATGTTGTGCCTCGTTTGAACGTACACTCCCATCGGCTAATTTAATTAATATTAGTCTATAGACCCCTTCAGTCCTCTCGAATGGGTTATAGTGGTTCTTGAGGACTGGACTTGACTAGTAATTTAAATTTGGTTGTTTAGAATACGAAATTAAATTATAAGATTCATTGAGTGATGTATTTTACTCGTGGGGCCTTTCTTTAGCTTTACGATAAGAACGTGTTAAATGTGGTGCAATCGTTTAAATTAAGCCGAAATAAATAGCGTAAATCTTCTAATATTTATAACTATACATATTTCAATAAACTCATTGCTTCAACTCGTATTCAGATGAATTTATACCAAATAAGTATCCCAAGCAAGTGAATCATTGGAACGGACTGGAACTTGGTTGAAATTTATGTGCGATCATTAAATCCGGGGGTGTGCCATTAACGAAACACCCCGGCGATGCCGCGTGTGCGTGTGCTGTACAAATTATCAGTAGTAGCTTTCAAAGGTCTGGAAGAATGCCTAGGTCTAGGTCTGGAAGAATACTGACAGTATGCTAATGATCAGTATGAACAGTCTTCTTTTTTCGGCCCTAATCTTACTCCATTTTGATAACAACATACTTGTTGTGTTCATGGTCACTCTATGGCCAGTGAAAAGTAAATAGATGTCTGATTGATGTTTGTCATTGTAATAAAAGAATATAATATGAAAATGTGCATATAATTTCATTTACAATTAATACATAATAATACTTTTTTTTAGCATATTGCTAGCACAAATAGACGGCATACGTGTATCCGCCCGGATTGCGACCGTCATACAGGAAGTGTGAAAAGCCATAGCGGCCCACTTAAGTGTGTCGCATTCCGGGATCAGCCTGTGTATATCTGGTTCCAACAGGCCGGCATAATTGTGCCGACCGTCGAAGGACATGCTATTGGATCCCCCTCCACTACCGTCAGTTGTAGTGGGCTCATCTTTTCGTGCCAGTATAAAAAAATGGCCGTTTTTCTAGACTCAAGAGGTTTGATAGTATTTGTTTATTAAATCTCAGCGTAGTATCAAAATTCTCCAAATAGCTAAATGAAAAGTATCCGATGGGACAATAAATATAAAATATAACTTGAACCCAAAACTATTTAATATAAAAATAAAGCTTGCGTTGAAAACGTTGCGGTATTCTTACTAACCCAAAAATGACTTTGTCCCTTGTTAAGAAATAATTACCGAGAATTTGAAATATTCCTTGCGTACAAATTTTATGAAGGTCAGACTCCGAAATATCAAGAACATAAGCCCTTTTTGTTTTAGTTTCTGCTTTGTAACAAATGTGTGCAATTTAACACAAATAGAAAGATAAACAGATTTGTGAACTTACAAATGGTCTTGTTATT
This sequence comes from Manduca sexta, assembly GCF_014839805.1. NCBI lineage: Eukaryota > Metazoa > Arthropoda > Insecta > Lepidoptera > Sphingidae > Manduca > Manduca sexta. The sequence goes on from NC_051139.1 coordinate 16,229,936, forward strand.
GGTATTTACTTGTTTTAAGTACTGAGTGTATACGTATAAGTAAGCCTGTTTGGGTTTTTGTTCGATCACGGAAAAGTAACCTTTTACATCTGATGGTAAGCGAAGTGGGATCCAGAATCCAAATAGAGTGTCGACAGATAACTATCCCTCACAAAAAAATATCTGTATTATTTCTTTAAATCAAGGAATGTAGATTAAAAAATTATCAAAATTACTTTTTACAAATAAATAATACAGAAGAAAGGCAATCAATTTTCAGCTTTATTTTTTGTATACTTACTACTATTTTTCGAGCTAACTTAACCGAAATATTTACCAGTATTCTAAATTTTGCATTAATATTACCGACATTCAAAATTTTGCAACCAGCAGCATTCCACAAAGCAAAGAGTATATATTTGTAAACCCGTGCACTTGAACCTTATAACACAGTAAACTGAGCACCAAACCCGGCATAATTTAAATTAATTAATATGACGGAAATTCCATTTCGTAAGTTTGTTTATCGCGGTCTGTCCTGCAATTAAACTGGAAGATTCGCGTCCATTACGAAACGCCTGGACCCTTGGAAAATAAATTACACTAATATATAATTTATATCAACTTCCAAGGGTGTAGATTTTATATTCGCTAATGGTAAGTGTAGTGTTGTTTGAAGCAACGGAACTATTTTAGACTTGGTAGCTTCTTATTTATTCAATTTAAATAAAACTGTTCTAGGGACCCGTCCATATGGAATTTTATAATTAAAGGAAGAAAGACAAGCAGTTTATTAATAACTAAATACAAAAATACATAAAGCAGTAACTTAAATGTTAGGCTATCATAAAACGGCTCCCAACCAGCATATGCGGGCAATAAAGCCAGGGCTGGTCTTCCGTTGAATTGCTTGTTGAGAGATGTAATGCTTAATGCCGTCTCAATATATTTTTTGTTGTATTGCATACGGGAGTTATTCTAATATCGGTTGTTTACGATGGCAAAATTATTTTATGACCTTTTTATATAGATCACTTATTTATGACCATTTCATTTTCGTAATGTTATTACTATTAGATTATTTTCGCGTTATATGCTAGAAAAATAACAAAACGTGTCAATACAGTGAGTCACATGCAACGTCACATGTATTTTTAAAGAACAGAGATATATAGTTACAGCAGAATCGAGTTCCAAAAATAAAACGGTTAAGGCGGTTTTGGCATTTGGAGAGGATGGATGATAGGCGACTGACAAAGGGGACATATAAGGCGAATATGGATGGAAGAGCTGGTAGGAGTCGACCGCACCGAACATTCGAATGTCAGATATCTCACATTCTTAGTAAAAACCAGGTCAAAAGTACCCTGAATCTAAACGAATGTAAAGATTAATCGTAGAGGAAGCGAAAGACGTGTGCCAGAATCGTGCAAAGGGCAAACCATAGTCTCTGCCTTCCTCTATGGGACAGAGACGTGATAATATGTAGGTGAGAACAAAACAAAATAATCTTTAGATACATATTGATATTAAGCTAAATTAACAATATCTTTGCACAACACCGGACGCCGAGCGTGGACTGTTTTAATATATTGAGTACAATTGAATAATACGTTAGGTCCGATTGGGTAATTGCAAACGCTCTGGTATTCGAATCAAGATCTGAGGAGAGCCAATCTTCGCCTTTTGGAGGCTACGGTGGCAATCAAATCTGAAAATGTGTGCTTAATTTCAAGGGAAAATTATGTTTACTCTGTTACAAAATTCAGAAGGGCAATATTTTATTTCTTACATTAATATAAATGCGAAAAATTTGTGTAAATTTTGGATTGTTACAAGAAATACTGGTTTACTGTGGTAGGTCTCTCATATGTGAGAGTCCGCGTGAGTAGTTACTACTGTAATGTCTATTTCTGTCGCTAAGCAACAGTGTGTGGTCACTGTTGTGTTTCGGTTAGAATGACATTGTAGCCAATGTAACTACTGGACATAATAAGACTTAACATTTCACGACTCAGGATGACGAGAACAATACTTGTAATTTAAGTTGATGGTTGCTGTTTTTACTGTTTATGGGCGGTCATATCGCCGTCAGTCTTAAACTATCTCCATACCGAATTTCATAAAAATCCGATCAGTAGATTTTGAGAAAATCGACAACATACATACATACAGACAGAAAAGAGAACTTTGTAATATGGATAGAATATAGATATTCGAATTTATTATAATATATATTATAAAGGCGAGTTTTAAGAGTTTTAAAATAATTGTGTAAAAGATAAATGTAGTATTCGTGGTTGCTATATGTTAGATTCATCATTCATAGTCCAATTCTGAAAAATCTAAATATACTTATCCGAGTATTGTATGTTATTTTTTTTCCAAGGTTCGGTCATTAAAACGACTAAACCCATGGCCAAAAGCTACATAAGATTAGCTTACCTGAATTAATTAATTTATCTCAATAGTAATCGCGTGGCCATCTTTTCAACATATAACAATACAGTAGTATGTTAATTTGTTCGCGCTCGTAAAAACGGCTGATCCAATTTCGATGCAAATATCACTATTATGTTAATCGAAATTCGCATACGTATAGGCTATAAAAAATCAAGTAATATGATGGAAATGGTAAATAATGCAAATATTCTGACGAAGTTGGCACAGGCAATAAGAAATGTTATACCGATCAGCGTAATGTCCAAATTGTATATTTATTTCAATAGATAATATAATTATATGGGCATGGCAAAGTGACCCCACTGCACTTGATGGTAAGTGGATTGGGGTCTAATAAAATTAATTAATTTATTATTTATTTATTTATTTATTTCAATTAGAACGGATAAACCAATTACACTAATTAAGTTAATAATAACAATATATTATAACTATAGTAAAAAATGAAACATGATGATGAATGATGATGAATGTCGACTGACGAGAAATGATTACCCCTCGGTAGTCGATACAATTATGTCGGCCTGTTAGAACGCAAGCTGATCCCGAAACGCGACACATATGAGCCACTATGGCGGATTTTAACACTGTATGTTCGGTGGTTGCTATCTTGGCGGATACAAAATATATCCTACCACCAGCAATGCAATTATCTGTTATGTTCCAAGTTTTATAACAACAATATACATAATAATAGTGTAAAAAATATTATTCTATGCATATCCTAAAATAGGAGGACCACATGTCTGTACATTGAGAATAAGATAATGAACAAAGGCAGTGACTGATGTAGAATAAATGGGACACAAATCAAAGACTTTGGAATAACTTTCAGTCTGTTTTTCTGTTTGTTAAACATATCTTAAATTACTGAATGGATTTAATTTAGTTTCCACAGATAGACAGAGTATAATTGGGAATAGAATAGCCTTTGCATCATTTAAATCCGATACCGCCAAAGTTATCACTTCAATATATTGGCAATTTACTTTGAAACTTCGGTTGATTTATTCCACGCGGGCGGAACTGCGGGCAGGAAGCTATTTTTTCTGATAACAAATAATTTTCCAAATCGTTCACTCCTGTCCTTTTTTCTATTCCTATTCCTTCTTAAAAGTCGACAACCTATGTAATGAGAGCCATAAGATATTTTTGTGCCACCATAACCTCTTACTAACACGCAATCCATCAGCCCCTTTACAACGACCCAAAAAAGGCTTCCCGTAAATCGAAGTCGTTCAATTTTGATGTTTGTGACTGGTCGAGAGAGCAATGCGTCAGTTACATGTTGATCTTTCAAGCAACCCCAATAAAACGACACGGAGTCAAATCGTGTTTATTTTTCCACCTTATAACCACGCTATCTACACAAATAATAACTATGTTATATTACTGTCTCAACCTACTCGTACCACTAGCTCGCCATTCGCCTCTATCTTAAATACAAGCCCGAAAGTATGGAATAATTTTGACGTACTAATTTGACTGTGAAATGTTCGTGCTTTATACAAAAGTAACAGTTGAAGTGAACTCGCTCACGTGACCGATTTAAATGCGCTATTTATTATAGACTTAAAATTGCTACGAAGTCGATTCTTTTTACTGAAGCTTTAATGGAATGTTGCCCTGGTTCCGTTTCTCTCGTCTTGTTTGTAAGCGTATTTTAAAAACGGTTAGCGATTCGAAATTCAAATAATAAATAGGTTTCCATATTCGAAAAACTTGTTCGATTTTAATTTAAAAATGGAACTTATTAACACACCAGATTCACATAATGTTTTATGGTACTACGGTGAAATGAGAACAAGGCTTTATTAATATCGTAGCCATGATTTGTTGGTGGAAGGATATATTTTATATCCGCACGGATAGCGACCACCGTACACAAGGTGTTAAAATCCGCCATAGTGACATTCTACTGGACCCAACACCACTTACCATCAAGTGTAGTGCGGTCACAATGCCGTGCACGTACATAAACCAAAAAAGATTTATATGCTTGGCGAGTACAGACGAATAGTCCCGAATGAGTATGCACTTTCATCGGGTATATTCGTTACTCATAATATGAATTCGCCGAGTTATTCGTCAATAATTTAAATTAGGAATTAAAATTAAATCCGCTTAACGTCTAAAGATTTAAATTAATTTAATCCGTCACATTTCATTACAAATATAATTGATAATGATTATGCTCTTGTATATTTTGTACTAATTAGTTTGAATACGTTTACTATATTTGTATTATAAGTCTCATAAGAGCGCATCAAAGGGCAAAAGCATGACTAGAGGGTACCCAGTCTTAGCTCAAGTTAAATATGTCTGTCCAGTTTCTTTAGTCGCCATGGCCAAAATCGCCTAGGAAGACATCATACATTAGCATTAAATACAGAAAATGTTGGTAAAAAAAATGTTATTTATTTCGATTTAAAATTAAAAAATAATGCAATAATCAAAATAAATATATATTAATTAGTTTTGCTTGCGTGTTACCATGTAATCGCAATAAAGAACCCATCTAACACACTCTGATGATAGCTTCATAGCACAGCGTCACAGAGCGTGAAGAAATTGTCTGAACAGCAGTAGTTTCGGAGAAAACTGTTACACTTAATTCTTAAACTTTATGTCTTTATATCACATAGTATAGAATAGCAGGATATAACATACATAACATAACATAACATCACGCATTTTATCCCCGAAGGGGTATGCAGAGGCGCAACTATGGCACCCACTTTTCGCCAAGTATGTTCCGTCCCATGATGTGATAGGGGGCGAGCCTATCGCCATATCGGGCACAAATTCCAGACTCCGGGCTGATACTGAGCAGAAAAACCCAAATATCACTTTGCCCGACCCGGGATTCGAACCCAGGACCTCAGAGCGCTATTGTACCGGACGTGCAATACAACATAGGATATAACATGCATATCATTTTACATTTAATATACGAATTTCAAGGAAACACTTTCGTAGCACTCGCTTACTTAGTTTTAGGAACTTTGTATGAAATTCCCATACTACTAGAATTACTTTTAGTTTTGAGACAGTTTTAAGAAATTATGAACGTACGAGTTGTTAGATTAAACAATGAGACCAGGAAGCTTGTTTGAGTGTTAGCACCCTAACTAAGGGCACTAAGAGTTTCGACGTAAAACTATCGAAAGAGTAAAGAGAACTAAAGAAACAAGCCATTTCCCTGATCCCTTTAAAGGTTGACAACGCGTCCAAAGTTCTTTAGACAACGTTCTGAAACTACGACAATACTTTATTATGAAATTACTACATAGTTCATTCACCCCTTCTTAATTAAAAAATATATTATAGTAAATGAATAGTTCGACGCTTCAAAATAATGTCAACATAAAAATCATATGTGACATAAACGTTCCATTCCACGCATACCAAAATGGCGATATTAAACGTAATATTTACCCGCGAAATATGAGAACTAGTTAACGCAATGTCGAGTTGCCTAAATTAATGTTGGCACAGTCGTTTACACCACATTTAATGCCGTAATATCCTGTTCTGCGGTAATTTTGTTGAGTTAAACTTAACCATCTTTGTACATAATAAGTTTCGCTTTAAATATTCTAGCCTCACGTGCCGTGATTTATGCTGAACGCGATTGTTAAACACGCTCGTTTTGCGTGAAACGGAACGCCATGTTTTATGTATGATCCATTCTGCCGTATTTCATTGTTGTTTGTTTCTTTAAATTTGAAAAAGACACTGTTTTTTACATGTATTTTAATGTAAGCCTACCCAAGGGCTTATAGAATATATAAGGTATAATCCATTTCTGCTAACAAGCAATGCGAAAACACTTTTATAATCCAGCTTGAAGGATATAATAATAAGTCTAATAACTGAATATAAAGACGCACCATCTCAATATGTATCAGGATGAGAAACGCAGTTCAATTCCATGCAGAACTTTAACATTATTTTTTTGGACAATAAACGCCTCATGAATGTTCAACACTAAAACCATGAAAGTTAAAAAATACTTCGAAACTTCGGAAGCAAAAAAGAAACAAAATCCTTAAAAAATAACTTTACTTCAAAGAGTTATAAAATTCTAAACCTATAGTCTAAAGTCTTTATTTTACTTATTTCAATGTGTTTCTTTCTTTCTTTCTCAAAAAAGTTTAACCAATCTTGTATTAAATATTGTATTAATTCAGCATCAAAATTCAAATACTTAATATAATAAATAGTCGAGAATTAATAGTAAACTTCCCTCCGTACGAAGGCGGGTGGCAAAATGATTTAAAGAGGTAATTAACCTCACACATAAGGACATTTACAACCGTCAAGGCTACATGTACGCTACGAATAATATACGAGGAATATAACTACATATGTACAACACATTTGCTCGTGGTATATCTTATATCCGCCGGGATAGCAACCACCGTACACAAGGTGTTAAAACCCGCTATAGTGGCCCAATTGTGTCGTATTCCGGGATGAGCCTGTGTATATCCCGTTCCAACAGGCCGGCATAATAGGGGACCGACCTATGCTTGATTTTGTACATTATTCTATGTGTAATGGCTTTAAATACGAAAAAGAAGCACTTCTGCGAAAACAGCATAAAAATTGGTTAAGAAATGAGCGAGTAATTCATATTTAAAATATTGTAATGTGCAGAAGTGGGCGCGATGTGGGGATATCGCTTCATCTCTTTCTTTCGCACGCGTCGTAATTCCCGATGACGTCACATGTGGATATTTTGTCTCTTTTCTGTTTCTTGTTAATTACCCTTTCCACCGAAATTCAAATGCTTATAACTTGTTGATTTTTCACTGGATTTTAATAATTTCTTTGGTGTTATAATTTATATTATGTAAATATTTGATAATTGTTAAGAACAAAAATGAGTCCGGTACCCTATTGTGTCGATTATCGAGGAGTAATCATCTCTGGTCAGTCGATATTCTATTTGACCCCACTCTACTTACTGTTAGGTCCAGTGGGGTCACTTTGCCATGCTGGCACAACAAGAGATGTTATCACAAACGGCTATGTGACGTCGAAGATAATGGGGCATATTTATCGGACACTATTTTAGACTCCAGGCTGATACCGAGCAATGAAATCAAATATTTTACCCAACACGGGGATGTAATCTGAGACCTTGGCATGGCAGTTGTTGGTAGAGCATTACAACTACGCGATCGAGCCAGTCTATATAACTATATTGCAGAATAAGAATAGCATGTGGCATATCTACCTCTAAACTTATTTCTTTTACGGCATATCTACAGCTCTCCAAACTTATTTTTTAATGTAGATAGATACGCTCTAGTTAATTTATTTAGTTAAAGAAAGGAAATAAAGGCGGAGATACACATGCTTGTAAAATGGAGCTATAGCATGCATGTAAGTTACGACGTGTACGTACAAGTGACACACTGTGGATACATTTGCAACTTACATACATACATAACATCACGCATTTTATCCCCGAAGGGGTATGCAGAGGCGCAACTAGGGCACCCACTTTACGCCAAGTATGTTCCGTCCCATGATGTGATAGGGGGCGAGCCTATCGCCTAACATTTGCAACTTCTTGGATGCAATTTACGTTCTGACATATGTATTTGCAAGTGGCGGCAGACGTTTAATCTAATGGCATTAACAATACAATTATGAACAGACTACGAGCCATTACGAAATCATCTCCGACAACTTGAGAATTACATTTTACTTTGAGTTAGTTCAGAAAATTTTTGATCAAACGCCTGAAACGTTTTGTAATGGTGAGTAATACATGTTGCGTACTTCGACAATCGACATTATGTCCTGTCTTACAAGATTTATTTTGTTGTGACGTTAAACTGTGACCCAACTCTGTTCAGGAGGTGTTTTACCTTGTCTGACATTTCGCATCCGCTGTCCAGTCGGGCATATGTATCACACATTGATCGAAAATTACAAAATATTATTGCCCGATTCAAATACCTTAATGGTTTCTCAGCCTCAATTTAGGTGATTTTGTTTATTGATTTGAATGACGAGACGAACTTGCCGTTCGCTTGATGGTAAGCGATACGACCGCCCATAAACAGTAGGGACACTATCCAGTACTTCGAATTACAAAGTATTGTTTGGTATTCTACTGCGCTTGCCATACTGAGGCATGAGATGTTAAGTCTTATTATGTCCAGTAGTTACACTGCCTACAATATCCTTCAAACCGGAACACAACAGTGACTACACACTGCTGCTTGGCGGCAGAAATAGACATTGCGGTGGTAAGTACCCAGGCGGATTCTCACATATGACACCTACCACCAGTGATGTGTGTGAAGTATTTTTTACTTCCTTGAATGTCCTCGTATAAATCCATTAGCTTTTGCCCGCGGCTCCGCCCGCTTGGGAAAGTCTTTCCGTTATAAAAGTCACACTATTTATTAGCAACTTTAACATTTTCCATTCTTGCTCCGTTCCTATTGGTCATAGCGTGATGATATATAGCCTATAGCCTTCCACAAATAAAGGGATATCCAACACTAAAAGAATTTTTCAATTCGAACCGGTAGTTCCTGAGATTAGCGCGTTCAAACAAACAAACTCTTCATCTTTGGATAATAGTATAGATTTAAGATCAAGATAATTCGATTATCGTTGACTTTGAATAACAAACATAACGTAAACTAAAAATGGTAAAACGCTATGTATAAAAGCAGTTGAGAGTAAATCATGCAATTTTATTACTTATTAATATTACGATTACTACTAAATCCTCTGAGATGACTTATCGAAATGTCACAGACGGGTAACAGGATCGGGCGTTCTGATAAACATCTGGACGTCTAGACAATATGGAGATATTTTTTATGTTACCACAACGAAACGACAGTATGACCTTTTTATTCTTAGACTTTTTGCTTGAGGCTCCATGTAATGCTTTCACAGAGTAATCAAATCAAAACATAATTTGGACTGTATTGCTGAGGAACACAGTTTATTTTCATTAATGGGATTTTTGAATGAGTTCTTTAGCAAATTCAGCCAAACATTTAGATGTGAAAAGCATTAAATTATATTTTTTATTGTAGCACAATATTTTTAATTCTATGCCGTCAAGATATGTCACAAATTCCCTAATTTACCAATTTAAGTACCATATAAATAGAAGCTTAAGATCTTGAAGATATTTTCTCTCAGACTCATTAACTTCGTTCTTAGAGAACGCTATTAAGCTTCGTATCAAACCAAAAGAAAGAGATAGCAATACTTAATTTATGGTGTGCGAGGGGGATAACTAAGTAACACTGAATCTAAATGCCATTTTGTATATTTGATATTGGAACTGGTAAAATTAAATATTTTTACTGAAATATGAAGACTCCGTTTTAATGATAGGCAAAGTCAATAGCAACTCAGCGGCAATATTCGGTTACCCCAGGCCAGGGATGGCAAACCAATAGCACATGTGCTAATGGCGGTACATGACAAAATAATTCGGGCTCGAAATATTTTAAAAATTGTATAGGTATGTATCTTTCATTAGGTGTTCATTTTAGATGTAGTGTATACCTTCGCTGAGAACGATAAAAAAATCAACTACACAGTTGGGTCATAAAAAAGTCGCTAAAAAGGGCAATCGGATAGATAAAACCGGTCCTGGATGCTGTATTAGAGAACATGTTTTAAAATAAATAGTGGCATGATAATCGTCAAAGGTTCGCCATTCCTGGTCTAGCAAATACGAATATGCCTGGTACCTGATATTGGACCGTAACTTGATCAAGTTTGAATTGTATTGTCTGTGAATTCAAACTGTTTTTTTTTTAGAATTTTGTATTACATGGTTTAGTACAATATACAGGGTCATTTTGGCATTGCGTTACTAAATGAAACCATATACTTATCTATTTGGAAATAACACTTTACAATAAGTTACTAGAGACGTAGATATAAAATAAAAAAGTGTGAGTTTCGAACAAAATAAATATAATATTATTTTAATTTTTCGCGCCCTAAACCCACTATTATTATGTTAAAAGAATTCATTGCAGCAGCAACATCATACTTTCATTCAGAAATAAACTCACGCACACGCCACATCCTCATTAAATTACATAATGATCAAAAAATAAAAAAACTAAAACCGGGATTTTTGGTGAAAATATTCGTTATTAATAGATGATTTTTGGCACAATGTCAGCAAAGGTGAAGACGAGTATGTGGTTTCATTTAGTAACACAATGTCAAAATATCGCTGCATAAAAATGCGATATATGTTTCGTCTAATTGTTATTTGCCCGGCTATCTTTGACAAAACGGAACCTAATTTGACGAAGTTTCATTGGATGTAATTGGACTTTTTAGATAGTTATATCGACTATATCTAAGACTAAACGAGAAAAACCCAGCCAAAACCAATTAAAAAATAAACGAACAATCCATTTCCTAGCTAATAGATTTTGTAAAAATATTTGTAGTTCAGAATTTCGTTCATTTTTACGCCAGCGACGTAGTCTGGCAATTAATCAAGGAATCAGTGTAATAGCTAGCTGTCACGCGCAACTAAAATCTAACAATTAAAATGTATTCTATATTTATTATGTTAGAGTGCTGTTTTGGGAAAATTATTACTGTGATAAAGAATAATGACTTCATAGGATTATTAAGGATGTGCTGTTCCAATAACTATTAGGTCGCGATTTACTTAGAGAAGCTTAGTTCTTAAAATAAATATTGTATGCCGTTATGATCACATAACTAACTTTTGCTCGCGTCTTAGCCCGCGTGGATTAATTATCCGGGATAAAAGTCCCGCTATATATTTTCCGATATAGAAAGTAGCCTATATTCTTTCCACTGTCTCAAAATACTCCGGCCTTTTGTGGTTTGTTAGACTTCAAATTCAACGCTTACAAGAGTATGTTAGTGTCTGGGTACGTACCATTAGCGGGTTATTTGTGCCGCTAAGCAAAACCGTGCAAGCATAAGGGTAGACAAGAAAATGTTTCCTACGGGAGCGTTAATCCAAGACATGGATAACCTTTACGTTAATCCAAGACATGGACTATCCGTGCGTCAAATTTCATCCAAATCCGTTTAGCGGTTTTCGCGTTTATTTCTTTATATAAATTTTCACGAACATTTGCATTTGTAATGTTAGTAAGAAGTAAGATTATATTATTAGTAAGATAAGGAAAGATTTGCTCTGAAATCATAACTCGACCTTATCTCATCATGAAGCGGAAATAAGGCTAGCGAACCGTGAATGTTAGTTAAACCTCTGCTTATCTCCTCAGGGATGAAGGACGAACATATCCAAATATATTTGGTACGACCGCGCATCAAATTAATTTCGATTACTGCGGAAGAGTAAATTGATTACCATATTCCTGGAAACGTTGATCAAAAGAGTTAATTATCGTTATATGTTATGATGATTTTAAAACCAGGTAAAATGATTTTTACGGATAAAATGGTTTTTAAAAACTGAAATTGAACTTGTATGTGACCAACAGTAAGTAATAAAAGTAGTTGAGATTTCATTGTCTAAATAGAAGTTAAAGAGACTGTAATTACGACGATTTAGGATTACTATGAAAAGATGGAATATCGGCTCCTATAAAAGTTAGAATATCTTTTAATATTTATTGTCTATTTTAACGCTCGTAAATATAGAGTTCAAATAACGCAAAATTATCACATTCAAACATTTAAATATAGAACAAAGTAAAATATTATTTTTAAATATTCAAATATAGAACAAATATTTAAAATCGTCAAAACGGTATCAACCATAAATAGTTTGATTAGTACAAAATATAAGCCTATGTTTTATGCTAGTAAAATAATTGTAACTTAACGCACACTTTTAAACACTTAAAAAAAGAACGAAGTTAAAATTACTTTTTCAAATATTTAAATATAGAACAAAGATTTAAAATTGTCGAAAGCAATTTCAACCAAAGAAGAGATTGACTTCTACATAATATCGGCAAGCTTTGTTGGCGATGTAAGTATTACTTGATACAGTGTTCATTATTGTTTCACAGAAGTGCTATTTTATTGTATCTAGTTTCCGAGAAAGTGAGAAGCTAATATCGCTAGAGATACAAGAATCTTTTACGTCCTTATTTTCATGCTCTTAAGGTTTGGATTGATTTGTAAGTAATGTTATTATTTTGATTAATCTATATCAGGCGTTATTATTTGCGTATTTACATCATGTAGTATTTGGTGATGACATTTAACATCTTATACTTTAGGTTATTGAGTACAATGCGGTTCCATTTCGTGCTTTATCACTCACATGTTAGGGTAGTTTTTCTACTGTTACAGGACGATCGTGTTGCTCACCACGAGGTGAGTGACATTCTGATCTTGTCATTTGTTTTTTTTTTATGCCTGCACGACTAAGTGACTGCACCTGAAGTAGATTGGAGTCCAATAGAATGTCGTCTGACGAGAGATAATTACCCCTCGGCAGTTGACACAATTATGCCGGCCTGTTGGAACCGGATATACACAGGCTGATCCGAGAACGCGACACTTACGTAGGCCACTATGGCTGATTTTAACACCTTGTGTACGGCGGTCGCTATCCTACCAACATCACAAAATAAATTATAAAAAGATTATTCTGTTCCATTTATTAGTTAAAAAGTGAATTTCTATGGAAGTCGAAACTATTATTCTAAAATATAATTTATGTCAAAGAGATAAAGTTTACAATAACTGTCACGTCTAGTCGTGGTAAAGGAACTTAACGTTTACTGCCAAGTGCGCGCCCGTCACACGCAACAATAAAACAATGATTCACGCCATTATCTGTTACAGGATGCCGAAAAGGAATATTTTATGCGCCAACTTTATGCGACATGAGTGTGATGACCACGTTTACTGAGAATATGGGACTTTAGCTACGGTTACAGTATATTATTGTAAATATAGTCTTGTAGTTTGATTTAGTACGGCGTTATTTTTTGGGTTGTCGTCTAATTTTATTCGCAAAAATTAAGTGTTTTTTGTTATAAGTATTAGCTTTTAAATATTTTATTGTTCGCTTTAATGGTATATTTCCAGATTGTTTTATGAAATCTATATAATATTTTGTATTAATAAACATTATTAAATGTACATATTATTTTTCCGAAGAGGCTTTTTTACCTTTTTACAAGGGTGATTACTCTACTAAAAAAAGTACAATATTTTTTTAAATTAAAGTAGCATCAAACGAACGGGAAATCTCAATATTGTGGTCACCATAATCATAACTCTTGTACATTCGTTCACATAAATTATTATGTTTCCGTAAAAAATATCTTTATTTTTACGATATTTTTGGATGTGTGCTCCGGTAATGGATAAGGCGAGCTTAAGATTTTATTAACAGTTAGACGTTTACGCGCGGACGAGTTTACTATCATTCGCTTTTCATAACCTGTCTTAAAATTAAAACGAAATATTTTGCGCCACCATACGTAACATCACACCTATTTACTTTTCAGGGCTACGTAGAAGTAGAGTGGAGGTCTCTCATATGTGAGAGTCCGCTTGGATAGGTTCCACTGTAATGTCTATTTCTGCTGCCAAGTAGCAGTGTGTAGTCACTGTTGTATTTGAAGAACATTGTAGCCAGTAACTACTGGACATAAGACTTAACATCTCATGTCTTAGGATGGCAAGCGAAGTGGAATATTAAATACTTTGTAATTCAAAGTGTTGGATGTTGTTTCTATTGTATATGGATCGTATCGTTTACCATCAGCCGAACGGCAAGCTCGTCACGTCATTTAAAGCAATAAAAAAAACAATTAAAGACATGTACTAGTTCATATTCTGCGAGGATATTAAAAAAACCCAGTATCAAGGCTTTGGCCGCCTTGGAATTCGAACCCAAGATATGCCCGCAGTCATACAGTGTAGGTACACTTTACATCTACGCCACAGGCAACGTTAATTAAACTCAATAACTAATCTGCTATACGATTTTGGACATTAAGGACCACCAAACAATCCATCGTAGTCAAGTGACCACAGCGAAACTCGTTATTCAGGGACCTTAAGAGTTATGCGAACAGAGCGCTGGGCCGACGCGGGTTTTAATCCCGGGCTGGGACCGACCACATTTAGTGACCTAATTTCAAAAGTCGTCCCTCGAAAGCCGCGGCGAAAACACAATAATTATCCAACCTTATTAGAGATTAGTTCAAGAGAAGATTCGTCACATCCGTTACCTACGCTAAGATCGGCAGTGGTCAGAATTTTATGATACTCAGCGGAGAAGTTCGGGAAGAATCTAAAACATTAATCTCCATTTAACCACCATCCACTCTTGGCACCCTTTCTTAAATATGGCCACTGGAAAGTCACCCTACAACACTTCATAGTAAACTAAGAGAGGTCCATATAAAATGTGGTAAGAAGTCAGGTCGTAGATAGGGGAGAGGGCATCTACAATGACTCTCCATTCCGCACGGTCTTGAACTGCCTGCTTGATTACGCTGCAAGTCAAAATGACGCCAAGATGAAAGGTGATACTCCGCGCTAATCGAAACAACTATGTCAGCCTGCTAGAACTGGATAAAATACAGGCTTATCCCGGAACGCGATACACTTACGTCGGTCACTATGGCTCGTTTTGTATCATATACGATAGCCGCTTGCAGGGTGAATACAAAATATATCTTACCACCAGGAACTTATGAGTATCTATAATTACTTTAGTTAATTATACACTGACACGAAAGAAGTCCTAGATAACGCCAATTTATAGTCAGCCTCCTAGAACGTTCCAAAACGATACGAAGGCCCGTGTCGTTTAATTATGATGATTATGATTGGCCGAAAGACGATAGCGTAAGTCACGTGTTAGTATCTCGACCAATCACAGTGAAGCGACAAGAGAACTGAATTTAAAATTGTTTGTCATCAGCAGAACAAAAAAAAATACAAATTTGAATTCAGAACCACCTTCTTTTTAGGTTGCCGGTTCAAAAAGGTGAAAATAGAATTGAACACATTTAAATATAGAATAGTGAACGGCATTTCAAAAGATAACCTACAAATTCAGATGTTGCCCTGAATATAGTATGAAATTCGCTTTCAATTTGTCACACCGAGCGTGTTTATGAAACTGTCTAAACCTCACACAACACCTGGTGTCGTGGAACGTTTTTTACTCATTCATCATTCATACAACTACGCTTTTGTGAGCCGTGGTAATGACTCGCTCATTCAGACTGTCTACAGGTACTCCAACGTTCCATACACGTGGCATGTAATTAAAACGACACAATTATTGTATGAGTATCTAAATAGAAAAAGAGGTTCAATAGCATTCATTTTGTTTTGTCAGTTTTAACGAGATGTTGTTTGTCACACTTATGTATTTTGAAGGTTTGGTTTTAATTTTAGACTACCTCGGTGGCGTAGTTGTATTACGGTGTATCTGCAGTATTGAGGTCTCGGGTTCGTTCCCCGGGTCGGGCGGTGATATTCGATTTTTCTATTTAGTATCAGCTCGGAGTCTGGGACTTGTGTCTGATAGGGCGATAAGCTTGCTTCCTATCACATTATGGGACGGAATACGTAAGGCAAAATGTAGGTGCACCAGTTGTGACTTTGCATACAGGATAAAAGGCGTGAGTTTGTGTTTAATTTTCGTTTTTGATTGATGAAATAAATCTAGAGGTGTGCACATATCAATTTTCCAACACAAAACTATAACTTAATTTAACTATTTTTTACCTTTATAATCTGAGGTAATGGAAAAGTATGTTATATTGTTTAAATTTTGTTCTAATATAAATTCTAACTCGCTTTTATAGCTAGCTTGTCTAATTTACGATAGAGGTCAAAGTATAGAAATATTCATGTATTTACCGATTTAGATACGGATTTGAAATAAAGTATACATTACTATTGATATTCTATGCCTTGTATTTGCGTGATCGACTACACGCTTTGATTGGAAACAGTTTCATTTGAAATACCATAAAATCTAAATATGAATCCAATTTGAAAGAACCAATATAAGTAGTTATGGTAGGAAAGAGTTATTTATACGAATCATGAGAAGGGAAAGTCGATCATGATGGTAAATATCATCACTACATAGTATAAAACAAAGTCGCTTTCTCTGTCCCTATGTCCCTTTGTATGCTTAAATCTTTAAAACTACGCAACGGATTTTGATGCGGTTTTTTTAATAGATAGAGTGATTCAAGAGGAAGGTTTATATGTATAATAACATCCATTAAATAGTGGAGAAATACAAGTTATTTTGTGATGTTATACCAGTGCGAAGCCAGAGCGGGCCGCTATGTTTTCATATACAACGTTCACAGTTTTTCTGTAGTGTATTTAGTATTAGCATTGCACCCGTGCGAAGCCGGGGCGGGTCGCTAGTATGGTATAATTGTAAAATGTAGGTAGATATTGTAAATTTAACTTTCTAATGACCAACACCGCACCCGTAACCATATAGGCGGCAGTTTTCGAAATGTCGGGAGGAAGTCATGATATAAAAAAACGCGATAAATCCGAAAAAAACATATTTCACACAAACACACATCACGCATTTATTCCCGAAGAGGTAGGCAGAGGAGCAACGTGGAATTTTCGCCAAGTGTGTTCCGTCCCATGATGTGATAGGGGGCGAGGTTATCGCCATAACGGGCACAAATTCCAGACTACAGGCTGATTCGGAGCAGAATAACTCAAATATCACTTTGCCCAACCCGGGATTCGAACCCAGGACCTCAGAGTGCTGCCGTAACGCGCATGCAGTACAACTACGCCACCCAGGCAGTCTATTGTACTTCAATGTCTAAATAAAATCGGACGACCCATTTTCATTGGCTAGACTAAAATATTTTTATATTATGTATAAATCGCCTGTCCCTATTAACAGAGTCGGATCTGCATTTTAGCAACTTTACAGGAGAGCGCGTCAAACTTTAAATTGCTTATATTTTTTTAAGTATACGTACTAGGTTTATAAAATTTTATAATACATTAATATACGTTTAAGAGCTTATGTACATGGCAATTTAATATTATTTTCTCTTTTCTAAATATGTGAAAATTCACAAATGACTTTCATAACGGATCAGGACTCATTGTAATTTGTCGGATCTGTCATAACCTACAAAGTTACTCGGACAAACTTATTAATTATCTGTTGTAACTGCCACATACATCAGTGTTAATTGTATAACCCAGACAAAATATATGTCGTATTTAAATTTCATTTTTTAATACAAGAAAATTTTATTATGATTTTGTTTATACTTGTTCCAAATATGTCTACTATTAAAAAAATACTTTAAAAGAACACAAATAAGAACTGCCTTACTTCTATAAGCTTAAAATATACATAATAAAAGTCATGAATGTTAAACTGAATTAACCTTATTAAAAATCACAAATATTGTATAATCACAATTTGGTCAGAAAACTAGATCAATAATATATTTATATATCTTATAATTTTACAATCGAAGTATATTATCAATGGCACTTAATAGTCACATTTCATGTCTCACATTGAAGAATCGCTCTTGATAGTGATACATTATTATATTTTTAATATTTATTCTAAAAACATATGTTTTTTCTAAATTATTTATATTCATTCTTGTGTAATAGAAATAAAAAACTATCTCACTCTCTAAACAAATAGCTTACAAAATAAACTGTCAGAAAATAAACACAACGTTTTCAAAATCATAACTTTTATTAGCTAACAAAGACTTAAAATTAAATATACCGGAAGTTGTCATCTTTTCTACTGTATAAGGTTCACCTTCAACTTCAGCCCAACGAACGAGATAATACCATTCTTCTGGTACATAAATGAGCTTTCGAGCGTTAGCACTCTCCATAGAAGAATGAACACTGTCTCTCTTGTTCTGAGTATGACCCTTCTCCAAAAAACTATGGATAATTGTCACCCCAAATTCTTTCGCAGCTAAAAGGTAAGAAACTATACAATTTCTGTACTGCCCAGTGGTTATCAGACCGAAATATAATTACTTTACTCCACCATGTGAAGCTTTTCGTTATCTTTGGGAAGTAAATAGCGGAATGTATTTTGCTCATCATGTTTAGTGACTTCAGGTGGTCACTGGTTTTCCAAAAATGATTAAAAACATTAATTCGCTGTCTTTTATAAATATTCGTGGCAAATTTTTTTATGTTCTTGAATGACGAGACGAGCTTGCCGTTCGCCTGGTAAGCAATACGATCGCCCATTACTAGTAAAAATACCATCTAAAACCTTGAATTACAAATCATTGTTTAGTATTCTACTGCGCTCGCTATCCTGAGACAAAAGATAAAGTATAGATATAGTAAAATGTCATATCCGACATTGTTAATAGGGACAGGCGAAATAATACATTTCATACTTTGATTCAACGATACATTTTGCACTCACGAGGCTTAATTTATAAATCCCAATATACTCAAACCTAAACAAACATTTGCACACAATTTGTAGCGCTGATCAAATCTAATCAAATTCCTCATTTTATAACTGCGTCAGCTGCATTACGAAATTGATCCTAAATTCAGTAATAAGGAAAATTGTTCACTATACCTCTAATATCCTTAAAAACTCAATTAAGGCCTAAATCAACAGTGTCTTGTACAGTTCTTTGTCCCTGAAACTTAAATATAGATTTTGTCCCCATCTAAAGACCCCGAGTTTACTAAGCAGATCTCAACTTTGGCAATTTCATGTTGAACTCAAATACATTCGACACAGAGTTAGATCTTTGTCTGTTTGCCTTTTTTCCTCATACGTTGAGATTTCGTTTATTTTGCTGACGGTTCAATATTAGACGGTACATTATTTGGTTTATATTACTTTGGTGAGAGGAGACCGAACTTTATACTATAATGTTTTCAAGTCTTTTGGCGACTGCTATTAACAGCAAGGCAGAACAATCTATTTTTTCGCAATATTGTATTATATACGTAAAATATAGTGAAATAGCCCCCACATATTACCTTATGCTAAGTAGGATTCCGATGTCCATAGTCTTCCGATATGAGAGTGTAGGAAGAAAGACCCAATAACTTTCCTAGCTTAGCGCCAAATGTGCTGCTCGTTTCGACTTATTGTGTAAAAAATATAAAAGTAATTAAAGTCATCGACCGCTGAATACCGAACCGGTAACGTTTCATGCAATACTCAATAACTGAGATTTACAGTGGGAATTAAAACACAGAAAATTCGAATATACACGCTGTGGAAATTAACTATTCGACAAATATTTGTATTTCATATGAAACTACTGACTCAGAGGAATGTTTTGCTCTATTAAATTCTTGAATGCATTTGCCGCAAGCTCATACTTTTATCGTTAAAGGTTGTCAGAGTAGTAGATAGACGATGAGATGAGCTGTTTTCGTCTTTTGATAAGACTATTGTTGTATCTATACTTCTTATTTTATAAACTTGATGACATTGTTTATTGTTGGTACTCGATAATTTCTCTGAACTATTAGGCCACTTCTAAAGGTATGGCTAAAGTGTATATCCGGTTGCAACTGGCCGGCATAATTGTGTCGACTACTGAGGGGTAATCATCTCTCACAGTCGGCATTCTATTGAATCCCACTCCACTTACCATCACGTGCAGTGAAATAACATGTGTGTGTTGTGCGCGTATTAAAAAAAAAACAATAATCTGATATGAGCTTTAAATTTAAAAATTCCTATACACGTAGTCTACATATATATGTTCTATAAAAATCAAATATTACAAATTTTATAAAAAGGAAATTTTAAAAAGAAGTCGATAGAAACATAATTCAATAAATTATTCAACGTATTTGTAAAACCATGCATTATGCTACCATTTGAAAATGTAATCAATGTATCTTAGCACATGAGATTCAATTCAATCCGGAAAAAGAAAAATAAAATGTATACAAGTGTCCCGCATCCACGGCACGGAGAGAATTCTAGAATATTCCATACAAATGACCCCTAAAGAGCTCACAAGACATCAGATTTGCAGTCCGACCGAACGTTGTTAGGATTTTCTCATGGGCTTAAGAAACGGGTTAAAAGAATTTCACATTGCTTTTATTGAATCTCGGACGGGCTTTACACGTTGAATACATGTTCTAGAACGTTCGTTTCTATTAATATAATTGAGGTCTTTAGTTGTATACAAGAGAAAAGCAAGTTGCTCTTATTGTGTTTTTTTTTCTTGTGCAACATTTGATCTAATTACGTATTTCCAATCAGTTTCAGTTTTCATTATGTTAATCGCCGCTTGAATAAATAGGCGGGAATGGTCTGTTTATGTTTCGGCTTCATGCAATTATTCCTAATAATCCCATGAACTAATAGGATAGCTAATCAACTGTTGATCCGTTTAACAATTAGCAGAATTTGTTAACAATTCATGAATTACCTAAATATGTCTAATTAAGTCTTAATAATAAAAAACACGAAAGCAATAACAATAAAATTAACTATAAATGAATTATCGGTAAGGCAATGTATGCTATTACATAAACCCGAAGAAACTAGTTTTTGTTTGAACGTACTAATTGCATTGACTACTCCGATTCTAAATATTATTTCAGTAATATGAACATTATCCCTGAGTGCTTTACCCTATTTTTATCTTACTATACTGGTAGACCTGCGGGCAAACTAGTAATAAAAATATTGTTCAGAGTGCCTTCAGCACAACACATTTAAAGTTAGCGTCACAAACATTGCGAAAGTTAGTTTTTTCGTCTCATATCCGATAACGTTATGACTCTCTTGGGAGATAAGATTTAGTATCTGTGGAGCATCTTTGGGAACCTCTGGGACCATTTAAGTTTTTATATCCGCCCGGGTAGCGACCACTATACAAGGTCTTTGTCGCGTTCCTGGATCAACCAGTGTATATCCGTTTCCAACTGGTATAATTGCGTCCACTGCCGAGGCGTCATCATCTCTCGTCAGGCGATATTCTATTGGAACCCACTTTACTTACGATCTGATGCAGCCGGATCACTTCGTCATGCTTGTATGAAAAAGGTTAGAGCTCAAAAAAAAATATTTCCACGTTGGGTGGTTTAAAATAGTCATTATGTTAAGAAATGTCGCTTGTTTTGTCATCATTTATTATGGTACGGGCAGGGTCTATCCCTCAACGGACTACAGAAAGTAACATGTACAGAAAAATAACGTGAAGTACAGTTGGTTGCTGTGTTTCTTAGAGTGATTTCCGGAAACTTGAACAACTGCCTTTGTTATTTCTATTCCTTTCCTATCCTTTATCAAACATCATCTAACATCGAGTGATCTATTTCTATCTGCTCATACCCTACTTAATTAACAGTTCAGCGCAACATAGTAATTTTCATACATGATGCACACAGAGGTTGATTTAACTGAACCGCCAATTAGTATTTAAATTTTTAAGGAATTCGTAATATAAAATCAGATAAAATTGTCCAATCTAGAATCTAGCATCTTAGGATAGAATCTAGGATCTGAACGCAGTGCCTCCCGCTCCCGTCCTACATCCATACATCCTAATACTTTTCTTGTGGAAAGCTTTTGTATCTGCCCATAATGCAAAACCCAAAATAAACTAATGCAACCTACCATAGTGGTCTACATAAGTTTGTCGCGACCATCTCTAGTCTGTCGACCCTTTATTTGAACTGCACTATGCTTAAAATCAGTTGTAATAGGTTTAACCATACCCATATATTTTTTGCCTCAAAGAGACCAAATCTGCGCTATAAAAACTGTACATTAACGTAAAGTCAATCGCATAGTTCTTTAGTATGCCTCCGGGACAGTCTGGGCGAGTTTATCGCCACAATTTCGCGCATTTGTCGACATGTCGATATCTATTGTCGTCGATGCCGGAGGGCGGAGGGCGCGCGTAAATTAGCGTTGGTCCCTCCCTATTCTCTTACTATCTTTTGTTCGTTTTTTATTGTGTGGGGTTTGGTTAATGAAGGTATAGGGTTGTGAACTTGAAATGGGTTTTAAATGAAAGATGGAATATGTGTGAATCAATATATGGGTCTATGAACTATTTGTTATAGTCTCGCCTCTTGTTACAATATGAAACCCTTAGCTGGCGAAATGTAGGTGTATTACAAAAGGAGAAAATTGGTAATGTATATACCACGAAGTATTTAACTATTTCTAATGTCAAGCAGTATGCATAATTATCAAGAATCGTTGGACTTAACATCTCTCAAGTTGACGGACACAATATAGTGGCATCGCTTAAAATTTTAAAGATTTAAACAGTATTTATTTTTTTATAGGCCATCGTGTACCATGCACTTGATATCCTTAAAAAATCAGTCCAATCTTACTTAAATTTGTTTAAAAAGGGTTACCGTCTTAAATACTGGAGTCATTTGGTGACCACCGAGTTAAGCTGCAGGGTTTAATATATTTTAAACAACAATGCGGGTCTCGAGATTTAGGCTAATAGAGGTCGCCGTCCTGCCTCGGGCGATGGATTGAGTTTCCGACGGTACTTACTACACGGACTGTTTTCCTGGTGGTATAGGTTCAATTTAAAGTTAAAATAATAATTTTTGCTGCCATTTTTGTTATTCAATCACTTCATTGGTTCTATCGTAGCGTGAATCATAATTTTGTACTCTCATATCATGCAACAAAATATTTTGATTTAAAATGTGACCACAAATGGCTTGTCACAGGTTTGTAATATAACATTTTCAGATATTGAATAATAACTTGTAATCATGGGACGAATTAAACTTCGATTATTAAGTGCCCAGATCAGATCAGCACCACATTGACATCATTATACGACGCCATATAGGTGGCCAACAGATGGAATCATTGCCGGGACATCATACGACAGAAGCTGGTGGGAAGGGGTCAGACCTTCAGAACTGATACTGGTGGTGGTGCCCACTTTGCTGGTGGTAGGTTATATTTTATATCCGCTTGGATAGCGACCACCGTATGCAAGGTGTTAAAACCCGCCATAACAGCCCATGTAAGTATGTCACGTTCCGAGATCAGCCTGTATATATCCGGTTCGAACAGGCCGGCATAATTGTATCGACTGCCGCGGGGTAATCATCTGTCGTCAATCGACATTCTATTAAACTCCACTCCACTTATCATCAAGTGGGGTCACTTGTCCGTGCACATATAGAAAAAAACTGAGGAGAACGACACAAGGAGGAGGAGGATATAGTGTTCCAGTAGGTCCTCTGCTTAACCTCTATGCGAAAAGAGTGTTAAGTAATAAGTATCTTAAGTCAACAGTGTAGCACTCAATTTAACTAAATCTTCATTATATGAGTAAATGTAAGAAGAATCATTTTCCTCGTGATAAAACATCAAAGGTTTTATCAGAGCATAATTAGCTCTCTCGGAAACGTTGAGATGCGTTTCAAAAGAAAAACATAATTAGACACGGTCAATGAATTCATTTTAATGCCTGTTTTAATCAAAGGTTTTACTCTGAAGTGATGTAGACTTCAAATAATATAGCATTAAATAAATTAAAATGTAAGATTGGTTAAATGAAGATCAGAGAAAAAGGACTAAGTTTGAGGAATGGGAGTGACGAAAAGGAAAAGTAAGGAATATTTCCTGTGCCTTCGAAAGTCTATTCAAAGTTGGAACCGCAATAGTAATGGTATTATATCATGCTAGTTTTCAATGAGACGGTGTTACTTGCTTGTTCGAGCTTACTAATTTTACATTACAAATAGATCTGTCTGCAACTCCGCCATTTTAAAAGTTTAAAAGTGTACGTGCCAATTAAAACCGTATTAAATGAAATATTACATGGAGAAAAACTACAGAAGAAAATTGCATACAATTAAACCATGTTGAAAATGTTTAAGAAAATTCTTAAATGTACTCAAGATGAAAAGTCGGCTGCCAAACGAACGCTGCCGCCAATCACGGCGAAGTGCCACTTTTTGACAAGTTCCCTTTGTCGCCTCGGTGGAAATCTCGTAGTTTTCCAACGGGAAAATGGACATAATTAAAAGGGAAATTTTAAAGAAAACACTAACCACTAATGGAGCCCTTTCGTGGTACGCGGATTTGCGTTTTTGTTATCATTAAGTATTATATTCTGACTGAGTTCAGAGTAGTTTTGACAGGTTCTTATGAAAATCATTAGGCATAAGTTCAGCAGTGGACTTTATGTGCTTAATGATAGTGATGATTTTAGCTACCTTTAGGGTGGTCTTTAATGATAACCACTTTAATAAGACCTATAGGGCCCTGGAGAAGTTCTGGCTTCAGATTCTAGATAAGTCAATGCAATTGTACATTTCGATTTAAACAATATTCGAATTAAATAATGTGTCAATATGTTATAGTTCTTAGAACACTTATTATTAAATTTATATTTATGGGTATTGTATGTTATTATGATTTATATCATAATTTGTAGAAGCTCCTACCTTGTTTACTTCTACACCACCCTAAGGTCGACTGGTAAAAAATAGCTTCGGCATTAAGTCTGCTTATATACTTCTTTGTACATTAAGAGCGTAGTTAAATAAATGAAGTCGTCAAAGCCATCTCTCGCAACCCAATTGAATATAATCTATTTATGATAATTTATGTTTATTTAAAATTTAACTATTTTACATTTTCTGTGAAATAAATTGGATTACATACACTATATTCCAAGACAACATTATCTTATTTTTTTAGTAAAACACTTTACGAAAACATTTTACTTTTATTTATACGAATTCTCACCCTTGTCAACTATAAATCCGTTCATTCAATTCACACAAATCAGGACCTTCAACGTCCATTATGCTATCAATAAATTGCCAATGCGATCATGTACACGGAACCACCAACATGAAGAGGTCATCAAACCTTGTACTAAATTACATGTTTATGTGCTGTATAATGTTCCGATGACCCTTTTGGGAGATTTTTAATATTACTTCATAGCGAATTGTATGAACTTTAAGAGCTGTTTCCTAATTTCGAGGTTAGAGTAAAAATGTATACCTATATGTTACTGCCTACAAAAAATAAACAACTTTACAATCTTTCGCATTTATAAATATATGATAATCTTAGGGTTTGTTTCATAAGTGTCAAGTAAATTTCATTTGACAGTTATCGTATTAAACAACTAACATATCGATGGCTCCTACGTATATAATCGTATCCCACAATTTTGCTGTTTTCACTTTTTTGTGTTTTCTAAATGAACTAGATGAGTTCCATAAACTGTGTAAATTTGAAAGTCAAATATTGAAAATTAAGTATTTTAGATTTCCGTTTTCTATCGTATGTTGTTTTTGCATGCGACGTAACTGATCGTATTTACTTTGGCCACATTTTACGGGGGAGAAGGGTCAAGCGTCGCGCGTCGTATGTATCATTTACCGTTCGATACGTTGAGCATACGCATGTTCGAACCTAAAATATTAGTTTAACTCGATGTGAGCATTATTGATTGGTTCTACTAGAAATATGTAATTACATATTTCTACCTATCAAGAAATATTCACGAACACAAAAACTCTGTGTTATTTGCTTGAGGATTGGTTTAAAATGACGACAATGTTTGTAACGTTGTAAATAAAAATGAAGAGGATCATTGCATTTCAAACAATTACACTGAAAACAGGCTATTGGGTAAGTCTTTTTGAATTATATTTGTAATATTTACGCAGTTTATTATAAAATACAATTTTTAGTAATGCTTATTAATCAAATTAAGTAAGAATATGGTTAGTAGCACATACGATTATGTACGTTGTTTTTGTTTTTAAAATTATATCGCATGTAACACATACATTTTTTTACGTCGATCATTATCGAAAGTTATTTATCGTATCTAATACATGCAATATTTTACTTAGTTCGCACAAAAGTGTTTACTATCGTATTTATAACTTATATGGATTTTGCATGGTGATTGTTTTTCCCCATACAAAGTAAATGAGATGAATCATGTAAATTTTCTTGATTTTAAGTTGACGCTACAAGATAAAAATTGGTGAAAAATTTTGCAGAGTAATACTGTTCAGTGGTCTAAGATTAAAGAATTAAAACTACTAGCCCTAATATCATTCTACATAAATATGACTGATGAACAGAAGTATATGACAATTGTTGATACCATAATTCTACCCATAGGGGTAGAGAGAGACTATGGATTGCCATTTTGAAAGATGCTGACATACTTCTCTCGCTTTCTCCACCTTCATCAATCTTTTCATGACTTCCCGCCGGTTCCGGGTACTTTTGACCTGACCTATACTAAGAATGTCAGATATCTGACATTCAAAGGTACGGTGCGGTCGACCCCTATCAGCTCTTCCATCCTCATTCGCCTTATAGACCGTCTTTGTCAGTCTCTTATCATCCATCCTCTTCAAATGCCCAAACCACCTTAGACTGTATGAAAATTGTGACGAAAATGAATACCCGGCGTCGACAACAAAACAACGTTTCTGTAAATCCAATTTACTACAATTCATTGGCCATACTTAAGCGAAAAAAATGATTTGATTAGTCTTTGTACTAGTGGTGTCATTTTAAAAATTCACCACAGTTTTTACAAAGGCCTTTCATTAGAACCTTCATTCTCTCGATATCGAAAGAGAGACTTATGAGAAGGATTCAGAATAAGACATCATTATATTCTCAAACCGTTATAGAAGATACCGATTGTTCCTTATGACGGTTACGAGATCTCTTTTATTCTTGATTTTAAGATTATCTTAAGTACAGTAAATCATGTGATACTAATCCTTGACACTTAAAATGATCTATGTAATTATTATTTAATTTTTATTTTACACTTTATATACGTAAAATGTGTAAAGGGCATTCTTTACCAGTTAACCTTTGTGTGATGGAGTCATGAAGGCAATAAAGATAAGTGAAAAAAAAAAATATGGGATGAATAAAAATTGTTAAAAATAATAAAATAAATGTTAAATGTTAAAAATGTTATAAATAAAAATATAACTACACGGACATACATATGTTAGGCAACAGCAGTAGAACCTTAGCTTTGGATGCAAAACGATTCGTGGTCGTCCTAATATCGAGTGAGAGTGCATTCCGGAGAAAAATGGATTGATTTGCAAAGAAAGAGGTGAGTAAAGTCGAAACTGTGAGAGGGACACTTAACTAGAAGATGAGGAGCGAAGGTTTTTATTATGAGTACTACTTAGGTACTGGAATTGAGAAGGTAATTAGGAAGGAGACTTGGGATGTGAAAGTATAGAGAAAGTATAGTGAGTGCCCGCAAAGAACGGCGTTGACGTATGGGCAGCCATTTCAACTGTGAGCGGTAGGAAGACACATGGCCATATTTACAGAGATTCAAAATGAATCGAATGCAGTTATTCAGGAGGCAGTCAAGTTCATTGAATTAGTCTGCATTCAAATCAAAATAGCACGCATCACCGTAGTCAATTATAGAAAAGATAAGGGATTACACAAGCATTGCCTTAGTTTTGCTATGGAGAAAGTTTTTCAAACGATAAAGAGCACGCAGAGTACTCATAACTTACTGGCAAAAAGAGTTTATTATGTTATGTTTTTTATATGATATTCAATAAGCTTTTAAATGATTTTTAGATAGCCATTATTACTACTTTCACGGGTTAATGTTCTTCATGAAAGTTACCTACTAAATCTTTCTCATAACGACTGTTAAAACCTAATTAATAAAAAGATTATTACATAAATTCTGATGCTCAATTATAATACTGCCAATCTATACATAATAAATATCTAGTATATAAATTAAACTTTTATATCTAGATGTCATTGTGATTCTAGAAAATTAAGGGTAATGAATGAGTCACTTTGTTTATTTAAGATAACATTTAGTTCCTTGTGGCATGTACGTAGATAAAAAAATTACCTATACATTGGTTACATACATTTTAACTTGTATACCCAGAAAAAAACGAGAAATTGTGTGTTCATTTCATAATTATCTTTGGCTATTTATTAGTGTATAAGAATAGGACCCACCTAAATACTTTATAATAAATATAAGTTAAGGTAAAATTTACTGTTTTTATTTAAACCTATTTTAACTATTAAACTATTATAATAAAAATCCGGCTTATTTAATATAATATTATAATATAAATACATTTTTGATCACCTAATCATCACATACACTAATCAAGTAAGTTTACAATGTACGCAGTTAATTATGGCATGTATGTGTTACGTCTTAATTTTACTTTAATAAGATCATTGTATACTACCGTAACTTTTATATACGATATTTCTATTAAAATTTAAGCAGGCGTAAAAAATCGTAAGTAGCACTTACTATTTTTTTACCATATGCATTTCCGACAGAAATCATCGTAACTGCAATATTTAAAAAACTACAAATAATTAATATTTTATTCCTACTCTATATTGTGCCTCCCTAGATCATCTATGCATAGATTAAATTTCAAAATAAAAGGGTTAAAATTAACGATACGGTGCAAGAAAACACCTTTAAAGCTCTGTCCTGAAAAAAGTGCAAAACAAACATACGATTATATACGTAGGAGCCATCGATATATAGTAATAATTAATAGAGTGACTTTTGTATTTGGTCGGCTTATACATTTAAGTGACGCATAGCAATTTACTCAGAAGTTTGAAACAGGCTTTCAATATTCAATGTCTCAGTGACAAACGCAATGCAGTATAATGAAATATTTTATAAATATCTGACATAGCTATTGTTAATAAGCCAGACGCATAGCTTACAGACGCGTGACCTCATTTTAATTATACATAAGCACAGAGTTTTAAGATTATTTTGGAAGATTATCGTACAAAAATTTTGCGCTCATGCGTCTTCAATCTACCGAGAAATAGCAAAACACCAATGTGAAATACTTCATATTATTCAAAGTTTTCGAAACGTCGAGAGAAAGTTAATATATAATAACCGCGATAAAATTCGAAAAATAGTTTTATTTTAATTAAATTCGCGTAAACATAAAAAAATCATTAAGTATTTCAATTGTCAATCTTTTCCACTGTGGTGTCGCCGTAAGTTGTACCCGCAAAATGACTCTGGAGCCCCTCATTCAAATCAACATCAATTCATAAAAAGACGTCAATGAAGCCACCAGGTTTAACCACATCATTGTGCCAATTGTTCTCAATCAGTGGGCGAAGTCTGATCATGATACATGATATAAGTTCAACTGATATATTTATTACATAATGCAGCCGCTCACAGTACTATGAAATAAAATATAGTATATATTTAATATGACGAAATTTTAAAGGCAGAAATATCCATGATTATTAATTATTTTTACATTTTTCTTTCAACTGCGAGAACTAATCACTAACTAGACGTGAATTTATATTCTTTACTTGCCAATACTTGTTTAGTTACCCAGATTAAAGCCGAAACAAAATGTATGAAAATGGACCTTGAGCTACCACCTTAATCTATAATCTAAATGGTATTGGTAATTATTTATATTGTTAGCATCATTGACGTGTATTCTATAGACACGAACGTCCATATAAACTACTTGTTCAAAATCTGAACTAAAATGGCCACCAAAACGTCACTGTTATAACCTTTTTAGTCACTTGAACAACAAATAATTTTACTTATTTGACTAATAATTTTTTATTCACATCCAGGTTTGCATTTAGGCTAGCGTTTTTATATTATGAGCGACACTCTGTACACAATAACAAGCTGTCAATGTTGACCATACTAAAGTCTGTTTGAATGGATTGCAGTTCAATTCAGTTGAACACCGTGAATGTTTGGAACGCCAAATCTAGTTCGTAGTACATATATATCGATGGTTAGCATAAAAATATATTTGTGAGAACATTTATGACACCTTTTCTATAAATCTACAGAGTGTTTGACAGACCGAGGTAGTTGGTCATTGACAGCCGTGCTGGGACCTTATTCTCTATCCCGCACGTTATTTTCACAGTGTGTAACAAGCACGTAACACAACGCCTCATGTTTAGGACTATAGAAATTTGGCTTACAGAATACCATTCCACGCACATTTCTCGAAGATAACATGACACGGCCGCGTTACGCGTTCACACTATCATACAGAATAAGGGCCCTGGTCAGTTGGTTGTGCAAACCTTTGTGAAAGTATTTCTCTAGTCAATGATAGTTCTTTTTATTTTTATGAAAATCGCTTGAGGTCCTAACAGTATTAATTTCTCACACGATACCCAGAGGCAAATGTTCTTTAAGCAAGTTTTAGATTAGAAGGAATACTTGCAGAAGTCGATTTTTGTAAGCAAATTATTTCCTGTAAAGGAGCATGGTAGGCTGACTTCTGAAAATTTTAAAGCTTGCTGGACTTAAGCAAACACCATGTATATAGACCTATTAAAATATTACCGTTAGTAAAAACGCATCTGAAAGGTCTGGCGCAATATTGTATCGAAAAAATTGTTACGGTAACCTTAGCATTATACATTATCAGTCTTATAAACTTATTTTAGCGTTAGGAATAATTAACAATTGCTTACATAGCTCATAGCTCTCAAAAACATCAACGGTTTCCTAGTTTAAACCTTATTAAAATGCAAAATAGCGGGTTTTGACTCACAGCTGATCGAGTAAATTTATAATTTAACTAAGCATAGCTTTGCGAAATTTTTAATAGGTAAGACTGAATATATCTAGGTACGAGATTTGAAACCAGAGACCATAACTACGCGTGCTGGAACTGGAACCACAGCTTCGTGGTCTCTATTGCGGCTCAAACTGAAAAGTTCAAAAGTTCTTATCTTTTCCGCACCATTAGCTAAGGAACAGTTTGCTGGCACTCATGTTTTTCATATAATGCGTTTTTAGCGAAATCTGTACGAACATTTATGTAGCCCTGCATTATTGTAATAACTATTGAGATACAACTTTTGCTGGTTTATATTTTCTTGAGGAAACTTCCAATCAGGTATCGTGAAGTTTTATATGGAGTGCACTTAACATCAATTGAGTCATCGAGGATTTCTTGCCCGTTCTTCAGAGTTTTTTCCCCGTACTTCTCTGATAAGGACTGCTTTCAGAACTGGTGGTATTGAGAAATCTAAATAATGTTTAACATTTTAGAGTTTCATATTTTTTTGTATTTCATGTCAATTGTATTAAAGTCCTTTTTGTCATACACTGCTAGTTCTATTTTTACCAGTTCATCAGGCCATATAAATTAGATATATTAAAACCTCTGACACTAATTTTAAGCCTCTCAAATCTTATCTCTGAGATCACGTCCTTCTGTCTGTTATTAAAGTAATATCTTTCAACGTCTTTACGCCAAAAGCTGTGACAGATTCCATTTGTCATGTCAATAAAATTACTACGGCTGACAAACGACCTACAGAAATGCAGAATTGGAATAGCTATCGCGCACCTG
This sequence comes from Manduca sexta, assembly GCF_014839805.1. Taxonomy (NCBI): domain Eukaryota; kingdom Metazoa; phylum Arthropoda; class Insecta; order Lepidoptera; family Sphingidae; genus Manduca; species Manduca sexta. The sequence goes on from NC_051139.1 coordinate 16,261,775, forward strand.
GAGGCGGGTAGAATCCTGTAGAATGATAGTGGAGGTTGTGGCAAGTAACAGTATATCTGCTAGCGGTTACCAGGGTTATGGAACGCGTTTGAGTTTAGAGACCCAGATATTAAATAAAATTCATGATTCAAGTATTCATAATTCTAGGTTTTCGATGGTTGGATTAGGACTAGAAGATTTTATTACTAAAATAAATATCTCCAAAACTCAGTATATTGAGAACTCTCACAAACTTCCTTACGCCGACTCGAGTTATATCGAGAAATAAGCCGTGAGTCAAGGTTATGAACTAAGTTAAAAATATTTGTAACTCTCATAAGCCTTTGGCACGCGGATTTGAATTATAGACCACCGTATTCATCTCCCATTGATCCGTAGAAGCTATCAAGAACCCTACAAATACACCAATACACGTCACTCTGTCATTCTTTTCCCTAGCAATAGTGACGTAACCAAAACCTTTCCAACATTACAGACCACAAAAATTTACGACGAGGTTCTAAAAGCTATTTTTATCATGATCGACTTCGTATAAAGGGCCGTCCTACAGTAATGGTGATTCAATTCATATATCAAATATCTATATATCGAAGTCTTCGCGTCCTGAAATACGTTTTAGGACATCTGCCCGAAGTTATTACGACCACTGCCAAAAGCGAGACACTGTGAAATTGGTCCAGATTTGAGGAGTCGATAAATTTTATATAAAATGGATTCTTTGTCTGTGGTTTTGGAACTTACTAGAATCGTTGCTATACCTATGTTTTTTGGGATTTTTTATTTATTATACTCTTATTACTCATATCTATACAATGCTTCTTATGCATTTTGCAGAACTTGACTTAACTTTTGTGACATAATAGATTCAATTGTTTGTTCCTTCTTTTATGTTACATCTATGTCAGTACACAGATGATGTTTGAGACTTTATTTTTCCATAAAATACCAAATTTTGAATACTTAAAATATTATATAACCAAAACGCAAAACTCGGTGGAACCGTTACATGACGTCTAAACTGTTCAATTCTTTGTGAATAACCGTACATTTTGGTGTGAGACAATCTAATTCTTCCAGAACAATCTCATTATGTATTCTACTGCATGCATCAACACAATGCACAAATCTTTCAATAATTAACACCAATGCTACAAAATGCAAATTACAAACAAATTGGAAACGAGTTGACCAGATGTCGACATGCAAAGTAGCGGGCGAGGAACATTATCTGCTAATTTCATCCGAAACATTCATCATTAAAACCTGATTACAGCGTAACAGTATTCGTCAATAATTTAAATCCTCATTTTGAGGTAATAACGTAGCGCCGCGTCTCATTACCGGACCTTCGAACGTTGATTGGCATCCGGACAATCCGATCAAACGTGATTATCCGGCCGTTCGGCTTCTGTTATGGCCGGAGATGAGTATTGTTAAGTGTTAGCTTCGAGTATTCGACTGTTGAGTTATAAAGCCATTAGACACGTCACTGTATTAAAGTTGTACACAAAGAGTACAAGGCCACACACTTCGAAACGATTTACGTTTTTGGTTAAAAACTTTTTTTCATATGGTCACGGTTAAATGACCCTTTTGCACCTGATGGTAAGTGGAGTGAGGTCCAATAGAATTTCGACTGAGGAGAGATGATTTCCCCTTAGCACTTGACACAATTATGCCGGCCTGTTTGAACCGGATATATACAGGTTGATCCCTGAACGCGACACACTGACGAGTGCCCCTATGACGGGTTGGAACACCTTGTGTACGGTGGTCGCTATCCGGGGGATATAATATATATTCTACCCCCAGTATAAGAGTAGAATAATCTAGGTAGGTTACCAAATAAATACTATATAACATATAAAGACCTGCTATTATAGCTCTTTCGGGATCACGCAATATCCAGAAAGGTAAAAAATTAAAAGAATGTCTCTTCTATGTTGATATTAGATTTCATATGTTGATATATAATTTATTAGATACGAATAATTAATACAATTCTGATCATATTAACCCATCTCATGCAATTTGATCACTCCATCCAATGCTACAAAAGAGAATATAAAATCCGACCCACGCAATAGCCCTGCTGAGTCTCCGGAACACGACTCTACAAACTTCGGCACTTAAACATAAAAACAAAGAAGAGCCGTAAGGTTATTTGTTCCCCCATAAATCATGGGTAAGCTATTTTATGGGCCCCGTGCTAGGGTTAGATGGGGTCAGTATCAAAAAGATTTTATTGTCAGCGTTGAAATATTGCGGTTTGGTAGATGCTGTTTTAGAGATTGGCAGAGGTTTACTTCGTTTTCGTTTTAATATAAATAGTTTTTTTTTACAGAAGGCAATAAGCGACATATGGCAAGTCTCTACACATATGATATAGTAAAAAAGCAGAACCCGGTGTGTTTATATATTGAAAGAAAAGTAATCAAAAAGGAAGGACTAAAGAAGTGTAACAAACAGAACATAAATGAGAAATTTTAAAATTATTTTCTGTCGTTCTCTGTTTTACTATTTGTTTACAAGCGCATATAATTACTAAATGGCTTTTGATGTTATTTTCATTTTAAGATATGTAGATTTAAATTTCGATTAGAATTATTCTACACGGACGACCTACGCGGACGGAATTGGGGCAGAAAGCTATAAGTAAATATAAATCACCACATACATCATAAATATGGATAGCAGAGACGGTAGATGCACACTGCGTAAGTCGAATTTAAGGTAGTACGTATAGGTTTACTTTAACATAATATAATATCCATCAGATTACCACTTCTTCCGTAATTTCGACAACTTTATACAAGAAAAAAATTTACTCCGATGTGGCAGTGCGATCCGACTTCAGAGAGTTAATTGATCCTTCCCCCCAAGGTTTTATTGGTAAAGGGGTCACAGAACTTCCTATGAGATGAGTGAGAGTGCATAGATATCAATGATACTTACTTTAACTAATTAATTTCTATATTACAAAAAAAAATGATTTTGTATTCACCCATACAAAACGCCAATTTCGTATGTAAGGACCTAATATTCAAATAGTAAAACAAATGAGCTCTTTACTTACATATTAATTTATCCAATTATAAATCTCTACCACATAGTAATCCCGTTTAATGCTAATGCTAATATATAATAGAGAGCTAAGCGTGCACTTTGTAACTCGGGCTAATGAAAAATTAACATTTTATGCAAACAAGCATCAGTGCAAATCATAGCGGTAGTAGTATTATCTAAGTTTCAGCTTCCTCATTTAGAAAGCTTTTTGTCGAATAGCATAGATTTATAGTTATAGTTTTTGAATGAAATGAGAACGAACATTGCTGGATGTACCAAATTCGTATTTTGGTAAGAAAATTGATATTGCATTAGAAATCTAATATCAACATAGAAGAGATATTCTTTGAATTTTTTGCCTTTCTGGATATTGCCTGACCGCAAAAGAGCTAGAATGGCAGGTCTTTAGATGTTATATAGCTTTTATCTGGTCACCCACCTAGATTATTCTACTCTTTTGTTGATATTAGATTATATTTTATATCCGACCGAATAGCGACCACTGTACACAAGTTATTAAATCCCGCCATAGTAACCTACGTAAGTGTGTGTCGTTCCGGGATTAGCCTGTGTATATCCGATTCTAACAGGCCGGCATAATTGTTTTGACTGCCGAGGGATAATCGCTCATCAGTCGTCATTCTATTGGACTCCACTCCACTTACGGTGCAGTAGGGTCACTCTTATTTATTTATTTGCTTACTAAGTGTATAATAATTGCTGTTGTTACATTTTAAGTGCTTATGACATAGTAGTCCTTATCAGACTTAGCAAATTTAACGTTATCTCCCGAACAATGCAATTTCGACCTTATCAAAATTTGCCATCGATATATAAAAAAACCTTTCATCATAAACTTACTAGCAGTACCACATATAACTAGACTGAGTATGTTATGAAATATGCCATCATTTTATATTTTATTTAATTAATAACCCCGGTACTAAAAGTGACAGTAACTACGTAATTACAAAGCCAAACAATTGACAACCCTCGAGGGCGTTAATAAAGGCTAAATTGCAAAGATTTACTAAATAGCAACGTATTTTCATTATTAAAAATGTTATACCTTCGTAAATGTCAACCACTTCCTCCCTAGTCTTAATTTACTAACCACGCCACACGTAAAAAGATTAATTATTATGATGCTAAACTTTAAAATTACATCCAAATTTTCAAAGTAGTAGGTAGGGAACTACAATTAGTTATGGTGTAAATAGTTTTTTTTTTTTATACGGTGTTGTTATATATTGGTGCCTCTTTACCTGATGGTATGTAGAGTAGGGTCCAATAGTGTGTTGACTGGCGAGAGATGATTAGCCCTCGACAGTCAATATAATTATGCCGGCCCATTGCAATCGGATATACATAGGCAGGTCCCGGAACGCGACACACATACGTGAGCCACTTTGGCGGGTTTTAATACCTTGTGTACGGTGATAGCTATACAGGCGGATATTATGTATATCCATTAGTTAATGCATGAATTAATGTTCCTCTTGACTGAGAAACGGTTTTGAAGAAGACTGGAACAACTTTATTATTTTAGAACAGTCAAAGAGAACATGGCCGTAAATCGTAGCACGTAGATCCTTTGGGAACTCCACCCAAATCAGAGATGTCGTTTTTTAATTTAAGTCCCCTTCAGTCCATTATTCCTTAGGGGATAAAGGGAATATTTATCCTGTTAATTATATTCATTGCATATGAGCTATAATTAATATTTGCATTTAATTGAGTGTGTATGCCAATTGCAGAATATTTAACGTTGCTTACAGCGATCCGTGGCTTCGCGTCTCTCCCCCGGGAACTCTCCATTTCCCCGGGATAAAGGTTATCATTCGAGTTTAATTGGGCACAGAAACTGTGTTCTTTGATATGTTATTTTATATGACATGATGAGAAAATTTAAGACGTATTATTATAGAGCGAATAAATGGAATTAGTAATGTGCATGAATTAATTAAATATTACTATGTGTTTAGTTGACAAAAATAAAAAATAACGATCTAAACTATAACTATTATATAAAGCTGAAGAGTTTGTTTGTTTGAACGCTCATCGCGGGGACTATTGGTTTGATTATTGAGGAAGGCTATAGGCCATGTACTATCACGCTATGAGCAATAGGAGCGGGGCAGTAATAAAAATGTTGCTAAAACGGTGAAAATTTATTACTTTTCAGAGCTTCCGTTGCGTGAGCTGCGTAAACGGTTAAAGTTATGTAACAATCAAGTATGACGGAATTGTTTCTTAAAATATATATATATATATATATATATAATAGAACAATGACCCCATCCACATCTGTCTGCCTCACTCAACGCGATAAAATCAAAAAAATCCCGACGGATTTAGATTTGTATGGAGATAGTTAGAGACCGCGGGAAAAACATAGGCTACTTGCTATCCCGAAAAAACTTTATAATGCGGGCGGAGCCGCGGGCCAAAGTAAGTAAAAATAATATATTCAGTTTTGTAGCTAAAGAGTTTATTTGTTTGAACGCGCAGTTCTTTGGAACTACTAAACGGATTTTAAAAAATATTTTACTAATAAGAAGCTACATTACTCCTGAGTGCTATAAGCTACATGCCATCCTGAGAAAATCTAAAACCGAATTTAAGTCCTGAAAAAACTTTTTTAGGGAGGCGAAGCCGCGAACTAAAGCTAGTAGCCAAAAAAACGTAATCTAGTAAAATTTCACGCAATTCCAACTAAGATAGCTAGTCAAAATGGCGGCGAAACAACGTGAAAAACGTTCGACGTCGACAATACGCTAGAAATGCCAGAACGTAGCTACAAAGTGGGATAACATCTTAATGCGTCTCCTAAACTCGGATACAAAAAAGACACGCCTTTTAATCGTCGCTATCTTTTATCTCTACATTTTTTCGCGCCCGTCTACGAATACAATTTCAGTCGATGCACTTAGCGTTGCTTATCTAGATAGAGTTGAAGATAGAAAATGTTGCCACAGGTGTTTTCGAGATATATCCGGCTTTAGTTCGTTCTTTAAAGAATTTTTCGGATAAAGTAGAGGTAGCTTCGGGGAAGTAGGATGATAGTTCTTCTGTGGCGAAGGACGCAAATTCAATAGCACACTTAGGAAGGACTTTGAATTTTATGAGCTTCTATTTTATCAATTAAAATCCTTATTTTATTTTTATTTTATTTATTTAAAGAAACGCCAACAGGGGCCTTATTCTCTATCCCGTACGTTATTTTGACAGTGCGTAACAAGAACGTAACACAACGCATCATGTTTAGGACTATAGAAATTTGGCTTACAGAATACCATTCCACGCACATTTTTCGAAGATAACATGACACGGCCGCGTTACGCGTTTACACTATCATACAGAATAAGGGCCCTGCATACATATTAATTACTCACTAATTACAATTTCTTATATCTTATGACAGAGTTGTAATAACACAATATATTATGATATGTACACCCATAATAGGCATTTACAACATTCTCTACAGCAAGAGGTATAGACAAAACATTTCGTTTATTTTAAGGAAACCATGTATTCGTTAACAAAAGGGAAGGTAGTGCTAAAATAGCGTTGCAAATCCCTGCGTAGATGTAAATAAAACATTAATAAGCCATAATATGTTATGCATCCTTATCTATTCAGCCTTATGTAAACCACGAACATTAAGACTCTACTTACGAGAATTAATTAATGTTAATGTTATACACTAACGCCTTTTCCCAAAGCGATAGGCAGAGACGCAACTGGTGGACCCACTTTCCGCCGTATGGAGTCCGTCCCATGATATGATAGGGGCCGAGCCTATCGTCATATCAGGCACAAATTGCAGATTCCAGGCTGATACTGACTATAAAAACCTAATATCACTTTGCCGGATCAGGGAATCGAATCCTATGGACGTTGGCTTAAAAGAATACCGCTTTGGTCAATCTTGCCTGTCATACAAGGCGTCTGATGGGGATCCTTTCAGGGTCATAGGATATAGACTCGAGGCTATATGTCCTTGCAGAAATGATTGGAATTCGTGTGCTGACCTCGCCGCTGTTGTGGTTGTGAGGTTCAATGTACCGGCGGACAGTATACCGCAAAGGTTGTTCCGGTAGAGATCTGAGGTTATGCTATAAACCATCTGGTATCCCGGAGCCTAACCAAACTATATTTTCATTGAAATTTATGTTGCATTAACAAAAATCAAAGTATTTTAACAAAGTAAGTAAAGTAACAACTACTTTTTTAAATTAAACTACTTTTCGGATTCCATCGCGGTTTTTTATATTTTACTTTTCTCCCGACGTTTCGAAGACTTTGCAGCCTTCATGGTCATGGGGGGGATTCCAGGGGGGAGCCATGAAGGCTGCAAAGTCTTCGAAACGTCGGGAGAAAACTAAAATATAAAAAACCGCGATAGAATCCGAAAAGTAGTTTAATTTAAATGTGTAACATTCGCGTAAACATAAGAAATCATTATACTATCTATATCATTGGGTTTGGTTATTCCAACACTCGTTGACTAAGCCTAACGCAAGCACCTTACGTTGCCAACACTACGAAGGTATTTTACCGTATGGATAATTATTCAGTTCAGCACAATTATTACAAATTTAGGTCGAGCACCTTATCTCAATTGCTCATTTGCAGTAACCGTCGAGTTCTGTTAATTTGGAGTGCCTTAAGCGCCTGCCAGAGCGTTCCGACTGAAACAATGCTCGAATATTAATAATTCAGAATTAGCCAAATGTAGAGGCCGAATGGAGTGCCTCTATGCAAATTTAAGGCTTTCTGGAACGTATAGGCCATTGATTCCCAAAGTGGTCCAGGTAGACCCCCAGGGGTCTACAGGACACTTGACGGGAGTCTATGTTAGCGTGACTTAAAAATGGCGGTCCACAATTCATAAAGTACTAAAATGTTGGCTTGACTTGACCTATCAATGTAGGCATTTAATATTGATAGCAGCAAAATTATGGAAGGGTTCTATGAAAAATAAAGTTTGGGAACCTCTGGTATAGGCTAATATAAGGATTACATTTACATTAGCGATTCCTGCGATATTTAGTGAAATCATATCATAGTATTGATAGAGAGACGCCAAATACTAACTAAAGCTTTCTTTGGCTTCCAGAAATATTGTAGGCGGTGTAATTATTTTGGACATCATCAAATGTCTTAAGAATAATGGGAAGTTTAAATAAAATAAATTTATCATTACGAAGCAAAAAAAAATATTACTATTACGTGAAACATCTTACAAATTATATTCGCCTGTGATTCAATTGTATATAAGAAATATTATTCAAAACTTAAGTAATTGGAACGAATTTCAGTTTGAATTCGCTTAATACATATGGAAAACTAATTAAATAGCTCTAGTTTCTATCAAAGCTAAGCGGTGTATAGCGTTGTTATGAATTTTCAACAGTATTTTTTGGATGACGCCAGTAATCTGGAATTTATTCCGAGCACAGCTGGCGCCCTCTTTCGATATTATACTATATAGAATTTGAATATTGAAATTGTTGGACAATTGAACTAGTGTAGAAATTTATGAATTGGGATTTGTAATGCAAAGCGGTTACAGCTTAGCGGGTGTGGAGTTGGCTACTAATACTAAAGTCAACAGTTCGATTCAATGTCAGCACACGGAGACCACTTCTAGAAATTGGGTATGCCTCTTTACTTTTGTCTTGACTCACACCAATTATGGACAGTATAGACAAACTATTTCAATCATGTTACATATATAGCTCATTTTAACTAATCTAGGGAAAAGTTATATCAAACAACGGAACAACAAGATATTTATTAAAATATTTTATTTGTTGTCGACTCTGACCTGTCGAAAATACTTCACCGGATAAAAGTTCCCATATATTAATCCAGAACTGTCTATGAACTTAAATTAATTCAAAATCACACGCGTTTAAACCTCTACACAAATACACTCATGTATACGTAATGCATAGTATTAGTAGGATAGAGCAAACCTCACACGCTACGGATCAATCCCGCGACTGTGTGATTTGTATATGGAAATGTACAGTAGTGTTCACAAATCCTGGATCACTGACTGGTATGTTTGATATGGTTTATATATCAGTCCGCAGTATTCAACTGGCTAAATATTAGGTTTGATTTAATTTCAATTCTTTTGAGCAAATGTAACTACTATTCTTCTAATACTACAAATGCGAAAGTGTGTGAGAGCGAATGTAACAACTATCGTAGTATAAATGCGAAAGTTTGTGAGGATGAATGTTCCTCTTTCACAAAAAAACTCCTGAACGAATTTGGATGAAACTTTACAGTAATATTGGTAATTCAGAATAACACATAGGCTAAATTTTATAATGATTTTGTGTAATTTGGTCATAATATTACAATGCATATTAAACTAAGTCGGAAAAAAATATCTCGGAAAACTCCTTCATGCAGGCCACGAGCAAAAGCTAGTAACTATATAATTTATAGATTGTATCATCAGAAATGATAATAATACTATTGGTAAATAATTAAAGCAGTATTTTTAAAGATTACTACAAACAAAAGACAGCTATGAAACAGACGGACAAGAAACAGACAGTTGAAATGTGTACACAGCTTTAGGATTAACATTAGTAAAGCTCTTTAGCCAGTCTCTACATGAACAGTCCCTCGCAGAGTATATAATTTAGTCACGTCCGTCCGTCTGTCACGGGTCTGTAGTTTCCGAATTTTATGCTCAATTTCTTCATTCTACAAAGGATGTTATCTCATAGTGAACTGTATATATATATTTAATTTAGGTTATTAAGCAATTTATTTTCCATTATTTTATTCGATTTATTGGAAAATAAAATTTGAACCCTATACCAGCGATAAAAAAGTGCAATTTAGTTGAACACAAAATACCCAATAAAAGCCTCCTAAATGTCGAAAGTATGTAGATGTATAAAAAAGTATTACAGTTTCTCGAACGACGAACAATAATCTAAAATCCACTGGAGTTTGTAGCGAAGTAACACGATAGTTTGCGAAATGAAAAGTTCCCCGGGCGTAAATATCAACAAACGCGAGCTAACAAAAGCTCGCGTGATCTTAAGTTTAATATCGTATTTTCAGGGGAATGATAAAACTATTGAGATCATTTCTGTATACTATAGTAGCGAATGTTTATGGTACACAATATTTTTTTTTATTGTTTTGAATGACGAGACAAGCTTGCCGTTCGCCTGATGATAAACGATACGCCTATAAACAGTAGAAACACCATCCAAAACCTTGAATAACAAAGTATTGTTTGTACTACTGCGCTCGCCATTCTGAGACATGAGATGTTAAATCTTATTATGTCCAATAGATACACTGGCTATAATATAATTTGAGGAATCGCGTATTGTACACGGTACTCCTCAAATAAACACACAAAAACCATAAACGCTGTTTCAGTTCAAAGCAAAGACTAAAACAAAATATGTCTGCAGTCTCAGTCTCTTTGAAAGTCTTTACGAATTTCTATGCGCGTTTATGGCTTCGGCAAGCTTTTGTCAAACAGCGGGCGGGCCGGAGACGCGACACTGGACAGTTGTATAGAGTATATCACATAGAGCCCTCGCTTTGGCGCTCGACTTCCATAGAATCGAGTGCTAGTGTCGGGTCGCCTTCCCGCCTCGTCCTCTGTTAGACAAAACCACTTAGAGAAAGATATTGCGATAACAGTCATTTTGATGACATTTTTTATAGAGTATATTGCTGTCAGTTGCCTATATTACAAAAATACTGTGTTTTAATTATTCAATATGTAATTAAATTAACCGAACCTCGGACCGAGGAGAAGAAAATACGTCGTATAAATACATTTGCTGCTAGGACATATTTTATATCCGTTCGGATAGCGACCGACGTATACAAGGTATTAAAACCGGCCACAGTGGCCCATGTAAGTGTGTCGCGTTCTGGAATCAGCCAGTGTATATCCGGATCCAACAGGCCGACATAATTGTGTCGACTGTCGAGGGGTAATCATCTCTCGTCAGTCGGCATTCTATTGGACACCACTCCACTTACCATCAGGTGTAGTGGGGTCACTTTACCGTGTCTGAACAAAAAAAGAACACTTTTACGCAAATATTAGAAAAGACTCGCCTTTTTTACAGATAATTTTGTTCCTATCCCATTCATGTTTTACTAATATATTCCTCTTATCTAATTAATATAATTCAATTAAATAGATAAGTTAATCTGTTTGTTTTATAGAAGGTTAGTACACGGACTATTGAATCGCCGACCATGAACCTGTACTATGCCAACAGTAAAGTGAATGCGGTGCGGATATGTAATGGAGGAAGGCTAGAGAATGGAGAACGAAATCCTGGTGTAAACTAAACACGCAAGTAGATAATATTGATATAATATTAATATGATATGCCGCTTTTAAAAGATAGTCATGACTTAATTATTTTTCGCCCATTAAAAGCTAAGGCTAGGCTTTTTGTGCAATTTATACTTCTTAATAATATTATTACAAATTCACTTTTACTATTAAAGGAAATGTAAAACATTCGCATAAACATAAGAAATCATTAAAGGAAATGTATTTTCCATTTTATGTTATCAAGCATCATCATAGTATACAAAAATGTATAATAAAAGATTTATATACTCAAAAATACTTTACCTTTAAAATTGAATTTTAAGCCGTTCGAAATCATAATTGGATAGATTTTTGGAAAAATCTCCCTTATTTTCACACGCATAAAATTTTTAATCAACATGTCACTTGTGTTTTAAATTCCAGGCGAAAACTGAACGTTTTCGCGGCACAGCGGTGAAACATTCATTAATTGATTTTATATATAAAAAATGCATTTAATTCATTCAGAAATGGCCATTGATTGATTCTTTCCTAACCGTATTTCGGCCACGACGGCCAATATCAACGAAGATCAGCCAAGTACGCAGGACATATTGTAGTGCACAAGATTTGTGTGCGCAATATACAGGTACACTCGCTGTTCCTTCACTCTCATAGTCCGGTGAGACGGCACGACATGACAGGAGAGAGATCAGGCGCAGGACCAACGGCTTCACGTGATTTCCGAGGCACGGGGGTATCACACCACCAACTTCCTGACTCCAAAGTACGATTGAGTAATTTTTAAGATAGAAGAACCCAGTCACAATTATTTTGGCCCTACCCAGGATTCGAACTCACGATCTCGGCGTTGTAGCCTTACTCATACAGTGTACACTTACAAATACGCCACCAAGACAGTCAAAATGTAGACCTCTACAAATTCTTATAACGAACATCTCTAAGTTCAGGAGCAAAGCCACGAGCACTCAATTGCTCGGGTTTTCGATTTTTTGTCGCCAGCATTCGCCATAACTACTTCATGTAAGCTGGTATTACAAATGATTGAATGTACTTGCGAGATGCTCAATTTAATTTATTTTTCTTTTTATTGAATCTTTGTTATCCCAATCATCTTATTCTTTTCTTATAAAATAGTTCTTTTCACGATAAAATACTTGATTATTTCACATCAACTACATTGGTACGGCGGGTTTTATTAAAAGAAGTTGATTGAATTAATTTCATTGACATTTATTTGGTCGTAGCTTTAATTAAAACCAATTGGTTTCCCAAGACATAAGCTTGGCATAATTTGAGGGTCACAGTTCATTTAGTTTTAATTTTTGCTCTTAGGGTTCAGAAATTTGGAATAATAAAATATTTAATTATCTAAAATGACAATATTATAATGAGATAGACATTTTAAATTAATTCGTAGAAGGAAATTTCTGGAAACTAAAGAATTATTCTAAAATTAATTCGTCAATAAAAGTATTTACTGTCTAAATATTATAATAAACACACACATTCACCCCATTAAGCTCCAAAGGGGTAGGCAGAGCCGCAACTAGTGTACCCAATATAAACGTTTTATTTTATTTTCATTTGATAACTTTTATTTTCCATAAATTTTCAAGCGAAAATTTGAAGACAAATGCTCAAGTAGAGAAATAAATTTATTTTATAAAAACAAAAGACATGAGATATTTTATAAATAAAACTACATTGTTATAAATTACAATTCTAATACTAATATTTTGAAACTTCAGAATATAATTTCTCTATCTACACTAATCAGACAGCCTCCCCACATGTTACAAATTACTCTGCACACAAACTAGACCCTTCACCTTACGACGATCTCTACGTATAAATTTACCGAAAATAAATAATTTTGAGATTCACAAGGTTTTCTGCTTGGTGATAAAGCAAATTGAACTCGTCTCTATATTCAATTTCTTTTATTATCAGAGTACCTTTTACCATATATTATTAACTACCAGACATACGGATATGACCCCATGTTAAGATTGAAAAAGAACTTCGGCTTCTACGAAATAACATCAAATTTGCTTTGGCAACTCTACATTAATGGTAAGTCCCCTCTTCGAGGTGTGGCTGACGAGACGTCACGGCGTCCTCTCATTCCGGACGACGCAGGTATTGACCGGTCGCGGCTGCTTCGGCAGGTACCTGTATCGAATCCGGGTGGAGGATACGCCCGCGTGTTTGTTCTGTGCGGATCGGCCGGAGGACACGGTGGAGCATACGGTGGAGGTGTGCCCAGCTTGGACTGAGCACCGCCGTATTCTCACAACGGCCATCGGTGGCGGAGACCTCTCGCGTCGGGGCCTGGTAGAAGCCATGCTCCGGGGCGAGAGAGGGATGCAGTCACCTCCTTCTGCGAGGACGTGATGCTCGCAAAGGAGATGGCGGGACGGCTACGGCGCCAAAGCGCCCAACGTCCCATCCGCCACGGCAGACGTACAAGACGCGGGCGTCGAACGTCTGCTGAGGATCGTCAGCCTCCGTAGGCGCGGACCGTCGGGTGACGAGCGTTGGGTAGCTCGTCGCCCGAAACACCCCAACGGCCCGTGTGTACGGCGCGTAGTGTTCCACGCGCGCCTCGAAGAGCAGTGTCAGTGTCATTGACGGGGCTCTTTAGGGCTGGTGCCTGCCTAGGTTTCAATGCCATCGGATCTTGGACCTAGGCACATAGGCAAAGGATGGGAACACCGTAGGTTTTTAGTCAGTAGAAGTCTGACACGCCCTCCCGCCCATCCCAAGGCGGGAGATAGTCATCTGATGATTTACCTACGTTAAAAAAACAAAAAAAAAACTCTACATTAATAATTTCTTATGTTTACGCGAATTTTCGACATTAATATTAAACTATTTTTCGGATTTTATTATGTAACTCTACATTATCAAAATTATTGGAAATCAAGCCGAATTTGCACTATACTTAATACCAAAATTCTAAAGCCAACAACCATTGGCTACATAAGATTATAAGCTATAATATTCACAGAGAATTACCGGGTCGACTCTATCGGCGGATCGTGGACAGCCACAGACCGGAGTTAGCTCGGATTAACCCATTTAGAGATAACACGATAGGTCTGATTTTAGGCCACTGTTATTGCTTTTACAAATAATATCTTGGAGGCGAATATCTTGGGAAAACACCTGGCCTTGCGAAATTTGGTAGGCTAGGGCTTATCGGATTGGAAATATTTTTATATTAATTAACCAGATCTCTTGTCTACGCAGACATGAAATTTCAGATAACTAGAACCTAAACAGTAGCAACGAGCAAGTAAAGAAAGAGTTTTATTATTGGCACAAAATGCAGTTATAAAAAATAAAGTAATTTTTACATGTAGAATTATGTGCTCTACATTTTTTATACGAGTACAACAAAGTCACTCTACTGCACCTTATGGTTTGTGAAGTGGGGTCTCATAAAAAATTGACTGACGAGAGATGATTAACCCTCAGCAGTCGACACAAGTATGCCCGGTCTATTGAAATGGGATAAACACAGGCTGATTCAGAAAAGCGACACATTTACATAGACCACTATAGCGAGTTTTAACACCTTGTGAACAGTGGTCTATTTCTGGGCAGATGTAAAATATCCTACCACCAGCAAACTTGAAGCTTCGCTTGTCAGTCTAACATCCGGCGTTAAATAATACCTAGTAATTACAATGAATCTAAATACTAAATACACAATGATGAAACCGCAACTAATATTCACAAACCGCATTTTAGCATATTTGATCAAAGTAGAGTTAGTTCAGTTGCATATATAAATAATATATGTATAAACTACAGCCACATGATTCTACACTTAGATTCAAGTTTTATATAACAAGTATAATAGAAGGTATAAGTGAAGTTTTGAAGTATCACAATACACAATTTTTTATTTATTAAAGCTAATATTTTTTGAAATCAGAGTCTACTTTATTAATAAACCGAAGATCCACCTATACATATTTTATCCAATATTTTTTTACTACAAGTACACACTTAAAGGTAATAAGGAAGCTTAAACTCATAAGTACTTTGATATTATTGATTGAAAGCCCTTAGAACGACTCTTTTCCTTCCTTCAAAAGAAATATTGTTCAAGTTATGTAAATCAACGATTATTACTCGAGAAATAGATTTATTTTTGCCGTTAATGCAGAGTCTTTCTGGTTTAGAGGAAACGTACTACGGCTGTGATATTTTAAGGTCCTTAATTCGATTTCGGGTCATATATTTATATTGCGCTTTTATGGAGATGTCCTATAAATTGTTTAGTGTTATACTTTTGATCGAAATGAGAGTACACTTGATCTTTTAAGGTGGACACGACAACAATTGCATTGGACTTGAATATGTAAGTAAAGTGATAGTATATACCAACACAAACTCTCCTATACTAAAGTTCTACCATTCATTAAAGTTTTTGTAATCTAAACTATTTTGTATTAATGCTCTAACGAAATACATTCGTCTCACAGTCGACTACCAATTCATAAGATACAATATGTATATCAGAATGAGCGTAATACTTGATGTTAAATAGACGACGAAACAAGTACGAAGATGGCCCACTTTGATAGAGTTATTTCTCGTCAGTCGACATTCTATCTGGATTCCACTCTACCTACCATCAGGTGCAGTAGAGTCACTTTATCGTATCCGTTTTTTTCTTAGCACAAATAACATCAGTAACAAGGATATTTCAGCTCGAACAGGACTCTACTTATGACATCGAATAAGCCATTGTTTCGACATATATATTGTAGAGAAACATAAGTTAGTTCTTTCTTTCATTCAAAGGAAGAACAAACTAAATAAACCTTCTTTCTAAATAGTGTAGGGATGATTAAATTATACAAAACATATTATACAAAACAAAATTAAAAAGCGGGTAGAAGTAACTAAACGTTTACATTTATTTTCCCCTTCCCAGAATATTGTATAGATCTTTTTATTGTTGGACTCTATCGTCTTGCAGCCTCTGTCTTTATGTGCCATAAGTTTCGAGCAATTCGAACTCGAAGTATTGTAATAATAAAAAAGAAACATTCAATCTGAATGGAATGATTCGATGGTTTTGTTTAAACAGAAAACTTTGTACAGTTAAATAAAAATATGGGAATTTAAAGAATATATTTTATTATTAAATGTTTTGATGTTTCGAATGCGAGATAGAAATTGTAAATCAATATTTATGACTGTTTTAGTAATAACTGATCGATTCTTAATCATGGAATATAAATTATATATTATCCTCTTGAAATTATTATATTTAATTAATAGCAACCTTTGAAATGTTACGTCTCAAAGAAGCTCTTTGATCACAAATTTTTAACATATTATGTTCATTTAACTCAAATAATAACGTTCACTATAATACTTCTAGATATTTCGTTGTCAAATACAGTTTACTCGAACATAGTAAAATAAACCTGAGAAACTAGGTGTGTAGCTCTCACAAGCTGTCTACTACGAGTTAGACAACAACGTTACACCACTGGCCAGTTACTACCAGACTTTTTAATTGAAGGTTTAGTTTCACTAATGTCGCTTGGCAATATCCGGGCTCGAGTTCTCTGTCATGAATTAGAAATTTTTGGCTCTTATGTAAGTATAGTTTGTTTTTTCTAGCATGAAAATTCAGAACTTATAGCGTTGTAAAAATTTTCTGTTTTGTTCGTTTTTATGTTGAAATATAGAAAGTTTTTGAAATGTAGAGTATATTTTCTTGAATTTTATACTCATATTTGCAGTAACAAGTGATTGATTTAGTGTTGTGTTTATAACCATCTAGATAGCTACCATCTGCCAATACAAACTCTGTTATAGTATCTTATTCGGTTGAGACGCGTCTCGAAACATATAGAGCCAGACCGCCATAATGCTGCCAACCGTCGAGAGACTGAACGCCTTTTAAGTACACCGTATACTCAGCCACGAAAGTAGCTGAACGAATTTAAAACGTCAAAACTCGTTAAGTTTATTTTTTTTTTGTTTGTTTGAAGTAAATTGATTAAAATTTAAGTAAGTTTTGTTAGAACACAAAAGTGTATAGGCGACTTGAAGTTTTCTATTTTTTCAGCTAGTTATGTGGGTGAATGTACTATTCAATCCATCCATCAAGTACAGTGCGCTTTGCCTCGCCAGTAAAATTTCGTAGGTATATGAAGCCTACCAACCCGCACTAGGCCAGCGTGGTGAACTGAGGCCTAAACCCTCTCAGTAGTAGAGAAGGCCCGTGCCCAGCAGTGGGACTATATTACAGGGCTGATAATTTATATAATTATTAAAACTTATAAATTAATCACTGGTATTATAATAATTCAAATTTACGTATTTCTAACAGATAACTAGATATCGTTATCGAAGTCTGTTATTGAACGCAAGACTCTACATGTTGCAATCTCTGTAATAGGCCTTTGTGTGCTGCATCTTTCTACCTCATTTATTTTATATTCTTGTACAAACTACATTTTATTCTGTTACTAGCTATGCTCGTAGGTTCTCCTGAGTGAAAGTATTTCTCTGGGATAAAAGTAGCTAATGTCCTTCCCAGCATCTCAAACTATCTCTATACCATTTCATAGAAATCCATTGGATAGATTTTGGGTATATCGCATTCAAACAGACAGATGCGGTGGGGGAGTTTATTTTATTATATGTAAAGATACAGTTCTAGAAGTAATGAAGTTAAATATTGTATTAGTTATCATTATTAAAAATCTATACTATAAAATAAAGCTGAGGAGTTTTTTTTTTTTACGCGAATATCTCAAGAACTACTGGTTCGAATTGATTTTTTTTTGTGTTAGACAGCTTTATTTGTGTATGATTTTAATTTTCATAACTCCCAGTAATTATACGCGCTACAATGTTCGCACTGCTTAGTGGCAAAGACAAACAATGCGATTATTCCTCGCAGTTCGTCGCGTATGAGAACCCTGCGTAATGGGTATGACATACTCTCTGATTGTCTGTGCCTGCGGCGATGTCGTGTGCCGGGTCAGCCGCTTCCCTGCAATATGGTTGAGGAGGCCGATGGCTGGAACATGCGTCATACTCGTGAACGGGTGCTGCTTGTGTGGACTGTTGTACCCATTTCGCTTACGATATCTAAGTACTCGGGGAATATATTGAAAACATCAGGTTTAATTATTTCATGATTACTGAGAGGGCTTTGCATATGGAAATTTAAAAATTATTTATTACCTATTCTACGAGTATGATATGAATTAACTACTCTAAACAACGGTAAAAACAATTATAGTTTTTCTTTTTATCATGCATTGTAGCCTAAACATTAAACTGATTTTAAAAACATCGACACTAGAGTTTATTGCCCGTTCTTTTCTGTTCAGAACCGCTTTCCAAACTGGTGGTAGAGTTAATATTGACGGAATCTAAATAGTGTATAACATTTCACAAGTTCAAATAAATTATTATTTCATTTATTTATTTTTCATTATATCAATAAATATTGCGAAATATTACTTAATAAAACTTGGACTTCTTCAAACTAATTTCATTGAAATAACTTGTGCCAGTTTTCTTGGAAGAAAATAATATGACAAAGTTACATGAATGTGTGACTAAAATCGCCGATAGCGATGAAAGTTCCGTTTATTCATTTAGAACCTTTTGTATGTAGTTAATAAGGAACAAGTTGGAATAACATTCCATTTCATAAGAGAACCCTTATTTATATTTCGTAACATTTAATTAGACAAATTTCTTATTTTTGTTGTAAGTTGGCCATTTTTGTGGTAATAAAGGCCGTATCAATAAACATGATTATTAGTAATTAACTTAAGTAGTGTTTTGTCTCTCTATCTCGTAAATTATTGGGAGTAAATAACAATATAAAATACGTCGAAAAGTAAAACTTCTGTCATTCATAACTATTTCTCAGCGTATTCCAGGTTATTTCTGATGTTATAAAATCATGGTAAAAAATTCTCATTTGATAATATTAAATTACATTTAAATCTGATTAAACATGATCCCTATCACAAAGATGATGTCGCTTCAGGGTGTCTTCTTAAGTAATTAAAACTTTAGTGGAGGTCATAAATTTTTGTTCTCGTCTTTTTCCCACAGGGTTAGGCAGAAGTGCAACTCCTGCATCCACATTTCACCTAGCTCATATCCATCTCAAATAATTTCGTTGTTTCTTTTTTTCGAATAAAAATATTTCACATTTTATGTTTCTAAGAAACTAATACACAAATGTAGGATTTTAGACCGTAAACTACACGCCTTTACACAATCGTTAAAGCTAACATTATATATGAAACTGAAATATCCTAGCGATAGATTTATCGATAGAATATGTCATTTTCAATTTTTCTATTTTCGACGAGCGTTAATAATTGTAGAAAGGATTCTTGACTACACCCTCTTGAATGTTACAATTGCTAATCTAATTATTATCCACAAAGGTTCATCTTTTAATAAATAGTGTGTTTATTTTTTTCCAACTTCAATAAACGGCCTAAAAACTGTTGCGTTAGACTGAACCGGTTTTCAATAAGTGCCTATATGAAAACACTGGACCCAGTTTGGCATCAAAACAAATATAGAATCTAACCTCTGGCATTTTGGCGCTTAATTAAAAAGGTATAAAGTATGAAATTGCCTGAGATAAGTATCTGGGTTTTGGCAATCGATTATTCTCGTTTGATTTTTTCTTTTATACTCTCCGCGTGAATATTTTTGTACTTACAAAATGGTAGTGGAAGTATACAGTACTATGCAGGGCAAGTATATGTATTTTTTTTATCTCTCGTTCGAATCACGCTTTCTTACTAAATATGAACGTCCTAAAGTGCACTTTTAGTTAAAAAGTAATCTATAATATAGTCAATCAGGACTAGGTCTATGTGAGGTAGTTCATCCAAATACATTCAAGGATGAGTAATGACCTAAAAGATGTTCAAAAATTTACACATTTATAATATAAGTAAGCTAATAAGACTTACAATCTTAATAATAAAATAATAATAATATCAGCCCTATATTATAATACGCACTGCTGAGCACGGGCCTCCTCTACTACTGAGAGGGATTAGGCCTTAGTCCACCACGCTGGCATAGTGCGGATTGCTAGACTTCACAAGCCTTTGAAATTCCTATAGAGAACTTCTCAGATGTGCAGGTTTCCTCGCGATGTTTTCCTTCACCGTTAAAGCGAACAATAAATTCACAAAGAATACACACATGATTTTAAAAAAGTCAGAGGTGTGTGCCCTTGGGATTTGAACCTGCGGACATTCGTCTTGGCAGTCCGTTCCACACCCAACTAGGCTATCGCCGCTAATGTTAATGTTAGGATATTATACTTGTATTTATATTTCCGAATTTATTTTTAAATAAGTATGAAAACCATAGTTTTTATGTATTCGTACTTTAACAAGCAGTGGCGAAAGGTCCATATAACCCGATTACCAGCTTCCCTTTGTGTAGAATTTCTGTAGAATCCAATTATCATTAGAACGATTTGAAGACAGCATTTATACGTATCAGTTGTAGTACGTGTGTTATGTCGAGTTCCCTTTAGGAAAATTTCACCATTCGCTACTGTTTAGATCTTGTTTCGAGAATCTAGTGTCATAGCTTTGTCTATCTCTACCATCAAGCAGTATACGTGTTAATTTCCGATCACTGGGCACATAAGATAACTGTTTCAGCTAAGACTTAAAGCGACGAGTGCTGTCTATTGTAATTTGAGATTCGTTGTTAGCGTTGGCACCGTTTTCGGGGTTCTTACCACTGGACGAGATTTATGCTCGTCTTGTTATTCTTCCTCAGAAGGAACTAAGAAAGTTCAAGGTTTTTAATCTTTATGCCCTTTTTAATGTTAAATAATAAAGCAGGTGATTTTTTTTTATTAGCTTCGTGTATCTTTTAAGGTTTCGTGTTAATATTACTATTGTAAATTCTCATTAATTTCTTATTTATTGTAAACAAAATAATGGTTAATATTTGCTATTTTCCATTATATACGTGATAAGTAGACTTTACCATAATTATTTATTTCTATTATTTAGAGTGCATTGCAAATTAACTTAATTTAAACTTTATTGTTATGACGCCAAGTTTTATATTGTATTTTGGTAAACAATTTTATGAAATTCAACGTATATCAATTCATTTCTCTATAAGTAGAGACAAATTGGTTTGCTTTGAAAATCGAAGTTCCGCAAACTTTTAGAGATTGTGATTTTTTATGTATTTGAGTAGATAATAATGACATTATCTTAAATGTTAAGGTTTTCTTTTATAATTGAGTTAAATATACATTAATGATTTCTTTTTACGTATGTATAAATTGCATGTATTTCTTTATTTATTTTTCATTAAGATTAGTTAGTTATTAAAATACCTCATAAATAATTACGATATTAAACCAATTTATATATTATATATTATACATATTAAATCATAAAAATTCAAATATTATACCAAGTTTAAAGTCGAAGGTAACAAAAGTGTTGAGTTATCTTGTAATAGCTCATACTAGACTCCAATAAATAAGTATGACTGAAACATAATTATTAAAGTTGAAAATCCAATCAAATAACTCCCTAAAAAAAGTTTTACTAACCGCCTTAAACTGAAAAAACCTCAGAAACTTTACAAAGTAAAGTTATCGCGACGAAAAACTGCGCGTGCAACTAAAACTAAAGTGCAATTACCAATCTCCCCCCTCTCCGCTTCGATGAGTGCGACCAGGTCGCGGGCGCGACCTTGCAACCACAGATGGGCGCGCGACCGGCCGTGCCTGATCGCGGCGCGCCCATGTCTCCTCAGTTCACACTTGCACACTTGCACCAACGTCGCCACGTATAACAATATGAGAGTACGCATTTTCACCGCATCTTGGCGCGTGCGGACTCGCCGAGAGCGCCTCGCGTACTGAGCGTTGTACCACCTCCGAGCCTAGTTCTCATTTTGAATAATTCTGTTTATTTTTTTTTAAGTTTACGCAAGTATATTGTTTGTTTTTCTCAATTAACTTTAAACAGATTAAATATCGAACAACGAATGCGGATGTATGCCTTGAGTTTCGTATAAATATTGTGCGGACTTTTCCAGGAAACTTTAGTTTATTAATTTCGTATGTAAATATTGAAATGTATTATATTTTAACAATGATTGCAGTATCATCGTTTTGCTTATACAGAACAATAAATTGTATTTAACGTGTCAAGCTTTAGTATCAATTAAAATCATATCGTTAATATTGCATATTGTTTTCAATTCAGGTGGGGCGAAAATTTTATTTATTTTTATATTATGGAAAGGCAGAGGTGTTGTCACGCCCTTATTTTGCTAGCTATATTAGGTCCTGTATCAATGGAGTCGATCGTATTGACATTTACCGAGCACAATTCCAGACTGGTCTGATATACTGGGCAAAATAATTTAATATAATTTTACCAGAACCTGACATCGCATCAGATACCTCAACATAGCAGTCGTCCTATCACACAATTCTGCCGTGCTAAGCGCAAAAGCGTTGTGTCAGGGAAACCTTACTTCGAGATAATCGAAGTTTTGTATGTAAAACTGAGATGTAGACACTCTTTTAAGTTTTTTTAATAAGTTCTAAATAAGATACCGTTATTTAAGTAAGTTCATTGGATGGGTATTTCTTTAAGCTTTCTGACAACATAAAATCGAGATTTTTTTTTTTTTTTTTTGAGATACCGTTTTTGAGCTTATCACAGCAAGTTAGGAAGTCGTTGAAGTTTATTGGGATTTAAATAAAAATATTACAATAAAAACTGTTCTTCAATCGGGGTTATTTTAAGTGCTCATGACTATACGTAATTTCATCGAATAACTCGATACGGTATGATATTAACAAAAATTTACAATGCAACGAGGTACAGATCGCTGTACCTTACCTACCCACTTCTATCGAGAAGTCGCAGGTTAACATAAATTACTTCTGCTTTTTATAGAGAAAAACAGCAGATAAAAATAGTATAACATAACTTAATTATATAGTATAAGTATGTGCATGACTATTAATTCGTGTTTATTGAATCCTAAACATGTATAAATTGCCAGGAATTAAAGTTTCTTCACATAACATACATACATAACATCACGCGTTTTATCCCCGAAGGGGTATGCAGAGGCGCAACTAGGGCACCCACTTTTCGCCAAGTATGTTCCGTCCCATGATGTGATAGGGGGCGAGCCTATCGCCACATCGGGCACAAACTCCAGACTCCAGGCTGATACTGAGCAGAAAAACCCAAATATCACTTTGCCCGACCTGGGATTCGAACCCAGGACCTCAGAGCGCTATTGTACCGGACGTGCAATACAACTACGCCACCGAGGCAGTCAAGTTTCTTCACATAAGGTATAAAAAAATCTTGTTTGAGTTCACCAACTGGATTTATTAAAAATTTCGATAGCCTACATAAGCTTGTATAAATCCGTCGAAATTGGAATTTTATTTATAAGGACACGGCAGTTTGACCCGACCGCATCTGATAGTAAGTGGAGTGCAGTCCAATAGAATGTTGACTGACAAGAGATTACCCCTTGGCAATCGACACAATTATGCCGGCCTGTTGGAACCGAATATACACAAGCTGATACCGGAACGCGACACACTTACGTGGGCCATTATGGTGGGTTTTAACACATTGTAAGGTGGTCAGTATCCAAGCGGATATAATGTATCCCATCAGCAATTTCTATATCTAATTCGAAAATCAAACCAATCAAAAATAGTAACGAAATAACATTATGATCAAACTTTATTCTGGTTAATCCATTTCCATATTCGATCAATATCATTTAATTTCTATTTCTAATGTATTGTAATATATAAGGGTAAAGTTTGTCAATTTCAGTAAATAACCTTTGAAACTAATGATTGTGTTGTGTGATAGAAGCTACATTAATTTTGAGTTTTATAGTTAACTTTTGTCCTGTAATATTTGTGATATAAAAGAAGCAAGTAAAGCTACTTACATGGATAAGAAGTAGCGTGGGTAAGATTTTATAAATCCATACTACTATATAAAGCTGAAGATTTTATTCGTTTTAACGCGTTAATCTCAAAAACTCCTAAACTGATTTTGATTTCTTTTCACTAATAGGAAGCTACAATACTCTTGAGAGCTATAAGCAAGGTACTTTTTATTCCTGGAAAATATATATCCCTGATAAAAATTTTCACGCTGACGGAGTCGCAGGCAAAAGCTAGTATAAATTTAAATAGAAAACTTCATTAATGACATAACCGTACATATTTACAAATTATAATAATTAGAAGCTCGTTATATAACTATGGACAAATAAGTTTCTTATCATCATAAGCCACAGGAAGTCCACTGCTGAACATAGTTCTATCCTAAACATTTCCTACGGACTTCTCTGTTAACGTAAGATTTTTATATGTACAGTTAGCCTCAAAATGTAGTTGAAGAAATGAAAACTTCAAAACACTTTTGCACATTGACTTTAACTGAAATATTCGTTTTTCTTTTCTGAAATATGGCAAAACCTTTACAGTCTATATTAGTGTAGAAAAACGATTCATAAGGACACAAAAGTTAAAAGGCGATTTGAAATTTTGCATCTATTAATTTTTGTAGCCGACTGTACACAGTATAAGTATGTATGTGAATTCCCAATATAGTTCGCAGTACAACCAATCATGGACCAGGCAATAGCACTTCCGAACCTCGGAAAGCAATTTAAGGCTTCCGTAATGGATTATGTCAATACAACGCAAGCGGAAGTCGCTGGCATATCGTTTGTGAACTGAACGATTTATGCCTCTTGCAAATGAAATTGTCTTACTCCGAAATGGAGGATCGGTGTAGGTTTAATTCCCAGGAGAGGCTTTTCGATTGTAGTCTTTTAAGTGACGAGCATGAATTTAAGTGTGTATTTTTCATACCTTGAGGTTTATTGATTTATGAAATGGGATGAATCGCATTCGGTATAATTATTAACAGTAGACTGATTACTGTAAGCGAGATAGCCTAGTCAGGAGTGGAATGGACAGCCGAGACAAATGTACGCTGGTTCGAAATGAAAGGTACGCACCTCTGACTCTTCTAAAATTATGTGTGCATTCTTTGTGAATTATCGCTTGCTTTAACGGTGAAGGATAACATCGTAAGAAAACCAGCATACCTGAGAAGTAGTCTATAAGAATTTGAAGATGTATAAATTCTGCCAATCTGCACTAAGCTGGCGTGGTAGACGAAGGCCTAATCTCTTTCAGTGGTAGAGGAGGCCCATGCGCAACAGTGGGACAGTATATAATACAATACATATAAAGGTAATTCAGGTCACACCATTACTCAAATCCTAAAAAGAAATATGAACAACTTAATTCCTTAAAGTATAGAAAAATATTTAACACGACATACAAAAAAAATACCACAAATATGAACGAAATGAAAAATATTTAAAACGAATTGCGAACATACGATTATGCGAAACGCCGGTAGAGTGTTAATACAACCGCCTCTAATTGTACACTTCACGAATAGAGTATAAATATCGTACAACTACAGTTCTGAAATGTTAAATTACGGGAGTTTGCATAGCTGAGGGCTTTTAAACGAGCTTTTAATGTTAGTGTTTGTGAGAGGCATTGCTTCACGATTTTGTGGGTTGTGTCTCTTGTTAGTAATAAATAAATTTAATGCCGGCTTTTGGAACCGGATATACACAGGCTGATCCCAGAACATACTTACGTGGGCCAATATGACGGGTTTTAACACCCCGTGTGTGGTGGTCGGTATCCAAGCGGATATATAATATATTCTACGACTAGCAAAATAGAAAATTACTACCGCATATTTTTCCATTTTGAACCATCATCGTGTCCCAGTTTGATGGATATGGAAGCAATTGTAAATGGATTGTGCCTTAAGATACTTTACGTAGGGTTGAAAAACGGGTCTCATTATTTCAATAACCTTCAAATCGGATCATACATATAACGACCCACTATCCAATCAAACAAATTTTCTTACTTTCTTAAAATAAGGCTCATCTACTCCCCGGTGAGGATCGCGACACGATATGCTTTTATTTCCCCCTACCTGCCAACCCGAGCTGGCTACTTTGTTTTACCTTATACCTCGTATTCCTTATTATTTTTATGCCTAATTTAAAATATCCGTTATGATACAACTGATTTTATTTGTAATTATTATTAGTAATTGTCTTGATAGACATAAGTGCAACTTTGTTCGCCTACGTGATAAATAAAGTATTTTATTTTATATTTATTAAATAGTTCGAATAATTTATTTGTTGCTAACTTATATGTCAAGTATATATACAATTTCTGTTAAATATACCTTTAGATACCTTATGTAGGATGAGAATTTGCGTGGAATTAAATCTAGCGTCTTACAATGTATACAAACTCAAATCTCATTGAAATTGCAAATTGTAGCGCTTTGCTCTCATACCAAATTGCAAGGTTAGTTGAGTTACCTATCTTAACATTGTGTTAAAACATACTTTTTTCAGCTATTGCTTCAATATAAATCTTCCACAATCACGACACAAGAATGTCCGGATTAAAGTAAAAATGCTGCAGAAAAAAAATCTGTAAATTCCTCGCACATTCTCTTCGCAAATCCTTTTAAATCTTTCTTCTAACATAAAAGCTTTTTATCTGAAACCGAGTTAATATTCTTATCCCGAACACATCGCTTCCGTTGTACTACGTACATAGGTGTCTACGGCGGTACGTAGCGCCGGCTACAGCGTAGCGTCGTAGTAAACGTTCAAGGGATACTAATAAGTTTGTCGATGCGATTTGTAAGGCTTAATTTATATTATTCTATCGTTTTTGTTCCACTTAATATAGTTACACTATTAAACTTAGAATTTCAGTGTGAAATATTTAAATTAATTTTATATTTAAAAATACAATAGCAGTTTTTTATTAATAAAATATTTAAAATTGTAGTGTCAGACATGTTTCAGTGAGGATTTTAAAATACAGACAAATAACTAAAATACTTTTACAATTGCAGAGTTTTTGAACGATAAATATAGCAAAGGATTCAAAGTCTTGGAAGAAAAAATTATAAGTTAGATTTTTTTTTCATAGAGTCTTCCAGGTCTGAGTTTAAAAACTATAAAAGTAATATTAATATTCCGTCATATTTTATTCCATTATAATATTTAAAGTATGTGAAGTTGGTGACATGTTGTATAAAGCCTTCACTCTTTTTATTTTCATTTCGCGATATGATTTTTATAAGTACATAATGGACTTAGTCATCTTGGATATGCTTTATATCCGCCTGGATAGCAACCACCGTACACTAGGTGTTTGAACTCGCCACATTCGTCCACTTAAGTGTGTCGCGTTGGGATATCACTCTGCATATACGGTTCCAACAGTCCGGCATAATTGTGTCGACTGCCAAGGCGTACTCATCTCTCATCAGTAGCTATCTACTAATTCTTTTAGACCCCACTCTACTTACCATCGGGTGTAATGGGTCTCCTTTGCCGGACACATAGAAAAAAAATTATGTTAAGTGAATAACACCGTCCATGATTTATTGCTTAAGGAGTTTTATATAACTAACCTAATCTTTAGACATGCCAAAAGTAAATAAGAGAGGTAGATAACTAGGTCTCGAATGAAACGCAGAGGCAGTGCTATCATTGCATTTCATTTTTCCGTAAAACAAAGGTCAAAGTATTTTACGTACGCTACACGCAAAATTTTCGTTAGAGTCTACTGAACAAAATTATCAGTCAAAATATTTCACGCCAGAAGGAAAAATGTCTATACCCCCTAACAAGTAAAATTTGCAATGCTGTGGTCCCTAAAAGATTGGCACTGAATCTGTAATATAAAGTTTACAGGCTCTACTAGACGTGGAAGCCAAAATCGATTACGTTTTCACTAGATCACGACACGACAAAGATTAATTGAAAAATGCCTTCATAAGCATCCTTGTAACTTTGAGCGATCATGCGAAAAGGCAATAACTGCCACTCAAAGCTATCTAAAATAATGACTGACTTTTTTAGAGCATAGCGGCTTTCAGAGGCGAAGAGAAAAATTTCGAACAATTTATTTCAACTATCAAATAATTAAGTGTTAATTAGTTTAGAAATAGTTGAAGTAACTTTTAGTGATTACTAGCGTTTGCTCGTGTCTTCGCTCACGTTAAGGAGTTTTTCCGGGATAAAAGTCCCGATTTATATTTTACAGGGATATAAAATAGGCTATAACCTACCCAGGGTCTTAAACTATCTCCATACCAAATTTCAGAAAAATCCATTTAGTTGATTTGGAGAAAATCTATGACATACAGGCAGAGAGCTTTTGGGGACTGTCTTATAATATGTATAAATGTGAAAACGAAATATTGATGTTTGATAAAAAAAACCTATGTCCGAAGCAACGAATTTACAGCGACTGCCTAATACCTAAAATAGTTATTAGTAATTGTTTGACAAGTAATTATAGAAAGTCGCCATGACTGCTATCCCAAGGACTTTCAAACATACATCCATCACATAAAAACATAACTTAATCTTGCCATTCAATGTTTGAGGAATATAGTGCTGTTAATAGAAAGAGTGATATAGCTATTTCGAAATGAATCGTTTTTCCTACTAGCATTATGAAAGGTAATATTGATGTACTTTCTTAGAAATAAAAGTGTGTAGTAGAAACTTCCTACATCATGGAACGTTTAAAAGTCATTTCAAACATATATTTAACATGATTCATAGTAAGGATATTGATTTTTTTTCACATAAAGTATAATTTAATATTTAGATTAAATTCACATTTACAAGACAGATTAAAAATTTTGGATAATATACTTGGTAATTTTACATTTCTGCCTACCCTTGCAAAGTGTTATGTAAGTAACATATATGAACTTTTATTTAGAAAATGAATATAACATATTGTTAAGAAACCTTCAATGCGGAAAACCAGTTAAACATCTTAAAATATAAACAGTGCTTAGAAATGTCAGTGGCATGACGGATCTGATGTTTGCGTGGACCCATTGCCATGCGATAATTTAATTTACTAATAATCAGTGGCAAAGGGCGACATTTTCAATAAAGCAACCCGACACAACATAAAGGTACTACGTAAAAGCGGTTCGAAAATCGTTCCAATGATAATTAGATTTTACATAAGTTACAAACAGAAGCTGTCAAGAATCGGCTTGTATGGACTCTTTGCCAAATATATACAAAATTAAAATCCATAAAAAGGAATAAAATATATATTTTTTTCTACGCGTACTTAATTTAATTTCGACTTGAAAATGAATCCGCAATTTACTCTACGACCTTGCTTTTCCACTAAACTTACAGTTGCCTTGTTGTAAATGCTGAAAATATGAACATACCATCAAAGAAAAAACATCAGAAATTGTGTTACCCTAACCGGAAAATTAAAAGAACTTCCGGGAAACATTTTACCTTTCCGCGTGATGTCAAATGCAACATATCAAAGGTTTTCACGGTTCGGATGGCGCGTGGTTCACCCTGGAGACTCTGTTCTATTGACAATAATAACATTCCGGACCACAAAAATTTAAACTCGTAACTTTTAAGGTTTTAAATTATCCGAACTAGTTTTCAAGTCAGACATTAATAAGTTCTTGAGATATGATTGGATGTAAGTAGAAAGCTGAAATTGAATTATTTTTTAGATTATACAATATATTGTTGTCTAAATTCTTGATCGTTTTATTGAAATGCGTATACCGTACTGATGTTGCGGTTATGTGTTAGATTTCTAGGCCGTGGAAATAAATATAAACATTTATCGATTCGATAGTGATGCCAATCGTTAACACTAATAGAAAACAAAATAAATGTATGAGAATTCCTAACGATAAGTCTATCGCTCAGATATTTAATTTCCATACACAACGTTAACCTTTATAGAAAAGCAACTAGGCTACGATCCCTGATTTATAAAACATTATAATTATCTATCCGACATACATATTTTTAGTTTATTGCTTTGAATGCCGAGACGAGCTTTCCGTTCGCCTGAAAGTAAGCGGATACGACCGCCCATATACAGTAGAAACACAATCCAACACCTTGAGTTACAAAGTATTGTTTGGTATTCAATTGCACTCGCTATTCTGAGACATGAGATGTTAAGTCTTTCAAACCGGAACACAACAGTGACTATACACAGCGGCTTGGCGGCAGGTATAGACATTGCAGTGTTCCCTACCTAGGCGGACTCTCACATATGAGAGACCTACCACCAGTAACGTTTGTAGAAAGGTAACTTGACTACGACCTCTGATTTATGAAGCATTAAAGATATCCGCCATAATTGTCACGGTTCCTATAACATATAGATATTATATGAATGTAGTGAATAAATAAATATGTGTAGAAAACCGTTTGAGGAAATTATATTCAATAATTTATACCAATTATGTCTTATATTTCAATGCGCAAGTGATCCTGTTTCACAGCCTATTTCACTTAAAGAAATTAAATAATTTAAATTGTTATATATTTTTTTTGCTAACAAATGGCTCAAATAAATTTACAAAAAGTAGCCGGTTGTTTAAGGTTTCTTATATGTATACGTGAATAAAGAACTTTGTGCACCTTTTCAACCACATTGTGCGTAAAGAAGAATGTGAAAGTTGACCTAATTAAAATTCATATCAAAAAGGAGTGCGGAAAATAAAATGTATGCATAATATATGGTCGAAACATTTTAAATTCGACCACTCGACGATTATTAATATCTAAAATCTTCTTAAATGACTTCTCAAACAACATGAATCTTAAACGACTTGCATGTTTCAATTTTAATATTATATCTATAGAAGCAAGTCTGTTTTTAACTAACAAATAAACACAAACAAAATTACACTGATGACGACTTTAAATTTGCGAGTTATTTTTCATGTGCGATAGAATATCAACTTTATACATTAAATATAAGGCATATTTTTCTATCACAAAATTAATTCACGGTAAAATGTTTTAAACTGGATATAAAACAAGTGTAAAAGAGTTACAATTCAAATTAATTTAAATAAATTGCACAAAATATGAAAGAACTAAATCTAATTTATTCTGTTTTACACGTGGTAATCTTATTAAATAATGGAACAAACATTGCTTTTACATATATTAAAACAGTGCAAGCTGTTTATTCGTTTGTATGTACGTCACGTGAAAGCAAAGAATTATCTCAACACAATTAACTACGATTTATAAATAATTGAGAAGGACGAAGTATACAAAGCAAATTAAATTCTACGTGGACCGAGTAAAACTGATATTTAAATAAACATGTCCAAGAGTGATTATCTAGTCAAAGTTCTGTTAGATTGTTAGTTCGCTACAACTATGCGTATCCATAATCGTTGATGTCTCATCCTCTCCCAGTGCCCGTCCCGAGTCGAGGTTCGTATCCTGTTAGTGGGTTGCCCTCAGCATGGTCGCTTCATTTTTAAGAGTAGCGAGCGCCTAAAGCACTCCCCCAAAAGTCTGGTGTGTTTGTATAAGCCGGCACTTTCCAGGCTAACAAACGTAATGTCACGTTAAAAAAAAAACAACAATTTTTTTTTTGTGCTGCAACATCATGACGAAATTTTATCCATGACACTCTTAAAATAGATTCAATGATTTGATGATTATACAAAAATTTATAATTAAAGATCGAACTCTCGGTCCGTCCTTTCAATATAATTTCCTTCGCTACGAAAGCTGTTATAGAATTTAAGGGTCAAATAATAACTATAAAAGCTAGATTTACCGGATGTAAGCGAAAATAGTCTGTGTGTTGACGGATTTAACTCATTTCCCTTTGGAAAGGTAGAAAATAAATTTATACTACCTAGTATTAAAATACGGAACTAAAAGTACCATATTAAAATCTATTGTGTTTGAAAAATATTAGCTCTTCATATCCCACATTGCAAAATAAACTTTAATATAAACGTTATAGAATATATTTTTATTAATTTTGTTGCCTTATTTCATAATATTTCCACCACATTAACAAAATAAAAAGATTTTAGTCTTAATAATATTATTAGCGAGGTAAGCCGTAGCGAACCAACACAGATTCTTACGGAGAACGCAGACGACCGTTTTGGCGGTGACCAATTGTATCAATAATAATATCAGCCCTGTATTATATACTTGTCTACTGCTGAGCACGGGCCTCCTCTAATACTGAGAGGGATTAAGCCTTAGTCCACAACGCTGGCCTAGTGATGTTTGGTAGACTTCACACACCTTCGAAATTCCTATAGAGAACTTCTCAGATGTGCAGGTTTCCTCACGATGTTTTCCTTCACTGTTAAAGCGAACGATAAATTCACAAAGAATACGCACATGATTTTAGAAAAGTCAGAGGTGTGTGCCCTTGGGAATTGAACCTGCGGACATTCGTCTTGGCAGTCTGTTCCACACCCAACTAGGCTATCGCCGCTTTTTTTTCAATCAATAAATTATTTTAATTTAAATACAAATTATATACTCTTAAATGTAAATAGATGGATTTCTCTTGTCTATTAACTGGTAATTTTAATAACGGTTCTAAAACTTTTGATTTCATTGACAAAATATTTAAATTTATGTAGAGTCGATACTATTGTCTGCATTATCTCTATATTATCAATTTCTCTATAATGTAATAAGTCAATTCCAATAAGATATACAAGCCTTGATGTCGATAGGATATTTGTATGCGCCAGGATAGCAACCGTACACAAGGTGTAATACCCGACGTAGCGGCCCATGTAAGTGTCGCATTCCGGGATAAGCCTCTGTATATCCATTTCAAATAGGCCGGCATAATCATGTTGATGCAGAGTGGTCACATGACTGTGAATGCCAAAAAAAACAAAGTCTGACTGTTCAAACCAATTTCAGTATATGACGTCTAATTATGAAGTATTAATTAGGAAAGTCTGATCCGACATTTATCGGACCGATAATACGAATATAGATACGTCACTGTGTAAGAAAGAACTAAGTATTTTAATAAAGTTTTTTCGTAGCTTTCATCGTGTATAGCTTTGAGCTCATCGCATATTAAACTATTCTTTTATGATGAATTATTGTAATTTTTAATATAAAAGTTTGATGTTAATTAGCTCAATGGTTACGGCGGTTGTGGTTTAGATCTGTTTTATAGTTAGAAAAGTAAGTAACTACACACTAAGAAGGTAACAAATTGTTTGAGAACTATAATTATATTATACGAAAAAAAACAGATTTTTCTAATTTATGTACGTACTATCAATTATCATTCGCTTTACTTCGACGGACAACATCGTAAGGAAACCAACATACCTACGAACTCTACATTAGAATATAAAGGTCTGTGAAGTCTCCCAACCCGCAGTGTGGTGGATTAACGCCTAATCCCAGTCTAAAGTAGAAGAGACCCTTGTCCAGCAGTGAGACAATATAATACAGCACTAGAATAATTATATGAAAAAAATCTTTCACCAAGAACATGATATTCTGCGTATTATTGTAGTAATCTTAATAATAGATAGAAGAATGCAAAAACCATTAAATGAATTGAAATTTTACATAAATAAGTTTTTCCAAGAATACTTATTTTTATTCCGAAAAAACTTTTAGTGAAAGGTCCATCCTTAGAAAGCTGGTCACAGACGGAGCCGCGTGCTATTCCTAGTCCAGATATAAAAGCTTTTGCAATATTAACCAAGGCTAATGCGTGTTTATTTAAGGTCATTAGGTAGGAACCAACATAACCCTTATGGTCTAACCCTGTTTAAATCAAGATAAATAAGGAAAACTGTAATTTAAGTTTTCTCAAACTTTCAACACAATTATGCTAGGCCTTGGAGTGTATGCGTGACGGGCTCTATTTAAAACTTTAAGGTTGTTACGCGTGTACAAGGCTTATCCATGCTGAAAATGATGCGGGTCATTATCAAGCTATTATGTTCTTTGAGGGATGGTCAGAGGTCATTAAAAGCTAATTGAACATATCTAGGTAAGTTAAAGTATCACGCCTTTTACCCTTTTCAGGGTTAGGCAGAGGTGTAACACACGTTCATTTCGCCGGCTATGTTAGATCCTATATAATAGAGAACCGGTCCAATGTCATTCGCCGGGCGCCTTTCCAGACTCAGGGCTGATACTGAGTAGAAAAAGCCAATATTACTTTTCCTGACCCGGAATTCAAACCCGAGACCTCAGGGCGTTAGTTGTAGCGCACACGTTACTGCGTTAACTAGGCCCACGAAGCGGTTAGGTTAGTCACACAAATGGTACTCCGTATTAAAAGTCTAGTGGGTTGGTTCCACTAATGTCTATTTCGTTCATTAAGGAACAATGTGCCAATATTTTTGAGTTTTGATTTGATATATTGATGATAATGTACTGGGTTTGGAAATTTGCCGCGGAAAGAACTTTGTATATTTAACTTGCTGATCAGATAGACGCTGTCCTAGTTTAACTATGAATTAACAGCGCGCATGCGTCAAGCGCTGACAGTTATATCAAACAACTGACAGTTATGTAAAATTAATATTTTCGTTAAGTTTTCTTAAATTTTCTAATGTTCCACTAAACTTCCTTATTTTTTTTCTTTCATAAGTACCTTCTCCTGACAATAATTAACACAACAAAAAAGAATTAGCGAAATTGTTCCATCCGTTCACGCGTGACGCGATGACCAAGGGGAATAGAGATTCATTTATATGTATATTCATTTTTATTTGGCGAGCAACGTTAAGCGGACCTCACCCCCCCCCCCTCGAAAACCCCAATTAATAAAACTGTAAACCCCTCTATTTGAACCATACAAAAAAATAATGACAGTTAATAATCGCTAAATATATGCCGTACATTTGCCATTTAACTCGAATTCTTACTCGGACACGCGAACCGACAATTTCATTGAAGTCAATTAAAATGTTGATCATAAAGCGACCTTCAAACGAGTTGAAACAAAAAATCTGTTGCAAAACTAAAAGTACTCTGTAGGTTTTACTGTTAAATGATGACTTGCACTGGTACCTCCACTCTGTTTGATTTTTTGCGACGATGTCAGCCTCTTAAGGACGTGGAAGGTTTTGAAAGGAGACGAATGTCTTTTGACATTCATACGGCATTTTCAAGGCAATCTTCATAGGAAACAATGCACTGGTACCGCCACGCTGTCAGATTGTGTGCGACGATGCCTTTAAGTAAGTACGAAGGTTATAAAAAATAAGTATTTTTTCCAGTCGGCACTTTTATCGCAATCTTCAAATGAAATTAAAAACTGCTACCATACGCTGATTGAGAATCATCAAACTATCCTGATTTTATCAACCATAAAATTAAATTCTTATCAGGGTTTTTTTGGACGCAATAGCATGTCCTTCAAACAACATTTAAAAAAGTTCTATTACGGTAAGCACCTTGACTATGCTCCTAGCATTGGCAACGATGACCATTTACCATCACGTGAGCAGACAGCTCATCTGCCTTCGACCGCCATAAAAAAAATAATCTCCAGAACTCTATCGGCCTCTATTACTTGATCTACATCAATTGTACCCCAAAACACAACTTCTCAAAATCAGTTAATACTTTTTACTATTACGCAAGATCTAACCGGGTACAAAATGTATCCCGAAATTTTCTCTTAATATATTGTCTTTATACCCTATAAACCAAGACACTAAGTTACCTCAAACTTATTTACACTTCGTTTAAATTGATACTATAGAGAATACGTGAGAGAGATCGTTTTAAAGGTTAATAGCACAGCGGAGATATCGCGAGCGAACTTTTCGGTCATAGAGATCGGAGCTACCGTAAACCATACCTATATAACCGTATAAAAACATTGTGATGAAGTTTACGGGGAATTTGAATATTGGATTTTATGAGTTTTCCTTTTTTTATTACATACTCTATTATAGCGAGCAATGGCGTAACAATATGGCCAAAATATACCAATTAGTAGTTGGTAAAACATTGGCAAAATTCCAGGGGCCTCCAGCCGAAGTGAGCCTGGACTCAAGAGGACAACGCATCGACTTTCCGAGACAGATCCTGGCTGGTAACGAACGTTAATTTATTAATTCCACATTTTTTTTAAACACAAAACAGGTCCATTTCATGTGTGCAACATATTACGACATTAAAAAAAAATATATTTATAATCGAATGGCTGAACTAAAAAGTTTCTACCTACCTCTCCTTCTCTTACCCTTGTGCCAGTCTTGACTAAGAATTATAAAACGGCCACAAATGAAGAAAAAGTTACCATCCATTGCTTAATAACTAAAACTTGTTTTATAACATTTTCAAATAACATTTTAGGCTAGTAAATATACCTTTTTTTATACTGACACGCCAAAGTGACCCCACTCTACCTGATGGTAAGTAGAGTGGGGACTAATAGAATGTCGACAGACCAAGATGATTACCCCTCTACAGTCGACACAATTATGCCGGCTTATTGGAACCGGTTGTACACATGCTTATCTTGGAACGCAACACACTTGCGTAGGCCACTATGGTGTGTTTTAACATCCGGGCGGATATGAAATATATCCTACCACTAGCAAAATATCATACCTTTTTTGAGAAACCTTTAAAAGACCCACTAAATACCACTAACTGTGAACAAGTGAGCAACCGCTCTGAATTCAATTCTAGCATTTTAAATATATCAGATATTCACAAAATGCATTTTACAATGCATCTTCTCTTGTAAAATATGGAATTCAACTGAGAACGTCGGCGACATGTGTTAGCAGATACACCCGTTTCAAAAGCGACTCTATATCTTAAAATTAAGGTAGGAATTTGTTTGAAACCACATTCTATAATGTATCCTTTGGAAAGTACCATCTCTGGTTATGTATAGGAAGGAGTGATCGAAGAAGCGAAGGCGCCGCGCTGTACAGATCGCTGGATTTGTTTAGATTTTAAATTTTATAGCATTTTATATTTCTTGGAAGAGTGTTATTGTTTTAAATGTGACAAAACGTTGTTGGTATTTTTGTTTTGATATATTGTATGGTTTTATTTATGGTAGACAAGCTTTTGCTCGCGGCTTTGCCCGCGTGAAGGAGTTTTCCAGGATAAAAGTCCCGCTAAAAAGTATCCGATTTAATTATATTTATGGCTCATTATTTTGGTCATAGTGGCTTCCACATACAAGGTAGATATATGCTGTCGCGGATTTTTATTTAAAACTATTTAAGACAAACAATCCTACGGCACACCATCTTTGTCTAACTCCGACGGTTTAGGCAACGTACGCCAAGATAGCATTTTTTTTCCGACTTACTTGATATTTATCGTTATATTATGACCAAATTACACAAAATTATTATAAATTGTAGCCTATATGTTATTCTGATGTATAACCAATATTACTGCAAAGTTTCATCCAAAACCGTTCAGTAAATTTTTCGTGAAAGAGGAACATATATATTATATACATATATCCAGCCTCTTAAACTTTCGCATTTATTATATTAGTTATACGAACTTTCAAAGTACATGTATTTCTTAGATCTGAGCATTTCAAGTTTATAAGGAACCATTTCTTTGAAAAATGTACCTTTAAAAATATAATAAATTTTATAGCAAAAAAAGGTAAGCCGCTTTCCACATACGTTATACTATCTAGTATACCTTTCCCTCCTTATTTTGATGAAAACACTGAAAACAAAGTATAAGCGAGTTTTCAACTAATGTGAAATGTTCTACTAATTAGTACGTTTGCAACTTTGTTCTGAGTATAGAATGA
This sequence comes from Manduca sexta, assembly GCF_014839805.1. Taxonomy (NCBI): domain Eukaryota; kingdom Metazoa; phylum Arthropoda; class Insecta; order Lepidoptera; family Sphingidae; genus Manduca; species Manduca sexta. Next base: position 16,299,997 of record NC_051139.1, read on the forward strand.
AGCTACAAAGGTAAGTTAAAGTGGTTACATCGTTAACGGACAATATTTAACTTCAAGGACTTAAGTCAGTTACAGAACTAACCACATACAAGCACTCATAAATACTATATTCATTTTATATGCAAAAAGCTGCTGTCTACCGTTACGAAAATATTAAAGCTCACTTAAGTATTGGATACAACCAAATTTTTGGTTATCACATTGGACTCTAAACTTCAGTAGGGCCCTTTAGATCTGTCCTAGCTAAAAATCTGAGCGCCGATTTTTTTGGCAGTTGGCAGGATACGCCAACTAAGTCACGTTGAGACAGCTAGATTGGTCTATTTTGCTTACTCACATAGTTCGATGAGTTATGGAATTTTACTATAGGTACACATTATTATTTCATGTACTTTAGTTTATAGTTTAAACTGATTTTGGAAAGAAAAACACCAGAGTTTCTTGCCCGTTCTTCTCTGGTGAGAACTGCTTTCCGAACTGATGGTAGAGTTAATATTGCCGAAATCTAAATAATGTATAACATTTTACAAATTCAAATAAATTATTTAGTTTTTCTTCATTCATTCTATTTATGCGCCTCTGCCTATGCTTCCGGCTTAAAGGCGTGAGCTTGTATATATATTTACTCCATTATAAAAATGGATAACCAGAAATGCAAGTGATGCATCAACGATTCGGCTAGCTATCTCCGGTCTTTGATGTGATAGGTATGGAGCCTATCGCTATAGCTGCCTTCCAGTTAAGACATGTTTTGACTAAAACAATATTGCGGCAAATATTTGTACCAAAAAATTAACAATAATTAAACTACTAACGAACTAAAGTAAAAAAATATTTTTATTACCTTTTTTAAATTAATAGACACTTACCCCCTTATTCATAGACGTTTTTTATCTAACGACCGAGTAAGGCTGTGATAACAAGTCTGTTTCTCAGTGCTGACGGCATGGCAGTCTTCACAGTGCGTAGACGTAGGGCCGTTGTGATTGGCTAATATTGAACACAACAATAATAACCAATCACAACGGCCCTGTGTCTATTTCTCAGTGCCGTTGGGCACTGAGAAACAGGCTTGTTATCACAGCTTTACTCCGTCCTTAGATAAAAAACGTTTATGAATAAGGGGGTTAATCTCCACTTCTGCAATAAATATGCTTCCTAATGACTTAAAGGCAAAAAACTTGTAATAAACAACCAGAAGATTACGCGGCCATCAACAAAGGAAAAAGAAAACAGAATTAAAAATGCAACACTCCATTTTATTTTTCTCCTCTTGCACCTTGTTGGTTTAACATAAGGTTTGTTTTCGTAAAGTTTTCCCAGTGCATCGACTGAAACTCTCAATCATCCCCTAGAGTGTTGTTTGTGTTACCGTCGAATGCTTTGAATTGATTAAGCAATGAGTATAGTACGGATCGTTAATGCTGATTTAAAGTTACAAAACTAGGTTATAATTGCGAGTTCGTTCGCTTGTTTATTTTGTTAAAGTATACATTCGTTGTGTAATATCAGCCCTGTATTATATACTGTCCCACTGTTGGGTACGGGCCTCCTCTACTTCTGAGAGGGATTAGGCCTTAGTCCACCACGTTGGCCTAGTGCGGATTGGTAGACTTCACAAACCCTCGAAAATTCCTAATAGAGAATTTCTTAGGTATGCAGGTCTCCTCACGATGTTTTCCTTCACCGTTAAAGCAAGCGATAATTCACAAAGAATACACACATCATTTTTTATGAAAGTCAGACGTGTGTGCCCTTGGGTTTTGAACCTGCGGACATTCGTTTCCGCAGTCCGTTCCACTACCAACTAGGCTATCGCCGCTATCATAACATTCGTTGAATAAGATATAAAGTCTATCTTTGCACTAATTTCATACAAATACCATCTATAATTAACATGGATGGAGTTTTATATCAAGAAAGGCCTTTAATACAGACAGAATCCTGAGCCAATGCTCTGCAAATTTACATGAACGGTAAAGAAAAATAAAATTTACATTTGCTGCGCGAACACAAAATTATCTATTTAGGAATCTTGTGTCACGAAATATTCATATCAAAATACTGCCGTTGGCCACGTACCAACACATAACCGGTTTAATATTCAAAATATAGTCCCAAGGACAATAGAATGGAGACCAGGACGTTACTATACTAGCAAAGCGGCTACATGGCACCTGAAAAATAGGACTTAGGGTTTAAATAGAGTTGTAAAGATATATATAAATGATTATGTACACAATACGATGACAGAGAACAATAAATAAATAAAGTACATAAACACAAATACACATAACAAATTTCATGTGTATTACATAAAAGATACCCTGTTTTATTCTAATTAAGAATGGACGCTCTATGCGAGTTTCTAGACATGATGTTTATTTTTTTTATACAAGCAAGACAAAGTGACCCACTGCACTACACCTGTTGGTAAGTGGAGTGGGGTCCAATAGAATACCGACTGATGAGAGATGATTACCCCTCGGCAGTCGACACAATTATGCCGGCCTGTTAGAAACGAATATATATGTATATTCGGTTCAAACAATGATCCTGGAAGACACGTCTACCTGGGCCCATATGGTGGGTTTTAACATCACAGTACGATGGTCGCTATGCGGGTGTATATAAAATATATCCTACTACCATCAAGTATTAATTGCCTCCATCGCATACTCGCAAACAGCCCTTACAGCACAAATCCATTCATATTTCATCAGAAATTTGCGACACTTTTTACCAAACGGCAAAGTGTATTGGAATTTTTTAAAAACAAAAATATACTTTTTCAATAAAATTGTGAATTAAGTTTGGAAACACGCTGCGCTCGGATCACAGGACAACGTGTTATTGGAAAAGCTCGCAAGGACGGTAGAAATTGTTATGTTCTGTGACAAATAAAAAGGTTTGTGTGTACTGACAAGAAGTAGCGGGAAGCGATTGTAAGTGCGGTATAACGCTATAGCAGAATTTTTCATAGGATTATTTATCCTATGTGTTTGTTATTATCAAGCCAGCTTGACTGAGGTATCGCTTTTTGAACTTCAAATACATTAGGGAACTACTCTGTTCCATTCGAAAAACCAAAGGGAAAACATTGTCGTGAAAATTATGAACGCAGTGGAGTGACAAGCAGTACTTCAAAATTTTGGATGGTGTAAATATTCATGGTTTCCCCGCCTTCCCTGAAGCAATTCTTTTGAACTCGTGCCCCAGAACGAATACATACCCGTGCATGAGGTAACATTTATCGCGGCCCTAGACACATAAGTGTATATACTTCATGGTTGAAAATATAGAGGCCTAAAAGATGCGCGAACATTTACCCTCCTTTTCCTCTCTACCCATTCTAAACAGGTTCGATTCTTCCCCACTCTTACTCCTCCCAATTCTTTCTCTACTCTTCCGGACCCCAGTAGTCGCTAAGCCAGATTCCGGATCCCATTCGCAGGCTTCTCCCAGAGTAAACTGCATGGACGCCTACTCTAAGAAGAAAATCTTATCAGATGTTATACTGGACTTGTCATTCAATTGTCCTGAAAAGAAATAATACATATCAGAAAATATACCCGCTATCTCTTCTTTACTAAACACAATAACTTTATCTAAGTTATCAGTGCGTTGAACTCAATAACGATTTCAAATGCAGGAACCGGAGCTCCGTCCAAGATTATGAGTGAAATCAACTTCAATGGCTTTCCAGAATGTTTTGTCCATTCTCGTTACGTGTTTGCCCTACTTTTGTTGCCCTTGATTAAGAATTAAGAAATATGTTGTGCTGAAAATATGATTTCATAAGATATTATACTAGAACTTGCTTGCGGTTTCGCCTGTCTAAAATTGCCTTTCCTAAAACAACAGTCACGTCTGCACTTTTTAAAGCTAGTACTAGGACATAGTTTCAGAACATTTCATATCTTCATAAAGTCCGATAGCAAATTTGATACTTCTAAAACTCGAACAGATAAGCGTCGATGGATTCATAAAATATTAAAAAAAAAAAAAAAAGCAAGTACTCACTAGCCGGGGACCTCCGATAGATGACTCTTTACTAAGTCAGCCAACTTTTTTCTTTACGCCATCATTGAATTAATAGACGCTATTAGGCACACCTGTGTTCAGAGATCGTCACAGTCGGTGAAGAGCTCCCAAAGTGACGGGAACTAAGACTGGCAGTAAATAACTTACCACTATACACTTATCTTGATCGAGCTTTTTATTTGTTCCATTACTGGTTTACTAAAAGTGACCTGAGTATTCTGATCAAGTTTTGACACCTTGAAATACAAAGTATTGTTTGGTATTCCACTGCGCTCGCCATCCTGAGATGTTAAGTCTTATTATGTCCAGTAGTTACACACGCTACAATGTTCTTCAAACCGGAACACAACAGTGACTAATTACTGCTACTTGGCGGTAGAAATAGACATTGTGGTGGTACCTACCTAGGTGGTCTCTCACATATGAGAGACATACCACCAGTGAAAGGTGAAGAGTGCATGCAAATTATATATGACTAATTTAATATCTAATGTATCTGTAAGGTTTAATATATTACTAATTGTACTGTTTAATGTCTTTGAATATATTTAAATAATATTCAATAAAAAATATATATTAAAATAATATTCAATAAAATCAATTAGATTGTGTCCATGACAGTTTCACTAAGCGGTAGTCTTTTGTATGAGAAAGTGTTTCAAGGTAATAACTCCTTAAATAAGAATTATTGTACTCTATTAATTTTAATTCATTTTTTTAATTTTGCTGTTTGGAGGATATATTTTATATCCACCCGAATAACGACCATCCTACACAAGGTGCTAAAACCCGCCATAGTGGCTCACGTAAGTGTGTCGCATTACGGGATCAACCTTTGTATATCCGGTTCCAAGAGGCCGGTATAAGTGTGGCGACTGCTGACGCGTAATCATCTCTCATCAGTCGACATGTTATTGGATCCCACTTCACTTATCATCAGATGCAGTGGTGTTACTTTGGCATTCACGAATAAAAAAAATATTAGTAAATGTAATTACTATATACACAATATTAAGAACCTTCATCTCTATGAAGAGTAGTTACCAATAAATTTTATTTAGAATTCCAAGTAGTATTGCATTGTTTATGAGCAGTAAAGACGCTTACTACAAGACGAGCGATTTGCTTCTCTTAAGCGGGGATTAGATTAACAAGAAAACTTACAAAATGTATAGTTTGAAACCGAATTTTACCGCGTAAACAGCGACGGTAAACTGACTTATGCAAATTTTGAAACTTGCAGGACTTGTGGGAAGTCGCGTGAGTATAGAATTATTGAAACTATTTGTCGTCTAGTGGTCATATTCGACCGTCGAATTTAATATATTTAAACATTTAGTATAAATTTTATTGTTCTGCGCTCTATACGAATTTTAATTATACAAAATATCACACAGCTCCGTGTACGCAATATGTTTAAACGGAAACAGCAAAAAAACTCTTAAAAACAGCAAAAAAAATCTTCACGTATTAATATTATAGATATTGTCGCGAGTGTAAATACATCTAGAAGTTCTTGCGCAATAATTCCTGAAAGAACTTGCTAGTCTAAATTTTGGTTCAATAATATAGATTTTTATATGTGTACATATCATGATCTACATTTCGTGTATAATGATAACATCACAGCTAGCTCAAGGGGATAGATGTTGTCCTCAGTGCTGGAAGAAGCACAATAGTGTAACTAAAGTCCATTCAGAGTGTATGCTCGGTTTCTTGGGAGCTGCTTTTTTAAATAGGATACTATGCGAGCTGTCTATTGCGATGTCATGCGTAAAGAAATTGAGACTCTGCAATGTATTTTATGTGTCTGATTCTAAGAGAATTGTACCTATTATTTATGAGAATAAAGTTCTTAAAACCTAAATTTGCATTTGGTAATTATGTTATTTATAAAATGTGTGAGCTAAGATTTCATAAACAATCGTAATAGGACGAAATACGGCTTATAGTTACATGGAAATCGTTTGGACGTTCGAAGGCCTAGATAAAGCATTATTTTACGGAAATTTCACCAAAATTATGGCGAACACCATTAACTAATTCCGGAGTACCAATAAACAAACTATGTAATAATAAAAATACCTGCCCTGTATTATATACTGTCCCACTGCTGGGCACGGGCTTCTGCTACTGAAAATGTTTAGGCCTTAGTCTACCATGGTGGCGTTGTTTGGGTTTGCAGACTTTACACCCCTCAAAAATACTTATGCTGAATTATTAGGTATGAAATGTTCATCGTCAAACATTTATTTATGTAATTCAAAGGGAGTGTTTTAATCATACTAATTTCGAAAAATACGTGCAAGATATACAAAACTGAAGCAAACCATAAAACAAGAAAGTGTTTTGCCTATAAAAATAAGAGCTTCGGTTTGAGACCAAACACCGTATTTCAAAGGAACAAGTTCTGGATTCACCGCGCGTGTTAATTTTCGTGTCAAAGCGTATAGTAACTCCAAATTTAGCACGAACCCAAAAGTTTGCCAGTTCGAATCTAAGTTGCGAATTTGAGTACTCTGTACTTTGTACTTTGCGCTGTTGATACGAATCGTAAAAGAGGAAATCATGCATACGGGCTGAATTTTGGTGATTGTGTATAAAAAGTCCTACTTGGCTGAGTTGTAGTCTTGAACGAATAGCAAATTTTAGTATTATATAAAAATAAAATATTATTCATTTTTTGTTGCTCATAGCAAGTACGTAGGTCACAATATAAAAAAAAAAGTCTGACTACAACCATCCTTGATTTATTATATATAATAATAATAATACCAGCTATGTATTATAATATATTGTCTCACTATGCGTAGGTTTCCTCTACTACTGACAGGGATTAAGCCTTATTCCACCATGCCGGCCTATACAAGTCGACTAGCTAGAAATAATCAATTCTCGCTAGTCGACACTATGAACTCCTCTGTACTCACAATCAGCCCGTATAAAAAACTACCATCAGGAAACAGTAATACTTCAAAAACTAACAATTATTATTAATTTAAAACGGCATACATGCGCTATCTGACGGAGACAGGCGGGAGATTATCGCCGCGGTGCGTCGCAGGTTCGGATTTAGCATAATCTCAACCGACGTGCGCACTCAGACGTAATTAGAGTATCTTAATTTCTTTATATTTGGCAAGTGCTTCGTTGGGTTTTTAGGGATTTGTCGACGGAGCTCAGGTCTGGGCCTCGAGTAAATGAATGTGGCTTGCGAATTTTGGAAAAATATTAGTGTTATGTTTTATTTAGTCCTTAATGAAATCAGTACGGAATTGGTACAAAAAATTACACTACCTATAAAAAGCAAACATCTAGATATCAGTACAAAAAATGTATAATTACAATAATGTATGACGTTTTAAAAATGAACGCTGAAGATTAATTGTTTTTTCAACCTTTTCTCGAATTTCCAAACTTATCATAATATTATGTTGTTGTTAGGTGATATTTTGGACAGCCCAGCGGATGATGTTCGATATCGATCACGACACCAGAAGTGTTCCGATTATAGATTACCTATAACTACAAGATATTACCCGTGCATACCAAAGGCGGGTCGCCAGTGTTGTATAATCCAATAACCTTTAAGTCATTTCCAAATGTTTTAGGCTTAGCTATTTTTTTTAACAAGGAGCTCACGTGATCATTACAATACCTGAAGAATTAAATGAAAGGGGTTTAGACAGTAGTTTTCTTCAAACGATTCGGCCATAGATCATGACCCCTCATTCGTAACCTTGTAAGGATTTACAAACGATTCTACTTGCAAAAGTGACTTTCCATCAACTGCATAAGCTTCACTTAGTGTTGTATGTTTCGAACGTTTAAGAGATGTCGATACGATGCCTCGCAAATGCGGCTTAAGCTCAGCTCGGCCGGATTGGCTGGTGACTTATCCCCGAGGCGATAAGTTGTTTAACTCGAACATTTCAGCACAATGTGCTTAGTCTTACAATATCGTGCTCCTTGTCTCATCGCACCTTTGGTTTGACTTACAATTTAAACAAATATTTTTTTCTAAGTTTTTGTTTTTTTGGGGTAGGGTAAAGTCTCACTGAAGAGATGATTATTTCTAGACAGCCAACACAAGTCATATATCAGTCTATATGATACCGGATATACACAGGCTGATCCCGGACGCGACACATGTACGTGGACCACTATGGCGATATTTACACCTTGTTTACGGTGATCGTTGTCCAAATATAAATATCCTACCACCAGCTTATATTTATAATCAAAATTTCACAATACTTTGTTGTCACTAAGATTATACTATCTCAAGACCTCGACACGCCTGGCGTACCACGCAATGCCACCCCACCGCATCAGTCAAAATTACACTAAATTTGATAACCAAGATTAAACGGGTAAATCACCTAGGGTTGCCGCAATTTTATTTGCTTAATAAGTTTTCTCTGCGCTCATGCATTGCCCTTGACCTCGGGCCCATCTTAAGGCGCAATTAACCTTCATCGCGCCCTCGTTCCAAAGATATAGACAGATACAGCGGTTTAAATGTCGCTTGAGCACGATCCGTCGATACCCCTTGTGTAGAGGGCCCTCGGGTGGGAATATTTTATTTTTTGTTGACAGACACGCTTGTCTTTAAATTGTCGTACAATTTTGATGTACATTTTAGAATGAGGTCTTCGAACGATTGATGAATTTTATGACCGTACATATATAACAATAACATTTTATTGTTTTTTTTAAATAATTGTATAAAATGATTCACTCTTAGCCGAATTTCGGCCACGGTGGCCAATTACGACGAAGATCAGCCAGGTGCCAAGGAAATATTAAATGTAGTGCATAAGTGTGTGCGCAATATACCGGTACATTCGCTGTTCCTTCACTCACATAGGCCGGTGAGACGATAACCTCACATGATCGGAGATAGATCAGGCGCTGAGCCAACGGCTTTACGTACTTTCCGAGGCAATGGGGTATCATATCCCCAAATTCCTGACTCCCGGCTGCGACTGAGTAATTTTTAAGATGGTAAAACCCAACCACAATCATTTTTAGCCCGATACGGGATTGGAACCCAACAACCTCAGCGTAATAGTCGTACTTGTACCGTGTACTCTTATACCTACGCTGTCGAGGCAGTTTTTATGTGGATCCGGGAAAGTGTCACCGTAGCGCCTGATAAGAGGGGTGCAGTCCAATAGAATATCACCTGACGAGAGATGATTACCCCTCAGCAGTCGGTACAATTATGCCGGCCTGTTAGAATCGGGCCAAGTGTTTAATTGACACGCTTGCCGGTACAAAGAATTATCTGCGCTCCATACTTATCATAAACATATATGAATTGCAATATACCTTAATTACATTAGTTACAATGTCCGTCATATAATTCAAGCCTAAATTCGAGATTATCGTCAGGGTATCAGCTGGAAATTCTAATGTTTTAATCAATTTATACAAACCACAGTCCGAACTAGACACTACTAACTTGAATTACTCCATTTAAATTAACTAGGTCATCTAACACAGCTTCCAAATTAATCGAATTGTCAATCATTTTAAGTGTCTACAATTATTTAGATTATAAAGGATGGTATCAAATTAGCCATGGTGTTTTGTAAATCCATGAAAATTGCCACAGCATAAACGACGCTAAAGTAATGTAGAGATGCTTTAATTTGCCGCGACCGCAACGCTCCTGCCGCTGTGGAATCATGCTGATAATTTGAAGGCGCCTGAAGTCAATTCTAAATCTTACGTACGCAAGGTTCCGTTTGAGTAGGTATTGCTTTGCCTATAATAGGCCACGCAGCAGTTTGCGAAAGTATTCTATGGTCATTCATCAAAATCGTGTCAATCTGATGTCGAATTAGCTGGAACAGTTAGGTGTAAAGAGACGAAAATTTCAAAAAAAGGTTTTGTTAGTGAAATATTTATATGTCATATCTAGTAAGAGTGACATTAAATCTTTAAGCAATTGGCTCGGTTGATGAAAAAATTATAAATACTTAAAACAACCTATAAAAACATATGGGATACTAATGGAAAAGGCTCTACAATAAGAAGAATCCAAAAGATTTGATATATTTTATTACTTACTTAAATAAAAGCTCTCATATTATTACGTTATCAATCACGATTCCAATCTCGAGCGACGATTGCACCTGATTCACGCGTCATTTCAGCGACAATAAGAAATCTCTCACCTAGAAACAAATAAACTAATATTTATATATGTTTACCAGTTGAAATTTGTATAAATTAATAATTAATAATGAAATAACTTACGTATTTTCGATAAAGATTTGCTAACAAACTCTCATGCTTTGTTGAACATACACTAGTCATTAGATATAACTCAACTTAAAAATTGAACCTAGATCTTCACAATCGAAGCATTAACACAACCACTAAATCATAGGTAACTTATACCTACACATTTATCCACAAGTATGGTTCTTTAAAATCACATTTTAATATATTTCATTCGCAATTTCCGATCAGACTTAAATATAACGTTTAAATATGACCTCAGACCGATCGATTATGAAACTTAACCTCTGCCTTAAATATAGCATTGTATTGATTTAGTCTCTTGGAATCACTATAACTGCAAGCACGTATTCTTGGAAGTAGGGGGTGTTTAGGGGAATCAATAATTACTTACATACATAAGGATATAATATTAACACATGTGTATTGTTCGGGGAATTTAAATGCTAACGCCGCTAGTAAACATGTAGTTAGAAAAGCGATTTTTAAAAACCAACAAAGTATAGAACTCGCCATAGTGGCCCAGAGTATGTTGCATTCCAGGATCAGACTCTGTATATCCAGTTTCAAAAAGGCTAGCAAAATGATGACAACTGGCAACTGTCAATCAATACTCTCTATAGATTCCAACTCATCATAAGGTGCAGTGGGCTATGCCGTGACGACATAAAAAAAACTCAAATACCAAAATAATCATGATCGCACTACCAGCCTTAATTTAAAGAAATAGGGTTTACGAGGTTGTTTGGATTAATATCACTTATTATACAAAACTCAACAATTTTCACGTACTAGATTTTCTTTGTGGGTTTATAAAAATCTCGTGACAAAACACATAAAGTCATATTCGTGGAAGTAAAAAGTAACTCAAACGCGACATCGCTACCGCATTCAAAACATGAATATACATTATTCAAATTGGTGTTATTGCAGTATCATATAACCCTAATTAAATAAGGAAATAGCGTGTTTAACAATAACATTAGTGTTATAATTGTTTGTGAGTTTGTTTGTACGAACCTCTACAATTGCTGCAACGATTTTACAAATTCTTTCATTTGTGAGTTTAACTGCAACTAATAGGGGTAGAGCTGCGGACTAAAATTAGTAGAGCTATAAATTAAAGCAGAAATGTAAAGCGAGTGTATACTAAAAAGTTTTTTAAATTGAGAATTTTAATTATTGAAATATTAGGCCATTTAATACGTCCGTTTTTAAGTGATAAAGCTTTATCTTATAAGTTTACATATTATATAAAAGAAAATGTTGTCAATTAAAGAAATCATTTTTTGTAGATCCTCGGTGATATTGAGATTCGGAAATGCTTCTCGCCAGTCGATACTATTATGCTGGTCTGTATAAATAGGATATACCCACGCTGCTCTCAAAAAGGCACACCATTACGTGAGCCACTATGAAGTTTTTTTATACTTGCATTGCATAGTGACCCCAATGCACCTGATGATAAATGAAGTGGGGTTCAATAGAATGTCAACCGATGAGAAATGATTACCCCTCGGCAGTCTACACAATTATGTCGGCCTCACTTTTAAAATTTTAAACAATTCTCGGACTATGTTTTTGCTCCAGACACTGCTCGGAATAAAATATTCAGCACCCAATCACTTTTCTAAAAACAAATAGCTAATATAAGAATCCAAGATATATTTAGCTATCCATAAAATTGTATATTAGCTTTTCCTTGCCACTTCGTCCGCGTGATAGAGTTTCGGCATAAAATCCCCTTTAGATATTTTCCCGAAATAGAAAGCAGCCTATAACTTTCCCAGGGTCTTAAACTATCCCCATACCAAATTTCATAAAAATCCGTTCAGTAAATTTTGAGAAAATTGATAACATACACACAAACAGAAAAGGGGCACTTTGTTTTATATGTATAGATTTTATTCGCCGACAGTTATCAAAAAATCTTCATAAAACTTCACTAGACAGACGGGCTCTCCCACAAAGATCTTAACTATATCACGGGAGCTTAAACTATCACCTGGTTATAATTTCATCTCCGATCTAGGACCAGCTAACAACGAGACGACAGACGCTATCACACGCTTTAATAAAATTTATAGTTCATGCAAGAGTGCAGTTTATCTTGCTATAATCTCGTACGTGCTCTACTCGGAGAATGGGACGTTCAGTCTTTCGTTTAAGTGGCTTGATGATTTTCTTCTAACAGGATTCTTGGGCTAAGTATTTAGTTTGGTTCTGGTTTTTCAAAGGTTAGGTAATGTTTTGTGCGTATGTATGTATGAAATTTATGTTTAAAATATAGTGTTAAAATGCAATATTTTGTTTTCATGTGACATTAAAATCGTTATGTGTCCGATAGATTTATTTTTTAAATTCAAAATTTGTCTCATAATTTCGATATTTCTGTTATTTACTTTAAAATTTGACCCGATTTTATTAGAAAAGGATAAGAGCTAAGGTTAAAAAAATAAAAATATAATCTGTAAGAAATAAACAGATTTTACCAATTTCCATTCACCACACTGATCTGATACTGTTTGATAAACTTCATACAATCAAAATCCTTTCTCCCTGAACCGCTCTTAAAACCTTGAACACTCGAAGTAATCAAAGCGAACAATTGACGTAAAATTGCGTCAGTTGACGACCGAAGAAAATGACTCTTCGCGTTTATTAACGACGTGAAGGTTGTCACAGATTATTTCCCTAAGGGCGAGGTCTAAAAATAAAATCCACGTAAATTCACGTCGCCCTGTTCACTGGAATAAGATAAAATTGAATCTTACCTTTACGATCCTAAAATAGACTTTACAACCCACGAGGTCGGCTGGCATAAGAAAGATTTTTCTTCATGTTTATATCAAATTATATACCTAACGTCGCAACCATTTTTATAGCGTAGGTCAGAAAACGAGCGAAAGGGTCACGTAATCCTAATTGATCCTGTTCCAAGCAGGCCGGCATAATTGTGTCAACTGGCCTGTCACTGGATAATCATCTCTCTTGAGACGAAAGTCTATCTGGACCCTATTACATTTACAGTCAGGTACAGAGTATTATTTGTGGCCGTATATAAAAAATTACCTTCAACACTCGTAAACCGACAATGCTTTTTTTTATTGCTTTAAATGCCGTTCGCCTGATAGTCAGCGATACAACCGCCCATAAACAGTAGAAACACCATCCAATACCTTCAATTATAAAGTATTGTTTCGCATTCCACTGCGCTAAGACATAAAATGTTAAGTCTTATTATGGCCAGTAGTTACACTGACTACAGTGTCCTTCAAACTGAAACACAACAGTGCCTACATACTACTGTTTGGCAGCAGAAATAGACATTGCTGTGGAATCCTAGGCGACATATGAGAGTTGTCACATATGAGAGACCAGTGATAAAATGCTAGAAGACCAATGAGATTATGTTATAAAATCCTGATAACTAGTTTGGATTGCTTGCGTCTCGGAGTCAGCTGGTATTCATCCCTTAAGAAAGCCGGCATATACCTAGCGATTATTGAACAACGTTTCGAATCTAAATATATGTCGAAGTAATCTGTATATAGAACACATTGTAAAGCAGCTCTAAGATATATTCTAGCTATATTGTGGGAATTTTGTAGCACACTCCATCAAAGTAACAAAGCTATCAATTCAACTTCTTCATTTATATCAAATATAGTGGTATCATCTCAGCAATGTTCATCCACATAAAAAATGGTACGTCTCTACAACTTGTGTGTTTACGTACCCCTAGCCGAGATCAACAAAATACCCACTAAAATCGCAAACTAACTGACCCGTTTCGAAACAAGCCGTTTTTCATAAAATAATCTCATCCAACGGCGTGGGGTGAAAAGAAAAAATTGGAAATTGGATTACCTAGCAGCCACTTGCATTTTTCGGCAGAAGTGCCACTCCACGGCTAACAAGTGTTGTGCCAATCTGGCTGCCCACTTGCGACGGCCCCTGTAATTTCACTACAATTTTACGTTGGGAAAATTCTGCATACACCCGAGTTCCAGTTTTTGCCGGTAGATGACTCTTTTAGTGTTATTGCGATGGTATTTTAAGGTTCTATGCATTATGAGGGTATGTTTTCATTTGAATTTAGAATTTCGGGAATAAGGAACGAGTTCTATGAGCTTTGATTTTTCTTTTAATTATTAAGTGCTGGAAGTTTTCTATGCATTTGATTGCAATAAGATTTGAATAAGGTTTTTAGGGTTCCGTACTTCAAAAGAAACCCTTATAAGATCACTTTTTTGTCCGTCTGTCTGTCTATCAAGATTCTTTTCCCCAGGAATGCGAAGAATTATCGAGATGAAATTTATATCAAATACTCGGATATTTAGTCTCTTTCAGCTGTGACAAAATCATATCTCGATCGCAAAATAAGAACAGTTTATATCGCATATCTTGCGATTACATAAGGGTATCAAAACCAGAAGGGTATTATTATTATTATTAGGTTATTTCCTGGTAATTTGCTCCCGTGCAAAATACTTATATCTTGAATTTGATTTTTAAATAAATGGCGCTAAGGTCATTCATCGCTACAGCGATTTACGGAATTTGGTACGGTGGAAGGCTTTTCGCGCAAAGCCGCGAGCAACACATACTACTTATTAAATAACATAAAGAATATCACATAGAGAAGGATAATATCTAGCTAAACTTCACTTAACTTTAAAATCACTTTTACCATCAAATCGAGAAAAACAAATACAATCATGTTGAACAGTCCCAAATCTTCTATTCAGGTCCCAGGCATACAGCATTTGCTGACAGTGTACCTAATTAACTACAGGGTCTTCGACGCAACACTCAATTTGTGATGAAAAAAGGTGTTTGTAATTGGCATGCCGGCCCGGGGGAAATCTTTACGTGACGAAGCCTTCGTGTCAAGGAAACCGTAATGAAAAAAGTTTGTTCAAAATATTCGTGAGTATGTCAGACAGTGATGAGATGAAATCTGTCGGGTGATAACAATATAACTTCGAATAAGTTCGAGATTGATGAAAAAATAGTACTATTCTAGAGGTTAAAAATCTTACATGACAGTATGTGCAAATGTTTTTTGCTTTTGATTTAAAAAAGTATAGCAAATACAGCATCGTCCGAATATATGGACAAACAAAATTTCGTTCCTCGACGGTCTTATGCCAGGGAAAGAGCCTCTGTGGGATTTTTTTAATTTGACATTATCGTGAAAAAAGTTAGAATGGTAAAAAAAAACAATTCTATTAAACTACGGTTTGGTTTGACTGCCAAACGCAACAGTATATACAATCAATATGTCTATAACCAGTGCCTTCCAGATCTCTCTAAATGATTATTTCTCTACATGATCGATCATAATTGGATTCTGATATATTTCTATCATTATGTATGTAACATCTGGCGCTATTGGAAAAAATGATCGCGCCTTCGCAGAATCCCCAGGAGAAATAAATGTCTAATATCGGATTGAAGGTTAGTTCCAAATAGCGAATGGGAAATGTATTAATATCGTAAATTATTTCTGACTTCTCGTATCTACTCCACTACACTCAGGCTTAAGTACTGTGTTAATAGTAAAATAGGTTCTTCATGCTAATACAATATAAGTATAATAGATTATAGTAAACACAGTAAAAGTCTCGGTAGAGTGTTTGTAATGTGTACGCAGTACGGTACGAATGTCGCGCTAAGGTTCTGGGTTCGAATCCCGGGTCGGGCCTAAATAATTGCGACTACGTTTTTCCATATTCAATATTACTCAGTAGCAACTCGGAGTCAGGAAGTAGGCGGTTAGATACCCTCGGGCCTCGGAAGGTGCGTAAACCTGTGCATATTATCTCATGGGTTCCTGGCGGATCTTCTTGAAGATTGTCTGCCGTGGCCGAAATTCGACTATGAGGGATTCATTTACTCACAGTATGTGTCTCAAAATTCCAAAATTATACTAATTATACTGGTAACAATATCACCTGCGTACAAGATATTGTTTGTGCACGCAAATTTCTGGAATTTGCTCGGATTCTGAAAATTCCTTCTCTGATATTAAAGCTCCATTATTTTGGAGTGCTATGAGATAGTAAATGAAAAAGACTTCCTGGAAATGAACACATGTGAAGCCGCAAGAGACTAATTAATATACAAAACTGAGCCAAGTAATTTACTCTTTGAAACTGTCTCGGTGGCGTAGTTGTATTGCGTAAGGGGAATGGATACCGCTCCAAGGTTTCGTTTTCGAATTCTGGGCTAGATAATACGAAATATTGAGTTCTATTCGGTATCAGCTTGGAGCCAAAAAATTGTGCATGATATGCCGGTATATGCCTATCACATCATGGGACGAAACACATATGGCGAAAGTGGGTCAATTAGTCGCGTCTCTGCCTAATATAAAGGGTGCGAGCGTGTGTACTCATTCCGAAATAATATCAGTTCTAAACTGTCATCGTGTTGACACAAAACAGTGAAACATCCAGCGAAATTAATTACGTCCCGCGTGAGATATCCCGTTATGGGAAAACTTGGAGGCGGACATGATGTCGGGACCGGCATGGGAATTGGTGACATTTGTACGAGTTAAGATCTTAATGAGAAGAATGTTTGACAATTATATTGTAGATTTGAATGCACTCTTTTTAACTGTTACGCCGAACACATTTAAATTGGCAGTGGTATGCGAACTAAAACATGTTTTTATGTCAGGTTATCTTTTGAAAAATTTCACCATTCGCCACTGATAGGTATGTATGAGAAACTGACACAGATGTTGCAGCTTCGATTGCATTGACCAGAGCAAACATTTTTGAATTTTGAAGTAACCTGTTCTATAATTGTTAATAGTAAACGTTTGCTTTTTCGGTGACGGAAAAATAAAGTAACGAGCTGTCAATATTTTTTCTACGAACTGGCACTTATTTTATTATATTAGTCCATTGAAAAGTTACATTTGAGGTTGCGTTTTTTAGAGGACGCAATTTTATTTTTTTGAAGTGTAGGGGGGGTCAGTGTAAAGCTAAAACCAAGTTTGTGGGGTCGCCACCCTTGCCCCACGGCCGCTATCTTGAAAATAGGGGTTGAAATGGTTTTTACGATGTATCTCTTACACTCTTTATCTGACAAAAAAAAATTATAACCTTTTGTGGGTGCAAATTAAAGTCTCTCCAACTTTGGTCCACTAACTTTTGTCGTAGAACTATAAATAAAAAAGTGATAATCCAAAATGTTAAGAAATTCAATGTTAAGCAATGTCCATTGCAACGTCATCAGAACGTGTGTTTATAAGGTTCTTCATACTTTTTGTACTCTCATTACGTACAACACAAACCCACGGTTTTCGGCTTGTACGCGAATTACTTGGATCCTGAATCGCTTTGGCACAGATGAAGCAATTGTTCACAAAATCAAAGTCTGGCTCTGGAGCTTCTGAAACTGACAATAAACTACTGGAGCTGCTGCTGCGACTACGAACAACATTATCGGTTCGATTATCCACGTAATAACAATAACACGCAATATGTACAGTAACTTCCGAAACAGTTCGTAAAAAATTGTTTTTGTGAACAATTGCTTCATCTGTGCTAAAGCGATTCAGGATCCAAGTAATTCGCGTACAAGCCGACAACCGCGTGTTTGTGTTGTAGGTAATGAGAGTACAAAAAAAAGTATTATGAACCTTATAAACACACGTTCTGATGACGTTGCAATGGACATTGCTTAACTTTGAATTTCTTAACATTGAATATCTTAACATTTTCGCTTATAACTTTTTTATTTATAGTTCTACGACAAAAAGTTATTGGACCAAAGTTGTAGAGAATTTAATTTGCAACAAAAAATGTTTATAATTTTTTTTTGTCAGATAAATAGTTTAAGAGATACATCGTAAAAACCATTTCAACCCCTATTTTCAAGATGGCGGCCGTGGGACAAGGGTGGCGACCCCACAAACTTGGTTTTAGCTTTACACTGAACCCTCTACACTTCAAAAAAAAAAATTGCGTCCTCTAAAAAACGCAAGGTAAGGCCTAAAAAATTTAATATTTCAATGGACTATACCTACTTTTGCGAAACAAAATTTAGGATTCTTAGAAAGTTGGTTCACGCGGGCGGAGCCGCGAGCACAACTGTACTTACCTAAAACAAAATCAGACTTATACAGCATCATATAGCTTTTACTAAAATATTAATGAGAGACGGTGGAAATATTTACGGACTACAATTATTTAAATTTATTCTTCTTATTTTAAGTCCTTTAGAAACGATAATAAAAAGGTTAACGAACACATTAAGCTTTTAAATGGTTATAAAAATATTATAAATTGCTTTGAGCAGTTGTTTATAATTGAAAACAAAAGGAGAATGCGCATTTTTGATAATCTTAAAAGTGTTTTTATAAAACCATTAATAACACTTCAAAATAACTAGAAGTGAAAAAATGCTAAGGTTTTTATAAATGTCATCCAATCTTCCAGAGGTCCCGAGGTCGAATTCTAGGTCAGGCAAACTGATTTTAGTTTTTCAACTCAGTTTCAGTTCGCAGTCTAGAATTTGTATACGATATGACAAAAGGCTCCCCTATTACATCATGGGACGGAACACACGAGGCATCTGCCAACACTTCGGGGATAAAAACATTATGTCTGTTTGTATCTATTTCTAAAGAATATCGATGGATTTTATTTATTTATTATAGGCTGTAATAGTTATATTGTATGTGGAAATTGAGTAAGTGCCAACTCGTGCATACGTACTATGATCCGAAAATTTTTCAGTCATTTAATTTTTGGTCTACTTCATAGTGTTCAGCGACTGTAAACTTCGTAGAGCGTCGGTGTTTCACATCAGCTATGTATTCTTTAATATCGATATAAGTGAACTCGTTCTGCAAAGATCGGACCGCCAACAGGTAAAATACAAAAAAATATTATTATAAAATGTAGGTAGATATGGTACCTTTGACTTTTCGGATGACCAACACCTCAGTCCGCTCCGTCATCTGGCTACAAAGTCTTCAAAATGTCGGAAGAAAATTATAATATTAAAACCGCGATGAAATCCGCACAATAGTTTTATTTTAATATTCCCAGAGCTATTTTTACCCAGGAGGTATTCCTTTTAAGACACCAATAATAAGACATATCAAGGGCGCATTAACGCTATGCAAACAAGGAGAAAACGCAAGTCAACGACGTAAATTTTCTTTGTAAAAATTTGCTAAAGCACTGCGGTGGGGTAATTCATAAGATAAAGCGATAAGATTTTCTTTATGTTTTGGTTGATATTAAACTGTTAACACGATCTGTTGGTGGTAGGATATATTTTATATCCGCCCGGATAGCGACCACCGTACACAAGGTGTTAAAACCCGCTATAGTGGCCCACGTAAGTGTGCCGCGTTCTGGGATTATCCTGTACATATCCAGTTCCATAATGCCAGCATAATTTTGTCGACTGCCGAGGGATAATCATCTTTCCTCAAACGACATTCTTATGACCTCACTTCATTTACCATCAGGTACATTGGGATCACTCTGCCGTGGATGTATACAAACCATCTCGTAACGAGCAACACCAGTACCAAAATTTTAAATCATATAATCACGGAATAGTATTGGAATTTCTCAAATCTTCTCAAGTCTCATAATGCCAATAATAATACTGTTTTAAATGTAACAATTGTATTTGTACACGGTTTAATTTAAAAGATAGACAATCTTTGTTGATGTTCTATCTAGAAATTTTTCCGCGTATATTTCTGCGTCTGGCGATGGATAATCATCAATCGTCAGTTGACACTATTTGGACCCCACTCCGCTCATAGTGCAGTGAGTTTACTTTACTATTACTACTTACTATAAAAAACCTGAATATAGAATCGCTCGCCGTCCCCATCTTAGAACACCGCATAAAGACCCTCCGGGCTGGTGATTCAGGGATTTGGCACGATAGATAATGACCGGACCCTAATCACGTCTCAACTACGGGACTATCTGCGAATGCTAGCTCAGATCGGCTGATAATCCACTAAACATGCGATGACGTGGCGAAACTCGTGTTGCTCATTGTATGTAATTTGGCTGCTTGATTGTGCAAGTGATTATCGACTTAACCATCGTAGTGGTTCCAAACTGGTGGTACTACTTGTGGTCTCTCATATGTGAGAGTCCATCTGGGTAGGTACCACTGCGATGACTATTTCTGCCGCCAAGCAGCAGTGTGTAGTCACTGTTGTGTTCCGGTTTGAAGGACATTGTAGCCAGTGTAACTACTGGACATAATAAGCCTTAACACCTCATGTCTCAGGATGACGATCGCAGTGGAATACAAAACAATACTTTGTAATTCAAGTTGTTATGGTGTTGCTACTGTTTATGGGCGGTCGTATCGCTTACCATAAGGTGAACGGAATACTCGTCTCCTCATTCAAAGCAATAAAAAAAATGTGAGGTCTTGGTATCTGTTCATAAATCAGGTAATACTTTGTGTCAGTTTTCATTTTCTTAGGATTAGGTTTAGTCCATTGAAAAGTTACATTTGGGGTTGCGTTTTTTAGAGGACGCAATTTTATTTTTTTGAAGTGTAGGGGGGGTCAGTCTAAAGCTAAAACCAAGTTTGTGGGGTCGCCACCCTTGTCCCACGGCCGCCATCTTGAAAATAGGGGTTGAAATGGTTTTACGATGTATCTCTTAAACTATTTATCTGACAAAAATGTATGAACATTTTTGTTGCAAATTAAATTCTCTACAACTTTGGTCCAGTAACTTTCGTCGTAGAACTATAAATAAAAAAGTTATAAGCGAAAATGTTAAGAAATTCAATGTTAAGCAATGTCCATTGCAACGTCATCAGAACGTGTGTTTATAAGGTTCATAATACTTTTTGTACTCTCATTAATACCCAAATACCCAGGGACCATTAGGGAACAAAAGAACATCTGCCTCCTATTATTATTATTTCTAACCTCTCTTATTGTAAGAGTAGCTGATAATATTGTGTTGAAGTTGTCGTAAGTAGGTTATTTATTAGCATTTTGACTTTTAAAAGTCTTTTAAAAGTCAAAATGCTAATAAAAAAAAAGTAGTTTTCACTAAAGTTAAAATCGTGTCTAAAATCATTCGAAATCGTCTTCATAATTAAAAACAGAATAAAATATATCCGCACGTACAGAAATATGTAGCACAACTAAAAGATATAAGTTGAACGACAACTTCAACACAATATTATCAGCTATTCTTACAATAAGAGAGGTTAGAAATAATAATAATAATAGCAGGCAGATGTTCTTTTGTTCCCTAATGGTCCCTTGGGTATTTGGGTATTAATGAGAGTACAAAAAAAAGTATTATGAACCTTATAAACACACTGATGACGTTGCAATGGACATTGCTTAACATTGAATTTCTTAACATTTTTGCTTATAACTTTTTTATTTATAGTTCTACGACAAAAGTTACTAGACCAAAGTTGTAGAGAATTTAATTTGCAACAAAAAATGTTCATAATTTTTTTTTTTCAGATAATTAGTTTAAGAGATACATCGTAAAAACCATTTCAACCCCTATTTTAAAGATGGCGGCCGTGAGACAAGGGTGGCGACCCCACAAACTTGGTTTTAGCTTTAGACTGACCCCCTACACTTCAAAAAAATAAAATTGCGTCCTCTAAAAAACGCAAGGTAAGGCCTAAAAAATGTAACATTTCAATGGACTAGTTCTGAGGGATGACAGGCGGTAACAACTAAGATAAATTGTTTTAGCAATCTGCATGAAAAAATGCGTTGAACCCATATTGGGATAAGAGCAGATGATGGATGTTCATTGAAGAATGTGTGATAGCGGTTGTATTTTATTCTTACCCATTCCTACTCCACGATTTTCCACGTAGGACGTGCGATCAGACAGTCAAACTTCTACATAGTATTGCATTCCTTACCCTAATGATGAAAATCATCTTCAGCCTTTATTGTTGAACATAGCCCTCCCTAAAAACCCTCTTATTTAGGATAGGCCTATGTATAATATCAGCCAACCATATTTCAAGCAATAATCCAGCCTATTATAACTTCCAACCCGGAACAGAACGCCGGCAGAAACACAAATCAAAAAGTATCCTTTATCAGTGCCAAAAATCCGGTACCACGGCTCTTATTATACGTATTCTAGATATAAATCACAACAGCATAATAGATTCAATAGGGAAGGTTAGTTCAAACGTAACGAGTAAATGTACATTAGAAGTTACTCGCGGCTCCGTTTGCGTAAAAATTTCGGGCGTACAGATCTTTGGGTATTTTTTGGGATAAAAAAATACCTATGTTTATCCAGGACATGGACTATCTGTATATCAAATTTTATCCAAATATGTTTAATAGTTTCTACGTAAGCTTCTAACAAACATCAAACACGCTATTTGCTTAAAATATTAGTAAGATCGTGCTGTCCGCTGAAACCTCTACACAAAAGGAATGTCCAAATGAGGAAACTGAAAAAGCTTTGTGCTCATAAATCATATCCGCGGGATGCGTGAAAAGGTTGTCATGGCAACGAGTGAACCCTTAAATGTATTTGGCAATGGATCCGCCATAATGGTCACGCATGCCTGAATGATTGATGGTGGGAAAAGTAGTCCTTTATCTGGAAACTTTGTGGTAATTAAAAAGTAAAGAGAGGGATGTGTGAAGTAATTGCCGGTGCCTCATTCTCGCAGCTGCCCTCCATGAAAGGTTCTTATTAGATTCATTTTGTAGTTGTTATAGTAACTATATATTATATACACTAGCACTTTGTCTGAGTATTTACTGCGTTTTATTTCAAATATATTGAAAACTTTCACGATTTTACTATTAGTGAGAAGAAGTAACATAATATTAGTACTAATCAATGATATTTAAAAAGAAAAAAGTCCGTAGGCATACATTTTCTTGTCATTGGCATGCCTTGTGAAAGAGGTTACGTTTTAAACCAATAGGAACAGAAAAGATAACTTATATTCATAATTTATGCGTGGTGAATGAAAAAGCACCAGTTGGGTCCTTCAAGCGTTTTTAGGTTGTGTGTGCTTATAGCATATCTACATTATAATATCAGCCCTGTATTAAATACTGTCCCACTGCTTGACACAAGCGTCCTGTACTACTGAGAAGGATTAGGCCTTGGTCCACTGGCTTAGTACAGATTGGTAGACTTTACAAAAAGTCAAAATTCCTATAGAGAATTTCTCAGGTTTCCTCACGACCTTTTCCTTAACCGTTAAAGCAAGCGATGAATCACAAAAGCATACACACATAATTTTAGAAAAGTCAGAGGTGTGTGCCCCTGGATTTTGAACCTGCGGGCATTCGTTTCGGCAGTCCATTCCACACCCAACAAGGCTATCGGTGCTATAATATAGCTATATAATATCTCTTATTAAAGATCATTGCTAGTAATATTGTTCGTTTTTTTCATCCCCTAATTTCTATTCCCCGTTTTAGGACTGCTGACACGGTAAAATTCAAATAAGATTATTAAGCATAAAGATCTCTCTAACTGCATTCCATAACATTAAGCTGTACGGCTTATAGAAGTGAAGAAGCTGACCTAACAAGAAAAGACGTGCCAAATACTTAGCTCAGTGGCGCGTAAAACAGACGATAGTTTTGCATAAAACTCAACCCGTATTTATTTATTTATTTTATTTGTAGTAACAAACAGCTTATATTATACACATAGCTATACATATAACACACTTATAATTAAAGTTAAGCCTAAAAGTATTCACCAATGAATTGAACAATTATATATTTGCTTATTTATTCCTAGCAAAAAATGATTTAAGAAACATTAGTCGTAACTGCTTGAAAAAATCTGGGATATAAGTGACGATTCAAAATAAATATCACTCAAGAAATTATTAAAAATAATGTTTAAGAATACTACAGTAAGTTTTAAGGATTACCCTCTTCAAACAACTCAAAACTTTACATCAATAATAATAAAGCATATTATATACATATATTTTTAAGGAGACAAGGTAGGTTACTGACCGCAAAAAAGTCAAATGCATACGTATTGCAAGTCCCATTAAAAGTTTGGTATTAACAAATACCGAATATCAAAACGAAGTTTTATTCGGAAAATTGCAGAGAATATAGTAAGGATGGAATAGTCATAACACCCAGAACATAATAATAGTCAAAATATAAATTATAATTTTAAATTTAAATATCATTAAAATAAAACTAGGTGTTGTTCGCGACTTCCCCCTCGTGAAAAGCCTTTTCTGCTTCAAAAGTCCCTAAAAGCAGCAATTTCTAGCGCCATCTATGAATCAATAAATTAAAATATTGATATGTTTATCCGTGTGCCATATTTCATTTAAATCCGTTCAGGGATTTTAGTATTTGCTTTTAACAAAGATAGAAACATCCAACATTTTCATAAGCGTTCGTATAAATATAACTAGCTTTTGCTCGCGGCTTCGTCCGCGTGAAGGAGTTTTCCGGGATAAAAGTCCCGCTATATATTTTCCCAAGATAGAAAGCCTATAACCTTCCCAGGGTCTTAAACTATATCCATACCAAATTTCATAAAAATCCGTAAAGTAGATTTTGATTAAATCGATAACAGACATACAGACAGGTCGCAAAAGGGGCTTATATAGTATGTAAAGATATTAGTGAGAGATATTTTTTTTTTATAGAAATAATAAAAACAATCATAGGTCATAAAAACTCGAAGACATAAAAATATTAGCACAATCAGTCGTATCAAGCGCGATTTTAGTTACAATTTTATAGGAAAGTCGTAAAAAGTGGTGTAAGTGACAATGATTTGCGAATTATGATCTACTGGCTTGTTTTTACTGTTCTGTGAGACTATTCCATAGTTTCTTTGTTCTGGAATTTGGTTATCTATTCGTTTTGCGGCACAGCCGATCTCGACGCTACGGCACGTCCACAGACTAACAAGTTTCACAACAAATAATTCATTATGAGACAGCATTCGAATACGAAAATTCAAATTTTAGATTCAAAAAGTTCCACAAAAAAGTTCGTGAAAAGTTTTTACTTTTTTTCTAATTTCGTCAGCTCCCGAACTTTCAAAACGTATTTTATTTTTGTGGAACTTTGTGTGAAATTTTAAGCGAATTGTGAGGGGGTGAAGTAATATTTTCTTTTTGTATCCTCAGAAAGGGTAAGTAGATACCATACCCATAAGCACATTTAACTAAGTGTCCAAGACAAAGCCCTTAACATAAATATATAATTCTTTACCTATCCTATGTTATCGTAACAGCATTATATTATTATTATGTTCAAATCCCAAGGGCAAACACCTCTGACTTTTCAAAAAAAAAAATCATTTGTGTATTCTTTGTGAATTTATCGTTCACTTTAACGGTGAAGGAAAACATCGTGAGGAAGCCTGCACATCTGAGAAGTTCTCTATAGGAATTTCGAAGGTGTGTGAAGTCTATCAATCCGCACTAGGCTAGCGTGGTGGACTAAGGCCTTATCTCTCTCAGTAGTAGAGGAGACCCGTGCTCAACAGTGGGCAAGTATATAATACAGGGCTGATATTATTTTATATATAATATTAAGTTTATTTATTACAAATTATTATCATGACTTTAACCTCAGGTATTTCCAACGAAGCCAAGTAAAGTTAATAAAAAACGGACCTCAAATTTAAACAAACGAGACGAACCATTTAACATTAACAAGTTCGTAAACCTCTTAGATGTTTGAGTTTGAACATTAAATTCAAAATGTTCGTCTTCAAACACATATCAAATGTATTCATCTTCAAACATATATAAATCGAAACAGTGTGCGCTCAAGGGCGGTTTTTAAATTCCATATTTAATTATAAGCAGTTCAGATACGTAATTAGGGGTCCAGGTTGGGGTCTTTATTTTTTTTTGTTTGCTGGTATATTTTATATCCGCTCGGATAGCGAGCACCGTACGCGAGGTGTTAAAACCCGCCACAGTGGCCTACATTACTGTGTCGCGTTCCGGGATCAGCCTGTGTATATCTGGTTACAAGAGGCCGACATAATTTTGTCGACTGCCGAAGTGTAATCATCTCTCGCCAGTCGATATTCTATGGGACCCCGATCTACTTACCATCAGGTGCAGCGGGGTCAGATTGCCGTGTGGGCATCAAAAGAAATATCCAACTTTATTGTGGTTACCGGCCTTTATATGCAGGTGACAGGTATTTCATATGCAAATTTTTGTCTGAATGAGCACCACCTCTCTGTCTATAAGCACCACTAAAATATCTACTTTTGCAGCCGAGCTACAGTGTTAATTCTATTGTGTTTCGATTAGAAGGATACTGCAACAAAAATTATTAGACATGTTCTATGTTCTATGTTGAAGGGCTCCTTTGTCAACACTTAGCCCGTAGTAGGTGAGGCCATTGTGCGTGATATGCCAGCTATGTGTTTAGCCAGCCCAACTCCTTCCAGAAGCGCAGGATCTTCCTGGTTTCTCCACAGGCCTCTCAGAGTGACCCTGGTCTACCGAGGATTTCAACCAGTTGTGCAGCTACTTCTTCGTATTCCAGAATAACGTGGGAAGCTATTTTGTAATCCGACAAACATCCCCTGCAAAGAGGAAAAAAATATTGGGTATTAAGACTCAAAATCTAAAGACTCGTAACGTAATGTAGCGCTTTTTATTTCAATTTTTGATATTACCACTGTCTTAGACCACTGTCGCCATTAATATTCGAGTAACCTTGTTATCTCGTCATTCAGTCGTGGGAAATGTGAAAACTTGACACTTATATGAGCGATACGACAGCAAATTAGTCCAATGCATGTTGGATCCCTAGAGTCTAATCTATTACCACTCTCCCCCCGAGGCAATTCTTGTGCGCTTGGTCTCCACACCAAATGCACGCCCATGCACGGGGGCACATTTGCCGCGACTCTAGGCACACAGCTCGTGTGTATATCTCATGGTTGCTAAATTCACAGTGAGGTCTATAAGGGTTCGTGAACATTCTTCCCTTCCCTTCCAACCATCCCAGTAACTTCTACTCCTTTCTCTTCTCTTCCTTCCCTCTATCCCCTCCCTTTTTCCTCCCGGGCCCTACCGAGGGTACAGAGCCTCCAGTGATAGCGGTAGGGCTCACCAACTCATCATGGGGCTGCCGTGGTTGCTAAGCCGGGGGATCGCTTGTACACCGTCAGCAGGGTACCCCCGGTGAAAACCACGGCAGATCCCCAAAAAAAAAAAAACTATCACCATTAAGGATGCATATCGTACGTTAGCCTGTATCCTACACAAATAATACCAAGTAGTTACCTGACCGATAACCTCTTGAATTAATTATAAGAACACAAAATATTTAACTTTTACCTTAATTCCTTAAAAATATTTATTAGTTATAATGTACATAATTTAGGTCTACATTATTTAGAACGAAAATTTAATAACAGCAATTTTTCTGAAATTCAATATCTAGTAAGCACGAATGTGAGCGTCCTCGTACAATTCTAAACCACTTTCAACGAGACTAAAAATAATTGCACACGGACGCACGTCCCCACGGCGAAATTGGGGAAATCTCATTTCCGCTTTCCGACGCAATGACGTGCGGCAGTGTTCTTTTCTTATTTTTAACTGCACTACGCCTATATTGAATAGACTAACATTGAGTATTATCTATACTATTATATAAAGCAGTTTGTTTGTTTGTTTGTTTGAACGCGCTAATCTCAGAAACTACCGGTTCGAATTGAAAAAATCTTTTAGTGTTAGATAGCCCATTTATCGAGGAAGGCTATAGGCTATATATATTCACGTTATGACTAATGAGAGCAGAGCAGTAATGAAATATGTTGCAAAATCGGGGGAAATAAATAACTTTTAATAGCTTCCGTTGCGTGCGCTGCGTAAACGGTTAAAGTTATGCAACAAATATGTATGACAATTTCGTCATTCTAAATATATCGTAAAACATCATTCTAAACACACCTGTCTGCCTGACTGAACGTGAGAATCAGAAACTACCCAACGGATTTCGATAAAATGACCCCGGGAAAGACATTGACAACTTTCTACTCCGGGAAAATATATAGCGTGACGTCTATAACAGAAAAATTTAGTTCGAAAAAACTTTATCACGCGGGCGGAGCCGCGGGCAAAAGCTAGTAGTCTATAAAAATTACTAAATCTGGATGTTTTCCCTTTTCATTTGTTCCCCATTAGATATTTTCATATAAGAAGCAAGTATGCAATAATCTTAATTCGAAATGAGGGGTTAATAAAAAAAGTTAACATCTTTTAAAATAAATTATAATCATACCAAGGTGACGTCCTTTGATATGCTTGTTTGGGACGTTAAAAATTTTATAATTAATGTTTCACTAACTAAAAAACTAAAACACCTTACTATTGAACACTGGTGTTTTTAAAGGGAAAAAAATATCGTTATTTAATAATACCTAATGATTTTCTAACACTTTATGTTTTAAAAATAGTGGTCTCAGTACCCAAGTCAACTGTCCGAATGCAGCCCTGTCACCAACCAAACCAACATAATTAACTCCTGCGTTGGATCCCAGTCATGTTTATATAAGATTTAATTTATGAAGTATGTCGTGTTATACTTTTATTTTGATATTTAATGAAAATATTTAGTTTGAAGGGTTGTGTGAGGTCTACAAAGTCACAACTTGATAATCATATTATCATTTGCATTTATATTCTGTTTATTAAATTATACATACAAGGTTCATATAAATTCTTGCTAATATTATAATACAAGTGTTTGTTGTTTTGTCTTTTTGTGCAACGAAGTTAGATTGCTATAATTTTAATGGTGTTTATGACTCAAAGTGCGACATGTTATATTATTCAAAAAAATGCATCATCCTCTAAGAGTTGCATCCTCTCAAAGACTTGACACCAAAATAATACAAGCCATATTTTCAATTGAATGGGACATGACTTGTTAACTAATAATAACGACTTGAGTAGGGAATTTATAGTGAAATACCAATTGAATAAGTTTCCAAAAACACAATCGTTACTGAACATATAAAATATATTATAATACTCATGGGCACGGGCCTTCTCTACTACTGAGAGGGATTGGCATAATGCGGATTGGTAGACTCAACACACCTTTAAAATTCCTAGAAGGAAATCCTTAGGTATGCAGGTTTTCTCACGATGTTTTCCTTCACCGTTAAAGTAAGCGATTATTCACAATGAATACACACATCATTTTGGAAAAGTCAGAGGAGCCCTTAGGATTCGAACCTGCGGACATTCGTCTCGGCAGTCCGTTCCACAACCAACTAGGCTATCGCAACTTACCGAGCCGCAGTATCATACCTAATTTATATATAGAATATTACTTATATAAAGCAGTTAAATAAACATAACGATCTTCTTGCACATAATTCAAAATTCGGTCACCTTTTCCATTAAAATCATTCTACAACAATTTGAAATAAAGTTCAAACTAGCATTTGATTGCTTTCAGTAATGGCGAACATCTAACCTTAACGTCTTAAAACACTTTTAAATGGTTTAAAATTTAATCTTCAACTTGGATGATAAATTTTTTAAGTAATTTTTCAACAAATTGTTGAGATAAGAATGTTTTAGACATTATTCGAGTTCAAAATTGTGAATGAAGTTTTTTATAGTTGAATTTGAATTTTGAAAAGTATGCGTTTGTTGACTCGTAAAGACATCTTAAATGGTTCTTTTGTTGATTTTATTTTTTATGTTATTAAGGACTTGCAGGTCTGGTCTACTGGTGGTAGGTCTATCATAAATAAATAAATGAAATGCTTTATTGGAGGACATTCAAGGAAGTAAAAAACACTTCGCACACACGTCACTAGTGGCAAGTCTCTCATATGTGAGAGTCCGCCTGGGAAGGTACCACCGCAATGTCTATTTCTGCCGCCAAGCAGCAGTGTGTAGTGACTGTTGTGTTCTGGTTTGAAGAACATTGTAGCCAGTGGTGTAACTACTGGACATAATAAGACTTAACATTTCATGTCTCAGTATGGCGAGGGCAGTGGAATACCAAACAATACTTTCTAATTCAAGGTTTTTGGTGGTGTTTCTACTGTTTATCACTTACCATCAGGCGAACGGCAAGCTTGTCTCATCATTCAAAGCAATAAAAAAAAACGGTCTACTGCAACATAACACATAGATACTGCATTAAAATTGTGCATGATATACCATTTCATTAACCCTAAATGTCATGTGGCTTTAAATAGCGAGACATGGGTGCAATAGTTATACCTCTGCTAATCCCTAAAAAATAAAGTTATAAACCAATTAATTCTTTTTTTGTACTTTGACTTGTACTTTGTACTAATAGCAGATTCAAAACACTAAACACCTTTTTCTTAACCTAAAATATTATGTAATTTATTCTACTTTTTTTAGGAACACGTCACGACCCAAGTCCTCAATTACAAAGGTAAGAAAACCAAAAAATTATAAAAATATCCCGGAATTTTCTCTCCATTTGAGTGTTAACAAATCTTAATATTTCAGAGAGTTTATCGTTTACTTACCCTGATCAAATTGGAAGTTAGATTTATGAAACGGCCGATATAACTCTAATAAAATTGATGTTATTCGATATTGAATATAAGACCTTTCAATCTTACAATGTATCGATTGTATTTTTTCTTAACTGAAATGAACAAAGGGGGTTTTACGTTACAAAAAAATACAAGAAATAAAAAAAAATGTATCCGAATAAAATTAACGTAATCTTGTAAATAAGGCGATTTCAAGTATTTTTCGTCTACTTTTGTTGCTACAATATGCATAATTTATGAAATATATTTAACGGTATTTTATACACACATAAAGAAAAAAGAAAAGTGGCTATAACTTAGCTGGGAGTAGAACCGACTGCCGAGACGAATTTATTTTTTTTATTTTTCATTAATTATTACTTGTTTTAACAAAGAAAAACATCGTGAGGTAACCTGCATACCCAAGAACTTCTCCATAATAATTTCGATGTTATGTAAAATCTACCAACCCGCACTAGGCAAGCGTAATCGACTAAGAACTAATCCCTCTTAGTAGTAGCGGAGGTCCGTGCCCAGCAGTAGAACAGTATATAATACAGGGCTGATATCGTTATCATTATATATATAAGAAAGAAGATAAATTATCGATATAAAATTCATCTAAATCCTCAATCTAACTAATGCGGGATAGATCCTTTTAGTAATGAGTTTAAAGATACGTTTAAAAGAAACCTGACTGAAAGGGGATTGTAAAAGATTGATGATAATTGTCTTCCTTTTCGATAAAAAGCCACTGTAACATCCAACCGGTTTGCTTTACTAATAAATCGATCAGGGTAGGCAGAGATGCTCCCTAGGCACCCACTTTTCGCCAAGATCCGTTCCATGGTGTTATAGAAGGCGAACGTATTGCCATTTATGGCACAATCCCAGACTCTAAACTGATGGTAAAGTAAAAAAACTAAATCACTTCCCCCGGGAGTCGAACCCGGGATATCAGAGCAGTGGCGCCGCTCACGCAATACAACTACGCCATTGAGGCAATTAATCATATTTCACCACAATTCAACGTAAGGTTATGTAACATTTTCTTACTTATTATTCTCATTAGTATTATGATACTATGGATTAGAGGTAAAATATCTTCAAACATCACCAAACATTTTCGCATCTGTATGTTTGTAAAATAAGATATTGAAGTAATAATATAATATTTACTAATATTTTTTCTTAATTGACCCTACGTTTGTTAACCTGGCAAAGACCAGCTTATACACACACACCGGAATTTTGGGTTAGCAATTGAGGTGCTCGCAAACCTTGAAAATGAAGCGACCATGCTGAGGGCAACCCACTAACGTGTTACAAACCTCGGCTCAGGACGGTCACTGGGCGAGGATGAAACATCAACGATGATGGATACGTGTCGTAGTGAAATAACAAACCATTTTTACCGTATTTATCCGCACGCAGAACGGTAATATTACCGAACAGGCTTAATACACTAAAACTTCTTTATGTTAATCGCTATTTACCAACAAGATCAAGTAATAACTTACTGTTTAAACTTGTAGACTCCCAAATTATAATTACAAAAAAAACTTCATAAAATGCTTTCAATGTTTAGTGGTTTTATTATTTCATTATCAGGAATGCATTTAAAATCATTCTAACTAACAATTCATACAATATCACGATTCTCTACACTCTCGGGGAATCGCTCGACCGAATCCCTCTTCCACTCTTTAGTTCAATCACGTTTCATTCTTATCCCATTTCGTTAGAGAAGTATCTGTTCATTTTATTGTTAGTTTTAAACTGAATTATTAGATATTTATTTATATGACTAGCGAAAAATTGTTAACACCAATATAATTTTATAAGAGAAACAATTAAAATAACTTATAAGGGCATAATAGAATAAAATTTACATATAAGAGAATTAAAATACAGAATGACTTAAATATTTCATATTAAAGGGCAAATTACGTTCATAAAATTGCAAATAAACAAGAAGCATCTAAATTTCATGCTTATTTGAAGCTTGCTTGTATGCTCAATATTCTTTTTATAAAATTTGCCAAAGCTATCATAATGTAAGTCTATATTTATACAGCTGTTGAATATTTTGCAAACATGACCAATCCGCCCCCTTTGACACTAGAGCCTATATTCTGTAGCGTTCCAAGGTTAGCTTGTGTATATCCGGTTCAAATAGATAGATATTATATCAATTTTTGAGGGGTAATCATCTCTCCCCAGTCAATACACTATCTAGACTCCACTTTACTTACCATCAGGTGCAGCGAGGTCCCTTTGCCGTCGAATTAAAAACAGTTGATCTAGTCCACTCAATCTACGGCAAACGATATCTGAGCTTAAAATGATATCCTCATTTACTTCCTGTTCAGTGCACATATACCAGTGAAACACAAAGACTTCGACTTATCAGACTCTATGAAAGAGTCTAAAACATTATTATTAGTTATAGTAAACTTAAAACCTAGAAAATTTACTTAAATAGAATTTATAATCTAGGCTTATACTAGATTATAATTAACTGCTAAGAACCTTGTTTTTACAAAAATGGAAGAAAATAGACTTTGATTCTTTCTTTGCCAAAGTATAGTGACCCCATAATGCAATGGTAATATAGTGAAGTTCAAATGTGTATTATAATGTCGACAAGAGATAATGTAGCAAAAAAATTACTTCGAATGCGATGATTCGTTTTTCGTTTTTTTTTTCTATTAATTCGACTTTAAAGTTTGGTTCAACTTTCCAAATCCTAATATCACTTTACGTTACCAATTAAACAAGGATTTCTCATTATTATAAAACCATATCGCTTCAAAATTCATTAAAATATCTGTCACTATAAAACTATTAGCTGTTAGATTGAATAATTATGTAATATTATTAATCGTTCAATCACTTGAATATTGTAGATATTGGTCGTCTAAATTTGATGAATTATATGTCTATCTCTGGAAGGCTTAATACCACAGTATTTATAAAAAAAGATTGGTATGAAAAGTACAATATTATAATTGAGTAACAAACGCTACGTTTTTTTTCGTTGTTTATACTTTGGGTATGGCAGGTTATATAAATTTCATATGTTATGTTTCAATGATACAATAAATAAATTATGCATTAAAAAGTGCTAAACAGGCAAATTAATTTTCCCATCATGGCAATAGCAAAGCATTGCGTTGCTAGTATTTTATACAGGAATCTTAAAAGGTCTTAAAACATCATAAGCATATACAGACAGTACTAATTTTGTTTTTTTCAAATCAAATCAAACAATATCCAAAAAAAGAATCAATTTCACTCACAAATAATTCTTGAATATACTGAAAATTAACGTATCCAACTTCGCTCAAATGAGATCACAGATATCAGAGACCGAGACCGTACGGTTGAAATTAAGGTCCGTGTGTTTTCACAGACGCTAAAATACCATCCATTAAGTGCTTTCCTATGTTAAAAATATTTGTGAATCGACTGTTTTTTGTGATATAGTGAAATTGCTTTAAGCTGTATTTTTTAACTCCATCGATAAATATTTTGACACCGTGTATTTTAATTGTGAATGTTTTGGCAGTGTTTGGTTGAATTCAAAATACTTTAGAGTAACTGATTCGTCACCTGAGATGAAAATATATATTATGTTAAAATAAAACTATTTTGCGGATTTTATCTCGGTTTTATGTTATAATTTTCTTCCAACGTTTCGGAGACTTTGTCGCCTTCGTGGTCACGGGGCGGACTGACATTTCCAGAAAAGAATAAAAAATTAATATTCTTATAAAGTTTAACTTTTTTCCATTTAAATATTCCAAAATTAATCAAAACTAAGAAGTCAAAGCCAGAAAAAATTACCATTCGAATGAGCAAAACCAAGGCAAGTCCTCGCTTCTTGTGTTCCCCTCGGGAGCAGTTCCTGACTAGATACATTAGAGCCATTGGCGTTCATCCAATACTCAAGTTATTTTTTGTCGGAGTAAATATTTGAAAGAAATATTTGAAACACGTTTAATGTTTGCTGCAACTACATGAGGTTCCGAAGATTAAAAGAAAGAAACAGAAAATCTACACAATTGTTGTAGAAACAAGTGTTTGAGGAAAAATGATCCAAATGCTCCAGACGTATAATAGACAAATTATTATACGGCAGACATGTCATGTCTATATAGCCTCAAAGAAATCACGAAATGTTATTTCAATTCGATTGTACGATCATCGGCGGATACAACAGAGTTTAGCAGCGGATAGTGGACACCGCTATAGAGGAACAGATAGTTACGTTCCTCTATAGAGGGGAAGATTTCCAGTCAGGCAGATGTTGCGCCTGACCGGCCGCGGCCCCTCCGACGGTTCCTATTCGGAGATGGTATACCATCTCCGAATAGGAGCAGCGCGTCAAATATCAAATATTATGACAATAAGAAATAAAAACCTTTTAGCTTAATCGTAAAAAGTAAAAAAAATATATATACAATTCTCATAATTAAACCACGTCTTGAATACCTTCAACGTTAATTGTTTGACTCATTACGTACAGTTAAAGTTGCTGGTTGCTAGATAAACTACTAGCTAATTTTAAAGAAGAAAAATAAAAGCTAATTCATCTGACTTATCTTTATTTTTATTATTTAGACTATCACAGGATGTCGGACATCAGATTTGTCATAGTGCGATGATAAAATAGGTATTTGACACTTCAGTCTTTTTGGCCTCTAGCTTTTATTTTGAATGATAGTGACACAAAAGCAAAGATCAATGGTCTACTCTCTATTACCGCACTGAGCTCCTGGGTACGAAGCCCGTGTAGGGCCAAAAAAATTTTGTGATTGGGTTTTTCCATCTTAATAAGGAAGAAATTTATAAGCGGCGATAGCCTAGTTGGTTGTGGAACGGACTGCCGAGACGAATGTCCGCAGGTTCAAATCCCAAGGGCACACACCTCTGATTTTTCTAAATAAATTATGTGTGTATTCTTTGTGAATTATCGCTTGCTTTAACGGTGAAGGAAAACATCGTGAGGAAACCTGCATACCTGAGAAGTTCTCTATAGGAATTTCGAGGGTGTGTGATGTCTACCAATCCGCACTAGGCCAGCGTGGTGGACTAAGGCCTAATCCCTCTCAGTAGTAGAGGAGGCCCGTGCTCAGCAGTGGGCGAGTATATAATACAGGGCTGATATTATTATTATTATATATAAGGAAGAAATTTGGCGGTGTAATACCCCCGTGCCTCGGAAAGTACGTAAAGCTGTTGGTCCTGCTTCTGCTCTCTCTGCGGTCATGTCGGATTACCGTCTACGTGTATGAGTGAATAGTGTAGGAACAGAAAGTGAACCTGTGTCCATGCACTATAATACACATCTCCTGCGTACCTAGCTGCTGGCCATTAAGATTGGCCGACATAACCGATATTCGCCCAGAAGGGATTCATTAATTCATTCAGTTGGTTCAAGCCATAGTCCGCGACGCTAGCTTAGTAGAACTTGGCATTTACTGACAGCCAAACAAATATTTGAATAAAATCAAAAACTATATTTTTTCGGTCAATCATCTCAATGGCCATCTGTTAAAGCGATCAAAAATAAATGAAATGTCCGCTTTGAATGATGTCGACCACCGACCGGAGTGTTGAGGGCAATAACTCAGTTCCGCCACGTTACCCGCCATGCCTATACATATTTATAAAGTGCGCAACACATAATTCACACGTGCTCTGCTTGTTTTTTAGCATTCATTGTTGGACAATGTGTTTAGTAGTGTTTTTAGGGAGATGTCAACAAATGTTTACTTATTGATTTAATATCTATTATATTGTGATTTGGTAAGGTTTTCTGGTATCGTGGATATTTGTGAGTAGCGTCGATTAGTCACCAACAGATGAAACGAAAGCTCGGTCGCCCCTCTATTAAAAAATCCATGTTTTCAATTTCAAGTTAGAAATATCTAAGTTAGGATAATAATACTTTTCATAAGTATCCTAGTACTAAGATAAAGGAATTATTAAAAAAATATGTAGATACTAGCTGACCCGACAGACGTTGTCCCGTCTTAACTATGAATTTGCAGCGCGCATTTTGTCAATCGCTGACAGTTATTTCAAACAATTAACAGTTATATAAAATTAATATTTTCGTTAAGTTTTCTTAAATTTTCTAATTCTCCGCGCATTTTTTATTTTTTTTTTCTTTCATAAGAACCTTCTCCTGACAATAACAAACACAACAAAAAAAATAGTGAAATCGGTCCAGCCGTTCACGCGTGATGGCGTGACCAAGGGAAATGGGGATTCATTTATATACTTTTTACCACGAAACTTACCAGATCATATCACAACTATACAAATTAAATAAGAGTACTGATAAAAAATGTATTAGTGGCAATTTTATTTATCACGTGAAGCGGTCTAAAAAAACTGATGGCCCTTGTATATTAGGAATTGATTATTGCAGTGCATTATTCCGTTCTACTTTCTTGGATACAACAGATGCTAATCTTGGGCTGCGATTTTGTCTTAGCTTCTTCATTATGTACGGTTTTCGCTATTCAGCCAGATAATCTTACATAACCAGTGCATTCCAAAACAACTGAATCCAGGACTTCATTATAAGCAAATTATTTTTCAATTTGAATTACGCCGTCAGCTGTGGTCTGGAAGTTAACTCAAATTATCAAAGTATGAACTGCTGTTACGTTGATAGCACGTAGAATTTCAGCTGAATAAGACCACAGTGTTATTTTTGCCAAATTTTCTAAAGCCAGTGAAATAATAACCATCATGAAACTTACTACATTATAAGCATCCTAACGAATTCTTCTTCATTTAAATTCTAAAGGAGCAATTGCTTATGTACCAGACAACCTACTTCTTGCAACTGAACAAACCACTACTCCCAGGAAGCCACAGCAATCAAACATTCCCCAAAAGCAATTCACTAAAGTCCAAATTCCTAATCGCACCAGCCTGCAATGGATATTAATTGATGAGGCCTGAATTCACCAGGAACGCGCAGATTTGTCACCGTAAGCTCCAGCGTGGGCATTAATGGCCGTGTGCTGGATAATAGATATTCGGCTAGTGAATGGATATTAGAATTACGGTGCTGTTGATGTTTGGCCATAGTTTTAGTAAGGTTATTTGGATTTATCTGGAACTAGTTTTTACCCGTGGCTTCGCGTGCGTAAAGGAGTTGTCCGGGATAAAAGTCCCGCTATATATTTTTCCCGGGATAGACAGTAGTCAATAAAAGGTAAATTTGGTATGGAGACAGTTTAAAACCTTGGAAAGGTCCAAGGTTTTAAACTGTCTCCATACCAAATTTCATAAAGATCCGTTCAGTAGATTTTGAGAAAATCGATAACATAGAAACAAACAGAGAAAGGGACTTTATTTTACAATCTTATGTATAGATATTTAATGAGTGATTACTTTTAGAACTTAAATTGGTTTCTCTATAAATAATACTAACAGCAAAGCAATTTACTATATAGTGCTGTCAATATGTTGGCTAATATGGTAATATATAAATTAAATATGCCTAGGTTTTGTAATAATAACTTGTCAAAGCAGGATCATAAAACTTTCAAGATTTTGGTATTTTCTTTTTCTATTGACATCTTTTCTGTTTTGATGCTCATCAATAATACTAGTATTGACAAGATCTATCGCTGACAGATTTTTCTCGTACTTCACTGTATTAACCATCAGGTTCAAACAAGCCGGCATAATTATGAAGGAGTGCGTGTAACAATCATCTCTCGTTACTTTATTTGCTCCTATTCTACTTACTCTCGGGTGCAGTGGGATTTTTAACATATTAGTACAAAAAGGTTTAATGAAGTCGTATTTTCATAAAATATTGTGTAAAAAGGTTTAAGGAAGTTAGATTTAAACGAGATTAGATTTTACAACCATTTTAAGACATAAATACTTGCAAGCTGAATTGACACCACTGCATACCAGTCAACCCATTTGTACTCAGAGAATTTTGCTTACGATATAAATCTACTTCTTATTAAAATAGTGGTATCCACAAGATAATACAATTTTAGCGTAGCTATATTGTCCTAAAACCAAGAATATATCTTGCTAAATTCCTGCAAAATTACGATCTCAACAATACAATACAGAGATGTTTTATTAAATACTAAAAGATCGCATAACCAGGATTATCTTCCAGACGTTTCGAATATTTCTTTGAGGATAGAGAAAAATCCAGTTTAGTCCACACCGCTATAAACAATTTCGTTAAAGCCAAGCAGGAATCAAATTTAGGCTGACTCAAAGTCCAAAGGGAGCTCATAAAATGAGCAATAAAAAAATATTACGCTCTATGAATGTTGCAACCGATAGAGACGGCAGCGAGCGCGATTTACTGCTCTCTTTGGACCGTGCAAGGTGCAAGGCGTGGCGTGCAGAGAACCAATTATATTCAGGATCTTCTTTATTACTGTGACTATTACTTCTCATGTTAAGTACAGTGCTGACGAAGAATTATCTTTACCCGCAACAGAGATAAGCCTCTCGATAACTGCCATAATTATGACTCCCTATCGCACAATTCTGTGAAGGAGAGATAAGAAAGTATAAAGATATGACAGAGGTTATCATGAAACTTTAATTTTCTGTGACTGGCCACACCATTTCTTTTATAAACAGTCTATAATAATATCAGCCCTACATTATATACTGTCCCACTGTTGGGCACCGGCCTTCTCTATGACTGAGAGGGAATAGGCTTTAGTCCACCACGCTGGCCTAGTGCGGGTTGGTAGATTTCACACACCCTCGAAAATTCATAATACAGAATCTCTCAGGTATGTGATTCCTCACGATGTTTTCCTTCACCGTTAAAGCAAGCGATAATACACAAAGAATACACACATAATTTTTAGAAAAGTTTTTTTAGGTGTGTGTCCTTGGAATTTGAACCTGCGGACATTCGTCTCGGCAGTCCGTTCCACAACCAACTAGGCTAGCGCCACTTTATAAACAAACTGTCTATACCAGAAATACTTCTATGACATAGCAACTATAAACATCCTTAAACATGAATACAGGATCAAGATGTTGGAAAGTTCATCACTTGTACCAAATAAACAAACGCGATCCACTGGTGGAATCTGCTCGGTTTTATTATGGCTTCGTGGGTACGGCGCAATGTTAAGACTTTATCAAAATCATTCTGTCTGCCGTGTGCTGAAGAGTACCTTGTTGATTTCATATGGCTAAATAAAGATTTAGTCCTTCTTTTCTTCTTTCTACACCTGGTTTCAAATAGGCCGCCATTATTATGTCAACTGATTAAGGATAATCTTCTCTCATTAGTCGACACTCTTATTAGACTCTACTTCACTTATCATCAATTCTAGAAGGGTACTTTTACCGTATAAACGATAGTGTAAAATTATATAATAAAAATTAGGCAATAAGGATCTCAATATTTGAAAGCATAGTTTATAAGCTTGTTTGTATGCAGGCGCAGTTCAACAGGCAACGTGATTACGAATTCTTAATATTTCCTTACACATATTTTTACATATATTCACATATCTAGGAAAAAAAATCGTGGCTGAGAAACATCCTGGATCAGGCCTTTATCACCTCCGTTGAACATCTATTCGCTTGGCCAATGACAGGGAGGAATACAACAAGCTGACGACTTAATTTTAGCAGTGAAAAGGCACTTAAAGTAAAAGAAGATTCTTATATCTATTCCGGCATAAGAGTTGCTGCGACAAAGCCAGCTGATTTTTTCTTCTCGCTGTTCTATCTAGTGAAAAATATATCCGCTACCTTCTCTAGTGGCGCTAATTGCTTATGATTTTCTTCAATCATTTGTAATTCCAAACACTCCAATAACGGAAATATTTCTCTACAATTGTATTTTCTCATTCCCTTCAACCGGAATTCTATAATGTAATTATGAACAATGCTCCAAAAGGCATATAAAAGCGTGATTTGCGTGTTAAATGCCCATTAGTCCGTTAAAGATTTGACATGCTATATTTAGAGGTAATACAAAAATATTTATATCCTGCAAAGATTTTGAGGAAATGAACTGAGATTGATGCATTTTATGAACAATAAAAACTAGTATTAGGGCGTGAATGCGTGGAGGGATATGGCGTTTGGTTTCTTTATTGCCATCTACTAGCATAGAGAATGAGCCAACTAACAAAAAAATGAAATAAGGTTCGTTTCCCGCACTTTGACATTATAATATATTTTTTGCCCAAAAGCTGTTTAACTTTGCAATTACTGTTGTTTTTATCCTTTGACCAAATTAACTTACAGAATTTTTGTAATGATTTCTTATTTTTACGCGAATGTTAGACATTGAAATAAAACAATTTTATGGATTTTATTTAAAAGCGGCGATATTCTAGTTGGTTGTGGAACGGACTGCCGAGACGAACGTCCGCAGGTTCAAATCCCAAAGGCACACACCTCTGATTTTTCTAAAAAATTATGTATGTATTCTTTGTGAATTATCGCTTGCTTTAACGGTGAAGCAAAACATCGTGAGGAAACCTGCACACCTGAGAAGTTCTCTATAGGAATTTCGAGGGTGTGTGAAGTCTACCAATCCGCACTGGGCCAGCGTGGTGTACTAAGGCCTAATCCCTCTCAGTAGTAGAGGAGGCCCGTGCTCAGCAGTGGGCAAGTATATAATACAGGGCTGATATTATTATTATATTATTATTATGGATTTTATCGCTATATTATAATTTTTTCCGGACTTTTTGAAGACCTTGCAGCCTTCGTGATCACGGGGCGAACTAAGGTGTCCGAAATGGTAAAGTTAGAAGAGTATCTACCTACATTTTACAATTATAGAACATGTATATCGATGACTTTTTTTTTTCTTGTTTTTAGCTGTTTACGGTGCGTTCTACGCAGAATGAGCTCACAGTGTCTTGAAGTCAGGCTGCCGGTCTTTTAGGTTCCAATTCAATTAAATGTAGAACAGCATCCGAGGCTTGTACAAGCTCCCAAAAATCTATTGAAATATGGATGTTTTTCATTTCAGTAGCACCGCGAATCATCGTAAGTAGAAATTGGTGTTCTTTGGCAAGGATTTGCGGGTTGTCTAATCGTAGATAATGATTGGAGCCTTGTTTAGTGTTCAAAAACTGCCGATAGATAATATTTGGATCCTTGTTCAGAGTGTTCAGCGACCGCAGATTTCTTAGTTCACGTTCATCGGTTTCACGTCAGCTATTTATTCTATTAAGCGGATCTGTTATAAATATAAAAGAATATTTTAAATTTAAAACTCGCATAAAATGTATACAAAAGAAAATTAATAGTAAAAGTTTACAATATTTTGTTATAAAATTTATTCAGAATAATTAATTCAGGTTCTACATAATTAAATTATCATCATTTACTAAGATATTATTTTCTTCGATATAAATAATTCATATAACGTTAGCTGGATGAGATTATTTAGAAAATATATGAAAAGATAACAAAATATAGGTTGTCTTTAAAGAAGTTTTATTAAAATTGTTCATCAAAGGCATTCGCAATGAAAACATCGCTGTATTTGCACGGTTCAGTTTATTACTCGTCGTCTTAATATCATATATGCTTACCTCTTAGACTAATGGTATGAAAGACAACTTTTTAATATGAATAACCTATGAATAAAAGTTCTTTTAATAAGAATTTGTCTTCTTTTGAGGTTCTGTTTCGTAGGCATTGCGTGTGCCGTACGATACCGCTCTGAGCTCCCAGATTCGAATCCCAAGTCGGGTAGTGATAATTTTTATGTTCAGTATCAGCCCGGAGTCTGGAATTTGTACCCGATATGACGATAGGCTTAGTCTAATACATTATGGGATAGAACACCTGGTGGCTAGGATACAATTTATGTCCGCCCGAATAGCGATCACCGTACACAAGGTGTTAAAACCCGCCATAGTGACCCACAAAAGTGCGTCGCGTTGCGGGATCAGCCTGTGTATATCCGGTTCTAACAGGCCGGCATAATTATCTCAACTATCAAGGAGTAATCACGTATCACAGTGGGATCATTTACCCGTACCCATATAAAAAAAGACACTTGGCGTAAAGTGGGCGGGTAGCCCGTTCGTAGCTGTGAATATCCCTTAAGGTATGAAATCGTCGTGTGTGATTCTTATGTTTTTCATATTTATTGATTTGAATTGATATTTTAGTAGATAGTGCCCTGTATATGAGTTTTGACATGAATGTCTATTTTTATCGTCAAGCAGTGTGCAAGTTATGTATTGTTTGAACGTCATTTTACTTGAGTATTTTTTTTAATAACGATCTATGGTATAATATGAAAGGCCAACAATCATAATATTAAATATTAATATTATCGATTGTCACAAGACATAACATATTCAATGGATTCACTTTCGTTATTAAATTTAATTACATTACCACATATTAATATAGTACTCTATTACATTAGCAAATTAAAAACCAAAGCCAAGAGCGAAACATTTTCAACGTAAAGGACTTTCATAAAAATAATCCTTAAATGTTTTTTGGCAAAAATTATCATGATCTTTTGTCAACCTAATGGGTTTTATTATGTTAAGGAGCCATTAACAAAATGTAAAGCATATTTTATGAATCGTTTCTATTTTTACGAAACAACGAAGGAATGAAAAATGTAAGACAACAATGAGGTGAAATTGCCTAAATTTTTGTTTTATTTTTGAACCTTATACAAGGGTCGTGGACGACATATTTTAAACGCACCGAATACGCGAGTTTTTAATGCTCGCAGAAAATATAGGGGTTAATTGCAACGCGTTTTAGTTGCGTTTGAAGTGGCGTGTAGTTCCTCTTATAATTATAATAATAATAGCAGCCCTGTATTATATACACGGCACGGGCCTCCTCTATTGCTGGGAGGAATTAGGCTTTAATCCACCACTAACCTAGTGCGGATTGTTAGACTTTACATACCTATATAATTCTTATAAAGAACTTCTCAGGTATGCAGCTTTCCTCACGATGGAGTTCCTTCGCCGGTAAAGCAAGTGATAATTCATAAAGACTACACACATAACTTTAAAAAAAGTCAGAAGTGCCTTGGGTTCTGAACCTGCAGACATTCATCTCGGCAGTCCGTTCCACTACCAACTAGGCTATCGCTTCTTTAGGCTCTACATTTGTTTTAGTATACAACCTATGCTAATTTTTATTCATAACATTTAGTATTGTTGCGTAACACCGGACTTAATTATATGCTCCATAC
This sequence comes from Manduca sexta, assembly GCF_014839805.1. Classification (NCBI taxonomy): domain Eukaryota; kingdom Metazoa; phylum Arthropoda; class Insecta; order Lepidoptera; family Sphingidae; genus Manduca; species Manduca sexta. The sequence continues at coordinate 16,344,067 of NC_051139.1, forward strand.
TGAATAAATTAACCCAATACCTGAAATTCTAGGAAATAGCTTTAATCTGCGAAACATAAATTAACCACAGCGATGTATGGATATACATTATCTGTAGCCCGAATTAGACTTTTTATTATTTTCCAGGGATTAGAATTTATGTCCTAAAAGTCTTCAAAGGAGAAAAATTTTAGATTCGTGGTCACTGTCTATCCTACAGGAATGAGGCCGTAATGTTATGGTAAAATTTTGTGTATTATTAAACGTCCCACAAACCACAGCTTTGATAAGTGATAGTAGAACAAATGTCTAGCTCTGATAACTTGCACGCAACAGGTTGTGATATTTTATTTATTTCTCCTGTAAAATGGATTTATATCCTTTCTCATCGTATGAAGATTTATAGCTTTTAAATGTTAAGGGACTTGCCTTTCTTTTTGTTGCTCGAGAAGTTCTAAGTTCGGTTCCCAGGTGGAGCTACATTTAAATTTATTTTTTGGGTAGAGTTCTTTTGATAGAATTTAACTTCAAGAACCGGCACCATTGGCGCAGTATAGTCCGGAATAAAATGATCCGTATAGGAGGTCACGACCCTCAGCATTAAGGACATCGACGCAAGAAGAAGAAGAACTTCAATTTCTTATAATTCACCATGATAAATATGCACCCATCTCCATTTTCAGAAAGAGAGCGAGCTATATTTAGTAGTTGTTGTTGCGTAGAATCCTTTTGGTAGAATTTAACGTCAATTTGGTTGAGTTTACCATGACAAGTATGCACATACTTCCATTTTCAGAAAGAGATAGAAGATCCTGTTAAATAAAGATGGAAGATTCGCTATCACTTTTGGTCTTATACTCGTCGCTCAAAATTTATTAGCCGATGTTAATTATTTTACAATGTTTGTATTCTGATACAGTTCGAGAAACTTAATACATTAAGTGAATTAATTATCAGTTAACATTGAATTAATAGGATTAACACGAAACTTGTTGAAAGTGATATATTCCCAAAAACTAATAAATGGACTTTAATTATTAATGATTACAAACTCGATTTGAACACCAAAGATAACTCAACTTTCCAATAGTCGAAGTCTAAGGATAGAATTTGAGGACAGGCTGTCCCAAACTTTAAATCGTTAAGGAATTCTTTGAATATAGTTCGTTTATAGTACATTTTCGTATGTCTGATTTGTGAAATGATTAACTAATTGCAATGCCTAGGGGCCTATTTACTATCATAATCATCAACCGCAGGATGTCTACTGCTGACCAGGCCTCCCCCAGAGATTTCCAGATCGCCCTATTGGAAGCGGCCCGCATCCAGCGAACTCCTGCGACTTTTATGAGGTTATCTGTCCACCTCGTGGGTAGACGTCCGACGCCGCACTTGCCAGTTCGTGGCCTCCACTCCAGAACCTTCTTGCCCCATCGACCATCAGTTCTGCGAGCTATATGCCCTGCCCACTGCCAGTATTAACTATGCCACAAATTATTTAGAGTTTAGACAGTGCGTAACAAGCACGTAGCGCACCGCGTCAATACAATAGAAATTGGCATACATAATACCATTCCACGCTAATTCCACGAAGATAACGCAACACGGCCATATTAGCTCACGCTATAATAAAGAACAAGGCCCTTATTCACGGATAAATACTTAAACCTGTTTATGTGGATTTGAAATGAGACGTTTTGATTATAGCCAGTGTAAATTGGAAACCAATATAGCTATTGAGCACTATGAGACCTAAGTTAACTCCTAAGGTAAATAGCAAAGCTCCCTTTGAATATGGCATAACAAACACAACACGAAAGTGCGTTTCGTTTAAGTGTGATGATTGTGATTGGTTGAGAGACCAAACCGTGAGTCACGTGTTAGACTCTCGACCAATCACAATGAAACGACAGAGACTCTAGTCTTTTTACCACGTACAAGAGAGCATTACAGTCAACAATGATACGCAATTCTAGTTGGCTACATCTGTTTATCAGTTTTAACGATAATTACTATAATATAAGCCCGCCTTGTTCTTAAAAAAACACATGAAAATTTAATGGTTTATATCCACCCGCACTTAGACATTAATAACAAGATTAACAGACTCTACGATCAGCCTAGGTCGTCTGGATGTCAAGAGAGCGCATAATTCAGCCCCGCCACGGAATGCCACTTCGGTTGCATGATCGGTTACTTTGAACTTGGAGTAAGAACGTAGAATCAAATATCACAGTTGCTTTAGTTAAAATATATTCTAAGTTATAAAGTGTAGAGTCTTATGTCTAGTGGCAGCATGGGTAATGGACTAAAGGGACATGCTTTTGATTCTACACTAACTGTTTGTGGGCTGGTATAACACGATTTACTCGAGGAATTGTTTTAATATGAGACAAGCGGGAGATTATAAATTATTCCAAATCACTACGACAAAATACATGATAAGGTGAATACACCTTGACATGTATTTATGTGAAAATATAGGTAGAACAAGTATAGACACTTTCTATACAGCTTTATCTACTGAAATCAATTTCGAAAAAGAATAATATTTTCAGGTAAGATATGTTACTACATAGACCCTCCAATCTAGAATCATCCAAGCACACACAAAAGGAGGCGCAACTAGTGTACTCACTTTCCGCCGGGTGTACTCCATCCCATGTTGTGATACACAATACTGAATAGAAAAACTCCTATCACTTTGCCTTTGGGATCGATCCAGAGACCTCACCACCACGGTCTTACTCTAATATAAGTTACCGAGACATCAAGTCCAGTTGAAAGGTATAAAATTAAAAACAAAAATAAGTTCTTACACCGTGACGTCATCTAAGTACACTCAGCGCAGTGATTCGTTATTTTTGACGCCAATTTTCTTACCCCGAGCAATCATCCGTCCCCGCTCTATTATACTCGACCCGTTAAACTTACTTTTGCACTCTGCAAACGGGTAAAATTTTAGTTAACGTTGAATTTTTAACACCGCTATCACTCCGGCTATTCTTTTTACCTGACAAGATAAGTTTTAATAGTGTTTTATGCTTGTATTTCGTGTTTTATTGTGAAATAAAAAAGGATTATTTAAGATATGAACTTGGGCTATGAATGTTTTAATTTTGCATTTTAAAATTAGGTATTTTATGATTTATTGCAAATGATAAATTATATACTTCGGTTGATTATAAGGTGTAAAACCCACCATAGTAGCACATATAAGTGTGTCGCGTTCCGGGATCAGCCAGTGTATATTCGGTTTTAAACAGGCCGGCATAATGTGGAATAGCGAGAGATAACCACGTCGCGTCAGTAGTTATAGTGTCCACTCTATTTAGACCCCATTTCGCTTACCATGAGGTGCATTGCAGTTACTTTGCTCAGTGAAGTGTCCACTATAACTTAACCCCATTCCGCTTTTCTTGAGGTACAGTGTGTTTACTCTGACTTGCCTGTACAAAAAACCAGTCAGTAGATCTCTTGATGGTTAGTGATCACAATAGCTAACTATTTTGTCAGAGGCGTGGTATTTATTTGACCTAAAAGAGTGACGGTTAGTACGTATGGAAAGGCTGGTGTTAAACCAAATCAAATCAAATTATTTATTTGAAAGCATAGGTAGTTACTTTTACAGGTTCTTTTTTTATACGTGTTATTGAAATACATATTATTGACGTCTAGTAATTTCACTTTGAGATGCGCAACAACAAAGTTGTGACTACAAGGATTTCTGAGAGGACATAGTACTCAGCCGAAATACCCTTTGCATGATGCATCATTTGATGAATGATTTATTCTTATGACGATATCGTCATTTAGATCTTTAATAAATAGGCTACAAGGGTCATTTTCACTCGCAGTAATCCATACCTGTTTACATTACAATACCGCAGTATGTATACGCAATATTCCTCAAACATCGGCCAATACGAATACACCAGAGTATTCTGAGCTTTCAGTGTAATTTTTCGCAGTCAAAAGTAGCGTTGCGCGGTGCAGTGCGGTTCGACCTGGCCTAGAATTTTAGACATAAATCCAGCCTCTCACTCGGGCTAACGCACTCTGAGTCCTCTTTACAATTCACGATATGGGTACGACGGGATTTTAATTTATTTGTTTACAATTACAGTGTTTTTTTTAAAACGTACGTGCTTTCACAATTACATGCAATAAATGAAAAAAGTAAAATACCATTTTTTTTTGTCGCGACATAAAGTATATTTCACTTCAGAATAAGTCTGAAAACGCCAATTGTTGTAATTTTGCATTTATATTTTGCTTTCAAAATGCTACAGAACTACAAAACAACGATGTTAACTTTAAAACGAAAAACAAAAGCAGTGCCCAGAGCAAGTTTTTTTATTCTCCTAATCAGGTTATAAGCCTACGTAATAAAGCTTTGAAACGTTGGAAGAAAATAATAATATAAAAAACCGCGACAAAATCCGTAAAATAGCTTTATTTCAATGTCTAACATTCGCGTAAACATAAGAAATCATTATATAAGTCTACGTTTTAATGTTTATTTTTTTTTTATTCAGGACTACAAAGTAATCCACTTCGCCATTTCCATTGTATTGTATATTTGTTGATGTATTTATGTAACTCAACTAGCATTTTTAATTAGGCACCGACTAGACTCCAAAATTGGTATCCAGTATATACTTGTTATGTGAAATTATTTTTTTATTTTAAGTGGTTTTACAATTACAAAATTTAGTCGTATACATTACGTTTACGTCACGTGCCATATAAATAAGCTCCAGTAGGGGACGTATTTAGTTTTGCCCGGCATTTGTACGATGCGTGTAACGGTTGCAATTACTGCGCTTTCCTATCCTGTGAATAAACGTTTTGAGCAAAAACTTGTTTTAATGCAAAGTTTTACTCTATTTATAATTATTTTTTATCCTTAGGGGTTTACAGCAGTTTTAATTAACAGCCGCATTTTCTCGAACTTATAAAATCCGACATTATATATTATGATATATAGCACATACATCCAAAGCACAAATTTCAATGCAATTCGAAAAACTTATAAGAATTTGTTACCGAATCGAACCCTAAACCTCATGGCCCACGCCCGAGCTGACTACCACTAGACTTAATGTGAAAGACACTTTACGATTTTATTTATTCTTGTTCTATTATTTCGGACAAATCAGGAAACAGGCGACTGAATGGCGAAGGGTCCTGCCGACTTCACTTTCGTAACTTATGTAAAATCTTATCATCATTGGAGCGATTAGTAAACGGCATTTATGCATATTAGTAGTACTTATATGTTGTTGTGGGTTACCATTCGGAAAATGTCACACTTTGCCACTATTGTGTCTAATATAAACTATCACAGCTCCAACTATTAGAAAGATATTTCCCGTTAGGAAAGTCCTGTTTTCTATTTTATCAGGGTAAAGAAATAATAGGCAAAGACGAGGGGAATACAATATTTACAACCATCCCAAACATTACAACAAAAATCAACGAAGGGGTCTTAATAAAATATAAATAACCTTTGACATACTAGAGATAAATAATTCAGAAATGGGACTTAGCGGCATTAAAAAGTTTCTCGGAGTTCGCGAGCGGTCGGTGTGGTTTCGTCCCTGTTTTAACAAATCATTGTTTTACCAAATTATGTAGGCAACGATTGTTCTAACTTCGGGTGTTGTATTTGCAGTAAGTTTTCTGTCAGGCGCTTTCTATATCTTTTGTCTTCAAGGGCTGTTTATAATACTTACCTGATCTTTTAGCGCTGCGGTTGTGTGTTAGATATGAAAAGGAAGGAGTTCGATTCCTGAAAAAAAAATAGTTGCTTCGTGTCTGGATTAGGGTCTAAAGTCATCATAGTTGATAATTATAACACTAATTCTATGATGTGAGTTTAGGACGAAGTATATATTCCTGTTATTTACCATGCAGGGTGGACTTAAAACCGGAGACTCCGATGATATTAAGGATGTATAATATCATTGGTTGGAGGCCACACATTATATTACATTAAGTTACTCGAACAAGTAAAATTAAAAAAGCACACCAGTTTCGCATTAAACTACAAAAAATAAAAAATAATAAGAAAAGTAAAATTGAGATTTTTGGTGAAATATTCCTTATTATTGGATGAATTTTAAGACAATGTTAGCAGAACTAAAGACTAGTATATAATTTCATTAATTAACAAAATATAAAATGACCCTGTAGATTACGTACACTGTCTCAAGACTGCATCCAAACGCTAACTAAATCTTAACTCCAACTACAAAGCATCGCATTCCATTATCTCTATTCAGTAAACAAGTGACGCGTCGGTAACGTTCATCATTTCCTTCCGGCCGGGCTGCGTGATAGCGTTAAAAGCCCCGAAAAGCCAGGGATACAGCCGTTCCGCTCCGTGAAAACACACAGACGAAGATAATGTAAAGAATCGCAGCGGTTAATAATATATAGGACGTATTAGATGACAATTATCCGCTTGCCAATTCTTATTTCTGTGTGTTCTGTTTCAATAAGTTTGGTATTTATGGCTGGTCGTGAAGAATGTATGTTTAAATTAACATTTTTTATACATATTTAAGTTTATGTTAGGAAACGAGTTTATAGGACAACATATAAATTATTCGGAAATAACCAGCTTCCAAAGTTCAATGAAATGATAGGTGGTTTAACTGTAAAGCAGGTCTGATGGGACTTATCTGCAGTCACCCTTTCAACAACCGTCAGAAACAATTATGGTTGGTTAAATAACTTATAATCTTACTAGCATTATTATCCGTGATAGACATTGATTTTTCTACTCTGTAAATAAAACTCATTAACTTCTTTATAATATTAGTGTACATATTTTATAGTACCTAAGTATTAATATAACAGTATGTTAGGTCATGTTTAATAGGTTATTAATATAAGTGATCTAATGCTTAATTGTAGCCATGTTATCTTTATGTACTTATTTATAAACAAGTCACGAAGGCTTGCTCAAACGTAGAAGTTTAATTTATTATAGTTATCAGTTCATCTCCTTCCTTAACACGTTAATACAAGGATTTACTGCCTAGTAACACTTTAAACAAAACATAGATAAACATAGAGAAACATAAATCTACAAAATAATAAAAATGTTTTTTAAATAATTGTTTCATTGTTTCGCTATGATTCCATTACCGTTATGTTAAGTTTTTTTTTTTTATATATAATCATAGTGTCACTCATTATTTCCATTTGAGGCGTCGAAGTGTTGCAATCCCACATTTCCCCAGCTACCTTATATTCTGTGTAATAGCAGGTAATCCTATTACTGAATGCTTATTGACTCTAGCCAAATACTGAGCAAAAAAACATATCCCTACCCGACCTCGCTCCGGATCGAACACCACACGTCAGCACAGTAATCTTACCGGAATACATATCCGCCACTGAAAAAGTCAACAATAAAATAACAGCGGCGTCCCTCTACGCAATTTGCATGCGTATGTCCCTGCGAACCTCTAAAGAAGGTCCGTGAATCTGAGAATGGCTGAAATCCAACCGTCATAGGGATTATCCGAGTCTTTTGTGAAAAATAATTTTCTCGGAAGTGAACAACGGCGACGCAGTTTTCCAAACAGCAACTTCATACGGCTTACATTTTTATTGGGTTCGGTTGCTTCAGAGCGTTTGTGAACGTTAAAATGTTTGCAACATCGTCTCGCGTTTACGTTGCGTTACTTTTCAGTGCACGTAAAATTTTGTTTTAACAGTGTACACGCGTGTCTTTGAAATAATAATACATTCACCTTTTATCCCCGAGGGGATAGGCAGAGGCGCAAACTAATACAACGCACCTATTTAATGACGTAAACATAATTTGCAATGTATCTTAAAATTGCAACGGGTACTGGTGGTGGGAGGTCTTTAATATATGAGAGTCCCTGGGTGTCTTTTTGTGTCACCAAGCAGCAGTGTGTAGTCACTGTTGTATTCCGGCTTAAAGAACATTGTAGCTAGTATAACTATAGACATAATAAGACTTAACATCTCATGTCTAAGAATGGCGAGCGCAGTGGAATACCAAACAATACTTTGTAATTCAAGATATTGGATGGTGTCTCTAGTATTTATGGGTGGTCGTATCGCTTACCGTCAGGCGAACAGCAACACCATCTCGTCATTCAAAGGCATAATGAAAAAAAAAAAACAAATAATTTTTGTCGCCGTGTAGACCTTGCTGAAGTTTTATATTATTGTTTCTCGGCACCAAATTGTCGATGTCTGCGCAGCCCCTTAGTATTCAAGGATTCAAATCCGGGATCACATAGCGGTGTCGTACCACGCACGCAATACAACTACGCTACCAAACTCGAAGCAGCAAATGTATGTACAAGTCCAGTGTTCAGTGACAATTTGGGATGAGACGGCTTGTTAACGATTTAGAATTTCGTGAAATGGGATATATGCAAGCTCGCAAAACCTGGTCCACACATTTTATTGACTAATACATTCACCGTCCAAGTAAAATCATAGGTCTTAAATTATGAGAAACTCCATTAATTTGATATATAAAAGACAACACGTAGAATACAGTAGACATAAAAATACTTGTTTCAAATGTTCTCCGAACTTCAAATCCATTTGTGACTTTTGCCTAGTACACTTGCCACTACAAGACGATATAATAGTTTTTACAGCAACAAATGGTGTAAGAATACCGCCGTCATCTGGAGTGTTCTTCACGCTGCGAGTGATTTGTAAGCGGGCACAAAGATTTCTCCCGATGCACAATAGTTGAGAGCATTGTTATTTTTATTCCTGATTGATTCGAGTCGGAGAGAGTACGAAGTATCTATTGTATTGAATCATAAAGGTAATAAGTACATACCGCTTACTTTGCTAGTGGAAGGTTATTTTTTATATCCGCCCAGAAAGAGACCCGTGTCCTTATAAAAAAATGCACTAGAACACAAATCAGCGATATTTAGGATGTTTGTTAAATCTTATCTGTTTGTTAGCGCACATTTCCGAAACTACAGAATGGATTGTCCCATTTTATTTGTATACACTAGATTATACTATATTACTACTTTACGTTTTGTTATATCGCACGCTTAAAACGAACCCAAAAGTTATATATTTCCCGATTTTGTTAAAAATCGACCTTCCAAAGCATGATCTATAACCCTATGTCGAGAAAAAGACAATATTATAGAGTAGAAACAGACATTCTCACATTCGACGACCGCGCATTTCACTGCCTTCTATATGGTTTTCAAATCTTTCTTATTTATATCCCACAAAACGTCGTTTTTGAGTTACGTCACCTTAGTTCTAAGGTTCTAATATTATAAATTACCATATTGAAGCATACCAATGATATCGTAGTTACTATTTACGTCATCTCGAGGTTTTAAGTCGTCAAAACCAGTAAGTATATGTCAGTCACCAAAATACTTCAGTCATAGATGTTCCAGTATGAATGATGAAGATGGGACTCCACTGGACGCCCTATAACCAGAAGTGTAATTGAATTCAAAATGTATAAGTCACTAATTTCCGATGTCGCGGACGTTTCCATTCTTCAAAAGGAAATTGACTTCACCGGAAGACGGTCCATTGTGTTACAAATTAAGTTTAAGACTTTACCACCGGATCGGCGATTTCTGTTATTTCAATTCTTTAAACTCGAATGAGAAGCGGCTTAAATTGCCATTAGTTAAATATTTTTGTGAAGTTAAATTAAAGATCATATCGTTATGGGGTGAGTGTTTTATCTTTTGTACGTGAGGGTTCGAGAAGTGGAGAGGTTCTAGAATTGATTGATGAGATGATCAAATCGTTTTGATAGTGAGGTAATTTTACTCCCACTCGGAATTTTTAATTACAGACTCCGTGATAACTGGCGTGTCACTGTGCTCGTCATCTTAAAGCATGAGATATAAAGCCAATAATAGTAAGCAATTTCACTGGTTTTGACATCGCTCGTATAGAAATATAACAGAGCTAACATATTGCTGCTTGCATTGGGAATCAGTGGAATCTAATCAGGAAGATTTTCATAGAAAATAAAATGATGTATCATTTCGACAAGTCTCGTTGGTCGTTGATTCGAACTAGACTAAAAAGAGAGACATAAAGAAAGCAGCGATAGCCTAATTGGAACGGATAGCTGAGACGAATGTCCATAGGTTCGAAACCTAAGAAACACACGTCTAACTTTTTTTGAAAGTTATGCGTGTATTCTTTGTGAATTGTCTCTTTAAAGGTGAATGAAAACATCGCGGAGAAACATGCATACCTGATTAGTTTTCAATTAGAATTTCGAAGGTACGTCCAGCCAGCCAATCCGCACTGGACCAGCGTGGTGAACGAAAGCCTAAAACATTCCCATTACTAGAGGACGGACGTGCCCAGTAGCGGGACAGTATATAATACAAGGCTGATATTATTATTATTTTATTATTAAAACTGCAATCTCTTTTACATAACATATCAATGAAATATGACTAATGGCATACATTGTGTCAACTTAGTTTTCACGAACTATAAATGTTATGAGTTTGCACCTGAACCATTAAACAGCATAACTAAACTGTGGAAAACCCTGAAAACTTATCTATGGCACAATGGACAGTCGGAAAATATAAAAAAATACTTTATTTATCACGTATGCGAACAAAGTTGCATTTATGATACGTCAAAACAAGCTATAAGAATTATTATTACTAAATTACATTTAAATCAATTTTACAACTATGGACATTTAATTAGGGATAACTTTAATAAAAGAGCATAAGGTAAACCGAAGAAGCCAGCTCGGGCTAGTAAGGGAAAACAAAAATATAGCGCGTCGCGATCCTCACCGGAGACGATATGTGCCTGGTCTACCTATCTTTTTTTTTTTTTTTTTTGGTTTCGCGGAGAAAGTACCTTATTACTACCGCCCAGCCTTGGCGGGGGGCGACTGAGCGGTTATGCTGGGGTAACCGTGCCTTACGGCCCGGCGTTGAGCCGCCCGGATTTGATGGTGTCCTTCGGGCGACCGCCGGGCCGAGTCCCTAACACTATATACAACTTAAACCTATGCACGGCCTACCAGCTAAAACTCCGCGGTGGCCCTCTTCGGCGCATTAGGGACGGCTGCGGGCTTCCTCTGACGTTGAGTGTCTAGTCTGCGACCGCAACCGCCCCTGCGCGGTGCCGCCTTGCGGCCCGTCTCCTATGGGGAGGGGCGGACACAGAAGCCCCCGCGCACCAAAGGACGCCCTCGGCGTCTACGGCAGCGTGAGGCCAACAACACACTGCCGTCCATCCAGGGGGTCAACCGAGAGTGTGCGATGAACGCACTGCACGCACTGAAAAGTGCGCGCGCACTAGGACGGACAGCCCCCTGCTGCCCGCCGACGACCCCCTTCGTGGCCCCTATTAGTCGCCTTTTACGACAGGCAGGGGATACCGTGGTGGAATTCTCCAAACGCCCCCATTCCACAGGGCGGGATGGTCTACCTAACTTGCCAACCTTTCTCTAACTACCCAAGTGATGACTACCCGAAGAAGAACGATAGAAAAAAAACACCGGATTACTTTTTTGTCATCAATTTACTTTTTTTAAGTCTCTTATCAAATTACTTTAGTTAATTAAGCTATCACCGTGAATACAGAATGAATTCGATGAGAACCCTGGTCATGCATGAAATAATTAATACTAAACAAAATAAAAATAATAAAAGACGGGAATTAATAAATAAATAACAGCGTGCCTCGCAGCTTCGGTTCCGGAAGGAAACAGTATACGTGATAGCCTGTCTCTCTCGCACTCTTACACTATTATAACAGTGACGTCATTATGTTATATGACTTATGTCATTTTAAATTAATATTAAATGCTCTCTGTTTTACATAAATTGTTTTATAAAATAACACGAAAAAATAGGTACAAAATGAACATATGCACAAGATTAATACGTACATGCTAGTTTACGCAAATTGAATAAGCATGCGTGCAATCTTGAACTCTGCACTCATGAGTTATGTAACCAGAGACAATTATTCAATGACTGGATGTCTAGCGATGCACCTACTATATTTTTTTATGGTTTCTTCGGAATAATGTAGAAGAAAATGTTTTTATATTGTGTTATACTGTTGGAAACTAAATTTATATTCAATACACATCACCCCTTTATCCCCGAAAGGGTAGACAGAGATGGAACAACGGCACCCACTTTTCACTGTGTATGTCGTCCCATGATGTGATACAAACGAGCCTTTCGTCTCATCGGACACTTTAGAGTCCGGGTTAATATTGAGTAAAAACACCCAATAACACTTCCTGAACCAGAATTGGAACCCGGGACCTTGGCGAGGGGTCGTTCCGCGCACGCAATACATCTACGCCATCGAAAAAGTCTAGAGTTTTAAGTAGCTTTAAAAAAAACATTTCGTGGCTAAATGTAGCATTAAGATGGGTGAAACTATTTTTTTAATTAAAGAAAGTTTTTCTCTTAAAATCCTTTCCACCAATAAAAATAACTCATAGCAAGCCATGAATTACATGAACTATATTTTACTTTGACGTGTTTACTTTCATTGTAAAAATAACTCGCGTAATAAAAGCCGGATTTCTACACCCAGATTAACTTCATCAAAAACTAGATACCAAAAATTATGAGTTTTATACAAAGCGATATAGTTTTTAGTTTGATATTTGTGGGTAAAGTTCCAGAGCGATCGGATTGCGAAGCAAACAGCTGCCGCGACCGCAGCCCCGGAGTATTGCACACCAGTAAATTATCTGGCACGTTACGTAAACTATCTATCATTAGATCTAGTACTTGTGTTTTAGATTTGTTTAATAACTCTTTTATTGTAAATACGATTTTGCTTGTGATCCACTCGTGTGAAATTCCTTTCATAGTATAAAAGATCCACCATTTATGTTATTGTTTATATCTATATGCAAACTTTTATCTTACACCATTCAGCGGTTACTTTGTTAACAACATTTGAAAATCTTCATCTGCAAGTAATTCATAAGTATTTCACGTGCAGTCCTATCTCCTTCAAGAAGATACATATTGTGAAAATTATATCACCTCTTACCTCAAGTGGATCGTCAGTAGTCCTAATTCTACACACAGAATTAATCTCACCGAAACCGGCAATGTGTCTTGCGAGTAAACTAACTACAATGAATTTCTAGTTTAATAGCTTCATAGTTAGACGTACGTACGTGGCGAGGAGCTACACAACCAATGCAGCCAGCAGAAACGAGTTGATGATACCAGTACCTAATGAAGATCGAGGTTAATCAACTTCAGACAGTGGAATTGCTAGACGCAGTTTCTTTTCTGCCAAATGAATAATGAGCTGAAGAATCAGCTCTGTATCAGCCCAGGGTCTGGAACTTGTGTCCGATAATATGGCAACCGCCTCATATCACACCATGGGACGGGACACAATTGAAGGTAGGTGCGTCCACTTTTGAGAATGACGGAGCAATGTGTTTTCTATCAAAGTCAACTACACTCACGATTTCAAGATGATCGTGTTAACTGTTATTCATCTTCCTTCAAACTTGCTGCAGCAATTTGCATACGAGTAGAAACTTCCAACTCCTTGATCCCTGCGTTAAACCTATTACCATATACGGCAGGGGTCAACTTACAATAGTCCTAAAATATAGTCTAATTGTATTTAATTTGTATGTGTGCCAATGAATGCGGCTCACATCCGATGAAAATTGCGACGATGTACAGATAACACGTCCTCTGCCATCTGCGACCGCATGCGCGTAATGCTAAATATTTAAATCGCAATTACTGGTCCAGCGCTGCGAGATGCTGCAATTTAGTTTTTAGAGAATTTGTGCATCTATCAATGGAATCGTGGTTTTGTGTAGATTAAAAATATTGTGGGCTTAAGACTGAGGTCGTTCAAAAAAAATAAAAAATACTGTTCCAATGACCATAATATGATGACTCGCCGTGTTTCACCGGTAGGTGTGATAAAATTTTAGCCACTACCGATCCTGGCTTATGAAAGTGGTAGATATAAAAGCGGTATAGGCAGATTTTTTTCAAAGTCATACTTCGTGGCCGAAAGAGACAGGAGCACACTCTCCCTCGAGGCAACCATGATGGAAACGAAAATGCTAGAACTTAGCGTTTGTTCTGATTGTCCCCAGAATCAGTGATTTCAAGCAGTGATTTACTTTCCCCGAACCATAGCTGATGAACATGGACGTTGTTTGCTTATCAGGTCGAATATCAGGTTATAAGCAATAAAAATATACAAAACGGCTCTGAGCACCCTTCTCTAATAAATACAAGTGTTAATTTTAAAATCCTCACAGCAAATAAATTCTCATAAACTTGATCCAAAATACCGTTTTTAACCCCTTCTAGACACTTTAATCATCTAATGAAATGAGATAAGAGTTAATCGTGCGATCGAAATGTGAAATAATGTTCTAAAGCCCGGTTTACATGTCCTCTAGAGTCATAATAGACCTGGCAAGACGATGCAGTGAAGTGAACCTTTTTTTACGGAGAAATTAGGTTGGGTTTCTATTGGCATCATCGTCCTAAACCTCGCGATGATTTAATTCTTTCTTTGGTGGTTGCAGAGTGTAGTACATACATTGATGCGCATATATAGGGAACCGTAGCCACCAGTGACGAAAGACGACGATTTGATTGATCTGCTGGCTTTCCTGTATGTAGAATTCCTGTAGAATTTAATTATCATCAAAATGATTACCTATATGTAATACCTATGTATATGTTGTGTCGGGTTCGCTTTCACGTATAGCCACTGCAGAAGTCGCCCCCTGGGCTTTTCACGTGACTATTACGAACTCAGTATTGCAATTACCTGACATAATTCATCTCTGCAGGAGCCTTAACCCTTAGTCGTAAGACTGATGACACCAACACCACCCGATCGCTTTTGAAGCTATCAAGTAATATTAATGGCACTTTACTGGTGGTAGGTCTCTCATATGTGAGTGTCCATCTGGGTAGGTACCACAACAATGTGTATTTCTGTCGCCGAGCAGTGTGTAGTGACTGTTGTGTTCCGGTTTGAAGGATACGGTAGCCAGTATAACTACTGGACATAATAAGACTTATCATCTCATGGATCACACAGCACAGTGGAATACCAAACAATACTTCATAATTCAAGGTGTTGGATAGCGGTTTTAATGTTTATGGGCGGTCGTTTTGCTTACCATCAGGCGAACGGCAACAAAACAAAAAATGTATAACAACCCTTACTCAATTCATAGTATTCATTTGTAAATTCTCTATTAAAGGCTTTAATAACGAGTCGTTTGTGCGCTGTCTGTTCGGCACGTACGCGCTCAATTTAGGAAGTCTAGCCAGCTGAAATTAGTTTTAAAGTCAGAATTTTGGGTGTACGAAAATTTCTTTGACTAAAACACGTCATCTGGTGCCGAGTTCATTGCAGAGCGAATTATTTCTAGCAAATTGTTTCCGCCCACACACCTGATGTCGTTAAAGACTATTTTCAATTGCATAAAAAAAATAGGTTTAATTCCAAACTTGCCAAATAAAGGGTGAATTTTCTGTTATTTCTATATTGAAATTACATGTAGAAATTTCATTTTAAATTAGTACGTTTATTTAATATTTTAGCTCTACCATAATATAAAAGTCCGGGAATATTTAAATTTCGTTGCTTTGTTTAAAATTTGGCAAATGTACTAACACAAGTAACATTAACACTATAAAAACAATTAATTAAGTTTCCAGAAGAAAACATTTTCAACATGTAGCATAGAAATGACCTCGAGAATTTTAATTTTACTAAAGCATTTGTGTTAAAGAAATACTTAAAGCATGCAGGACATATTACTTTAAACAACTGCCGCAAAATTGTAGCAACAGAAACTGTCTCTCTGTGTATAAAACCGTATGAACAAAGCAATTAGGAAATATAAAGAAAATAGCTTTTAGAGCGTAGTGTGGAGTAAGTTACTATACAGAGGGGAATAGTATTATGAGATAGTCCATAGAGTACTTCTAGCACGAATAAAGAGTCAATTATTTGTATAATTACAAATGCCATACAAAATACAAATGGTTTAAAAAACAATATAAAAAATTACACTTAAATAAATAATATCACGAAAATAAAAACTCAATTATTTACTACGGGAGCAAATTACGGGGTTAAAAAGGAACCTATACCTTAATCCAAAACAAGGTCTATCCATGTGCTAAATTTCATCCAAATCCGTTCAGTGTTTTCTAAGATTACTGCTAACAAACATCCAAACATGTTCAGTTTTATTATTAATAAAAAATAAAAATTGTACGTGGCTATTGGACCAGAGGCAACATCAACAAAGACAAACGGCTCATTCAATAATAAATCCTAATGTAATTATTCTGTACCTCTCGCAAAACACGAATTCTGTCTAACATATAGAAATAAAGTATGTGGAGTGCATTGTCTGTCACGCGAAATTGAACTTTATTGTAACGATCGTAATTATTTGAAAGATTTTTAATGTAATGAAATAAATAAAAGCATTTTCACAATACATTTGAACTGGTATGCCAATTTGTGTTACTGAAAAATATATCTTAAATTTTAGGTACATTTCACAGACGCGGAGTTATGCGACATCTAATCTATTTACTGCCTAAGCCATGAACGGAGCAATTGTTGCTAGCAATAATCACATGCAAATATTGCTAGCAATAATTATCAGAAGAACTAAAACTTTACTGAATATCTATCAAAAACTTCTCATTTTATAAGCAAGTATGGTCTAACATTACGAGCAAGGATTACCTAGCATTTATGTATGTTCAGACTGGAAAATTTCTTAAGCACTTATAGCTTACAATTATTGCTTAATTGCTCCGTCTAACCGCCATTATAATAAACAATTCCAGTAGCTTTTTTCAATCTATCGCGAAAATGCACCAATCAGAACAATTTTTTTTCACATCCTTACAATTCAATTAATTGATTGGTTCGTTCTCACAATCGGAGTGAAGATTGAGATAGGGATCTTACACATATTGCCCGATCTGTCAAACTTAGTATTAATTTTCAGTCCAAATACAGGAATTATTCGAAGAAGACGATACGAAACATAGAAAAATTTCCACATATCAATAATAATATAGGGATATCTACTACAACTCGGTACAACTTAATGAGACGAAATGCACCCGAAAGCAACAATTGAAAGGCGTCACGTGGCGTACGTTAAAGTACTGCATTACCATTAATCGAGCTTATCGCTGCCAATTCACTACTTAATTTATATTGACAGAATCCCTATTGGACTGGTATATAATTCAACGCGTTAATTGTGCTGTAAATTATTTAATTCGTGTATCTGGGGACTTGTGTGGGACGCAGGGCTGCTTATCCCGATTGGGATGGAGTGTTGTTTTTGGGATCTGGTGAGAAAGGAAATCAGTGCCGAGCTAAGCGACAGCCAAGGAAGAATATAAGCTCTGTGCTGGTCTAAGCATCAGACAAGAAAGGTAATTAGTGTAAAAAAAAAAGCAAAATATAACCTCCCAAAGCAATAATAGGAAAAAAGCGTTTTTTGATCGCGAAAAAATAGGCTTGCAACAGAACTTTACAAATATAGCATAAACTATGTTATATTTGTTCGGTATCTAATGAGTTATTAGGTATACTCACTATACGTAGTGAACACGACATGTTATATATTTTTTAATATAAGTACCTTTACTGTGAAAAATATTTTCACGCGGGTGGACTAGAGAGCAATTTCTAAATATTTATTTCCGGCGACAAACATTGTGGATCCCAATCACACTGTCACAGGATTTAAACTACGCTGAAATTTTCTAACCAAAAGTTTATCATAATTTATAATAAATATGACAACCCTAACAATGAGAAACTATGATTCCCACAGGATATCTATTTGATCGTTTGACATGTGCGAACTAGATAAGAATAAATAAGGACTAACACACTCGTGAATCTATCAAATTCATGTGATAGTTAATGCATTTTATAATAATACCGAACGAGGACATGACAAGTTACTCGCCTGTTAAGTGACACGACTGCCCATAATCAGAAGTAAATCCACCCAGCCCCGTAGAATAAAGCAAGAAAGACGACACGAGAGTTCGCGTCGTTTCATTGTGATTGGTCGAGAGACTACCGCGTGACTCAAGCATTGTTCTCTCCACCAATTACAAACATCATAATTAAACTAAACGGAACTTAGTATCATGTTTATCATGGCACATTCTAGAGGCTGAACTTTGAATAAAAATTGATCATTTAAATAGGCTACATTAAAATTATATCTGCACTGCTATAGCATATCGCCAATTTCCAATTCCAAGCAGCTCACGCGGGTTTCTAAAATCTTGTTACACAAATTTCCATTAGTTACCAAACCGGGAAATTGAATCCAGAACTTCATGTTTAACAGCCTTAGTTTGCCACTACTAGACTAATGTGAACAATTTTATTTACGGCTCTCTAGATATCTGAAGCCTACTTTAGTGTAGCAAGAATCAGATAAATCTTTATTGTACAAACAAAACACATGACCATTTCAAGAGGTAATAAATCTCGAATCGACAACAACTTTACGACATACAGACAGACGTTATCTAATTGTACAGTACAGGGTGTCGCGTTCCTACGTCTAATAACCGTCTACTACCATGGATCGATATTGCCAATGTTTTTATGTAACAGTCCGGCATAATTCTGGCAACTATCGTAGGAGTATGTGACTCGATACTATATTTAGGTAACATAGCTTACTACCAAATCCAGGACTTACTCTAATAAAAAAATGTTAGCCAGTATCATAGTATTATCTCACTACTTGAAGCGGTGATAAGGAGTGGAACGGAGTGCTGAAACGAATGTCCGCAGGTTCAAAAGCCATAGAGCACGCAGACGCACTTCTAGCTTTGTAAAGTTATGTGTGTATTCTTTCTGAATTATCGCTTGCTGTAACAGTGAAGGAAAATATCATGAGGAAACCTGCATACCTGAGAAGTTCTCTATAGGAATTTTCAGGGTGCGTAAAGTCTACCAATCTGCACTAGGCCAGGCTGGTGGACTAAAGCCTAATCCCTCTCACTAGTAGAGGAGGCCCGTGCCCAGCAGTGGGACAGTAGTACACAGGGCTGATATAACTTGACACGGGTCTTTTCTAATACTGAGCCTTGCACTAGCTTAGAGAACCTAGTACCTATTGCCACACTTCATATACATTCAAAATTGTTTTGTAGAACTCTGAGGTATGTAGGTTTGTCACGTTGATTTGTTTTTAATTTTTTGGTTATGACAATGAGCACGTAACGGCAAAAAATCAAATCTGAGTATCTCCAAGAAATTCGTTACCTCGATCTCCGCTCGACCAATCATTCCATTAGACTATCACTACTAATATAAAAATCTATAACCATATTAATCTGCCATATCTACGCTCAACAAAATCTCAGCGAAACATCTAGAAGTTTATCCTCGTGTTCTGTGCTTACATCTCAATGCAATCGGAGGTTTGCCGAGATTTAATGGATGCAAAGTACAAAACCCGGAGCGAAGTTTGTGAAATAATGAAATACGGAACATCTCCGATTTCTACTTCGACAAAACCGAGATTGTATTTAAGTTCCACGCTGTCTCAATATTTCGCTAAGTTATGCTAAGATAGGTCGAATTCTGAATTTTGTTAATTTTACTAATCTTTGGTTTTATTGATGAATACTTATGATTTTAAGCGGTGGTAGTCTAGTTGGTAGTGGAACGGACCGCTGAGACGAATGTCTGCAGGTTCAAAACCCAAAGGACACACCTCTGACTTTTCAAAAAAAATATGTGTGTATTCATTGTGAATCATCGCTTGCTTTAACGGTGAAGGAAAATATCGCGAGGAAACCTGCATACCTCACACGTTATCCATAATAATTTTGAGGGTGTGTGAAGTCTACCAATCCGCACTAGGCCAGCGTGGTGGACTAAGGTCTAATCCCTCTCAGTAGTAGAGGAGGCCCGTACCCAACAATAGGACAGTGGCTATGTAATACAGGGATGATATTATATATATATTATAATAATGAATACTTGTTACCGTACTAACATTCTTTATTTTAGAAGTGATCTTATGCCAAGATAATCGCATGTTTACTGCTTAGTTTTATTTTTGGCATGAGTGTGGACCTCGTTGTTACTCACGACATAGACTTAAGTAATGTAATGTAATTTAATGTCTACATTTATTTACAAGTTATTCGGTATTTTTAATTACTGGATTTCTGTAAATTTATGAACTTAAACTTATAAAAAACATATTAAATCAAAGTACATATCTTTATATTAATACGTAAAGAAAGAACTTTTTACCCCTTTGTAAACATATTGCACACTCGGAGGAATGTGAGATTTGGCATATTTAAAGTTCTTAAAAAGAAGTGTAGAAAAATAGACATAAAAAACTAATGCATAATATGTGTTACAAATATATTATAATCAACGGTCGAACATCAATGGTTCATAGCCACCCGAATGCAATTTTGCAACAATAACCACTTCATCGTCATATTTCTTGAATTTACTCCTTCTGGCTTATTATAATGGGACATACGTCAAATCATTGTGTAAGTTTTACGCGATGCACAGTAAAAAAACTGTTCTCATTATTGTTTGAAAGTAATATACATTCCGTCTACGGATTAGAGAAGAAACGCGGGTGTTTAAACCTCGAGATATCGCACTCAACATACGAAACATCCATCCATATCCATACTGCAGCCAATTATTATCTACAGTATGGTGAAAAATACCTAAGATCGAATTTAATATAAATTACTGGGTATTGCTTTCAGCTTCGCCCGAGTAAATAGCCACCCCTGCTACAAAATTCCTTAAAACACTGCGACGCATCGTCTATTTAAAAATCAGATTAAAAATTATTTCTCTTGGGAGCAAATTACCGAGATACAAAGCAGCCTATATGTTAATCCAAAACATGGTCTACCCGTGTGCCAAATTTCATCCAAATCCGTTCAGTTGTTTCAGCATTTACTTCTAACAAACATCCAAACATTTCATTCCGAACATTCATCACAAATTTATAGTGGTAAAAAGTAGAATAAGAAGTAAGATCCCTGAGTCACATCTTCAGAACTAAACACTTAACTCCCCACATAAATCGTTGCAGCACACCACATCCATCCGAAGTCTTTATCACACAATTTTCCAGCACATAAAAATCTTTGCCGTAAAACTGCCGCGCTCGCATCCCGGTAATCTGCAGCTTCCCTCTTGCTTTTTTGTTGAGCACTTGATATTGTTTTTGTTTCTCCCGAGAGGTGTTGATACTGAGTTGTGGTTTGCAGTAAATAGAGGAATAATTACTTTAAGTTGTTTCTACCAATTTTATTAAAGTGCTTTAGCGATGTTTGTCTGAAGACAGTGTTTTATCTATGTATTATATAATAATAATATTACCCTGTATTATATACTGTCCTGCTGGGCACGGGATTGCTCTACTACTAAGAGGCATTAGGCCTTAGTTCAACACCCTGGCCTAGTGCAGATTTGTAGACTTCACATACCCTCCAAATTCCTATAGAGAACTCTAAGGTGTGTAGGTTTCCTCATGATGTTTTCCCTCGCCTTTAAAGCAAGCGTTAATTCACAAAGAATACACACATGATTTTAGAAACGAAGTGTATGCCTTTGGGATTTGATCCTGCGGTCATTAGTCTTGGTAGTCCGTTCCACAACCCACTAGGCTATCGCCGCTACATGAATTATTATTACAAATAAATTTCACAAATTACAAGTAATTTATTTTAGAATCATGCATTAGTATACATACATATGACACAGTTGTACCCACACTGGACAAACCTGGAGCCATTATCAAGATGCAAATCAACTTAGTTTGTACAGAATGAGCCTAAAAACACAGGAAACGAAAAACCAAATTTAAATTATGTAGCGAAATGTTTAAAATTTAATAAAGGCATTGTGTTAAAAGATGATTATATTTGGATTATACTATACTTAAAATCTATACCCGTAGCACGAATACTAGGCGTTACGATTACTGTTTCTTTAAAAGTAAACTTCTATACAAATATCAGTAACGTTCGAAAAATGATTTATTATGTTTACGCGATTGTTAGACATCAAAATGAAACTAGTGTTAGGATTTGATCGCAGTATTTTATATTTAAATTTACTGCAGACATTTCGAAAATTGCAGCTTTCATGGTCACGCGGCGAACTGAGGTGTTGGCCGTCTGAAAAGTCAAAATTAGTAAATAACGTTCGATTTTCATATTTTTTTTTTAATTTACGTTTAAAAAACTATCATTATAGCGCGGAATATTCTAAAATTGAAATAGCCAAGATTCGATTTACATTTTTTTTTCCTGTTTACATTTATTCGTGCTAGAGGTATAGATCTAGATCAGTTACACTAGAATACAAAATAAAAACAAATATAAATATAAAACTCGTCGCATACATCTATAAAGTTGAGGTAGTTGTCTTTCCTTATGACACGTGCTCTGCTAATCGTAATATTAGTATTCCTCGCGGGTAGAGAGCGAGCGTTGGTAATTGTTTGCGCGATGTAGGTATTGTATCTACATTACGTCAATGTACGGCCGGCCGCTGACGACGACGCAGAGTCGAGGCAAAGGCGATAGATTTACGCATATAGAAATATGCTATTCAATTCATCACGTTACTACAGCTCGTCCGTGATCATATTTTATTAACGTGATTTGAGCCTTATTTAAGCATGTACTATATTCAGTTTTATTACCTCATTACACAAACTTTTCTATTTTGTTAACGTGATTTCAACCCTATTTAAAGACCTATAATGTTCAGTTTGAAGGTACTCGCTTATTATAAAACTATCGTTCTTTCTTCGATAAAAAATATTGTAATATAACTTCACCGTAGTAAACGACTTTAGTACGAGCATAAGTATTTTTTGTGGTAGGATATTTGTACACAATATGAAAAACCCGCCATCATGGCCCACTTCAGTGTGTTACGTTCCGGGTTCGATCTGTGTAGGGGACAATTAAAACTGGTCGCTAGCCTACATACCATAATTTACCTTTGCCGTATAAAAAAATGCGACTGATGCTCTAATTCTACATGTGACACGACAGGCAATTAAATCTGCATGGACGACTTTTCGACTGCGCTTCGACTCAACTGTTTGCGGACGGCCTTAGTTCAAATGGGCTTGTGTCACCGATGGCTCCAGCGATAATGGTAAAGAGACAAAAAATAAGGACAAAATGACTTTACTAAATAAATATGTAGAGAACACAGTCCATTTACGGGAGATACTAATGTACATAAAGGTCATTTTAAATATAACTTTTAGACGTCAGTGTTCTTCCATTTCGGTTTTTCCTATTTTCATGCCACAATGTATTGCAGATAAGGTCATATCATTACAATGTTATTTATATATCTACGTGTCCAAATTAGTAAATACTGCTAACTGCTGCTAGCTTACATGACTATATTGGTCGCAGCTGGAAATATATTTATATAAAAAAATTCTTCCGTCAAAGGCCAATTTGAAATTTTTTGGATAGTATCTACTTACTAAATTTCAATATCTGTTTAAAAATACAATAATAGCAATTAAACTGGAAAATATTACATTTATTTATTTGATGGTTAACTTACTCTGACGATTGGCAAATCAGGCTCTATAAATTACTTTAAGATATGATACTTTCTAATGTTTGTGTATATTTGTTCTACCGACTCCATAACTCTTATACTGTTTTCTATTTGTGAAAGCTTATAAATGGCCTTCTTGTATTTATGTACTTTTAATATAGTTTAACCTAGCTGTAAGTTTTCCAACAATAATAAAATAAAATAATAGCAGCCCTGTATTTTATAC
The DNA here is from genome assembly GCF_014839805.1 of Manduca sexta. NCBI lineage: Eukaryota > Metazoa > Arthropoda > Insecta > Lepidoptera > Sphingidae > Manduca > Manduca sexta. Next base: position 16,367,960 of record NC_051139.1, read on the forward strand.
AGTACCACTGAAGGTTGAGGGCGTATAGGTATTAGTCTTAGTACGTTTTGGGCTGAAGCTTAAACCCTTTCTTTCATTAAAGCAATTTTTGCGCGCTCGATCTTCACACCAAATGCACGTCCATGCACGCTAGGATATTTGTCGCGGCCCTAGGCACCAGTCCAGTGTGTATACCTCAGGGTTATAAGTACACATTGAAGCCTATGAGGGCTTACGAACATTCCCTAACCTTCTCCCCTCCGCCTATTCTAAGATGGTGCCTTTTCTTCCCTTACTCTTCCTTCCCACCTCGATATCTTCCCCCAATTATCCTCCAGGCCTCTGCAGTCGCTAAGCAGATTCCAGTATCTCATTGGCAGGCTTCCCCCGATGTTGACTGCGGGGTCCGATACACAACAAAAACCCTCTCAGTAGTAGCGAAAGTCCGAGATACTTTTAGCGAAATAAATTCCCACTGTGAACATTTCTAAGATAAAAATTTCTTTATCTATTTATTGATCTGGAATAGGGTCTTTACGTGTCCTAAATTTCATCTAAATCCAGCAGTTTCTGCATAATTTCTAACATACATACTTTACCAATGTTCGCCAATAGTAAGAAATAAGATTCCAATAATGCAAATATAGCGGCTTACCAAAAGCAAACGCCACTGAATAATTAAACACCACTCCAATGTCCGGCTTGCATTCCCGATATTGCTTTGCTTTGGAACGCTACAATTTCGGCCATATTCCTGTGTGTACAGAAGGAATCACAAATAAGTAAACCAAAGAATTTTGGTTACTTTAAAGAGTTGGTGCAATACTTTCAAATTTCAATATTAAAGTTCCAAATACTTAAAAAAGAGTATTATATCGGCAATAGGTTAGTAGAATTATTAATTCCTGAGATTGAAATATCGCTTAGTTTTTGCTCACGGATCCTCGTGCGTTAAGTATTTTCTCGCTAACTATATATCCATCCAGGGCTTGGTCTATCAAAATATTAGAATTCATCTCAATGCATACAATAACTTTTATATATTTAGCTAGGAAACATTTGTAGCTGGTTTATGTTTATTTCTCCGCGAAAAAAAGAATCACATCAATAATTCTGTGTAATAATTTATCAACTGATTTGTATAAAGGGTCAATAACCGATCATGAAGTGTAATCTCTTAATATTTATTTCCCCACGCCAGTTTTACTGCTTTCCTTTTTTGATGCCATGGGCAATAAATTAAAGACCCGAATAAAATAAAAATTATGGAATGTTAATAAATTTATTCCAAGGTTCAGTATCTCCAATTGTCCTGGAACAGCATAACATATTTAGGTATAGTCTTCGACAGTATACACATCTAACCATGAGTGCCAGGAGGGAGGTACGAGATGTGGCACGTTCACCCCCCTGTCCAGAAAAAATCAATATAAAAATATTTGAATGACAATGAGAACTATAGAACACAGAGGTTTTATTATGATTTTGCATAATATACAAATACTATTGCTACTACTACTATCATTTGAAAAAAAAAATGATGTTATGTAATACCTACAAGTGTGTAGATGCAGATGCATCTCCCTAAAAATAATTTTGGTGGCGCTGATGCATCTAACTATAGAAATAGATACAATACTCGGCAGTGGATATCAGTCATTGGTTTAATACTAATGAAATTGCAGATTATGCCAGTTTATACCACTACTTCTATATCTAATGAGTTACATATAACTTTGTAATGAACTCCCTGCATCGGTGTTCCCCGAGCGTTGTGACTTGTCCTTTAAACAAGGCTTAAATAGAGTGCTCACCTCCCCGGAGATAACGACTTGGCTGTACCTCCGGTATTGCTTTAGTCCATGGACGGCAGAATGCTTGCTCGTTTGCCTGCTAAGACAATAAAAAAAATCTCATATTGTTTAAAAAGCAATGCCAATTTTCTATGGGCAATTTAAAATAGACATACCTGTGTCAGATTTTGAATCGGATGTGAAATATAAACGTCCCGCTCAAAGGTCCTCTTCCGAAAGTAACCTTAAAAAGTAAGGGCTTAAAAAGGATAAAGATCAAATATTTGCAAAAGCAAAAAAACAACAGTAATAAATGAACATTCGAAACGTGTGAATTTTCCATTTATCGGGAATATAATATACAAACATATTTATTGTATTAAGGACAACAAACAATTGTGTAATAAGACTCTTACTGAAATTAATAGTATGGGATCTTAAAATTTACATAACTAACGCCATTATCCACTGAGTAAATATTTAATGTAATATTGCATTATGTTGAGATTTCGGCCCAGCAAAAGTGGTGGAGCAACGCTGTGGAAATATCGATAGCTGCCACACATTAGGTCGTAAATCAAAACGTATGATTTACAGGGGAGCTGTTTAAATGAATATTTTTTTGTAAATATTAAAACATTTATAACTAACCTTGTACGCAGGTGAAGCCGTGAGCAAAAGAATATCTTATAAAACTAAAAAACAACTCACTTTAGCGGCTAGATCTGACGAACTACTTCCTAGGGTGAGCATATCTAGCAAGACATATGGTAAAAATAATATTTCAACAGGATTGCACCCACCACTAGAAAATAATTTAGCAGTGCCGAGATGCAAAAGCCAACTATATATTCCAGGACGAGAAACCCTCCAGAAGTATATACAAAATATTTGCACACCGTATTGATCGTTTAGCTAAATATCAAATTCATAGTGATCAAATAACTTTGCTCAACAAATACTCGAGCGCGAGCGAAAATCAACAAATATCTGACGTGATACATTCCCGGGCGCTTGCAGTAAGTGGAATGTTTTTATGTGAAAATATGAACGTTGCCACCCTAGTAATGTGTATATGGGCTCCGGATTAGCAGGTTCGATTCTCAGATCAGGCTACAGTTTGAATGGGAATTTCTTACACGATTTACCGGAGATTGGACCCTCCAAAGCGTTCATGTAGCTAGTCAGAACTTAGGTAAAGTATTTTTGCGAAGTCTTTGAAAATGTAACACTAACCCACAATGAAATGAATAAAGGCAATGTTCCTCCATGGGTCAAATATTAATCAAAAGCAGCGCTATGATTAAACTCATAGTAAGTTTTAAATGTATAGGCACCTATCGAAATGGTTCTAATAGTAAGTCATAATTTACAGTACCATAAACAACTTGTTTTTATTACCACAATTTCTCACGGCAAACAAATAACACTTCAATTACTCCTAATCGGTCCCAGGTAACAATGGGCGTACGTAAACATATAACACTCCTTTGTGTCCGCAATCGGGTAGATATAACGGCCTGTCAGTCGCATACTAACCGCGTCTAACAATACCGCGTATGGGGGCAATTTCCTAATGCATCTTTGGATGTCTGACACATCGAGCAAAGTAAAAAATTATGCGTCGTTGACGTATATTCTATAAACACGGAAGTCCATATAAACTATTTGTTCAAAATCTGTAGTTAGAATTAAAGTTTGCTGCAGCGCTAAAACGTCGTCTAACCAAACTAAACATGCAGTGCTAAAGCGCTTTAAATATAGTATGAATAAAATGGCAATTAATACCGGATAGCAGTACACGTCAGTTGAATACAGTGAGTGTTCGGAACGCCGGATCTAGTACGTAGTACATATACATATATCGGTGGCATATGATGACTTTTCTATATACACTTGTATGGACAGAAGAGTAACTGGTGTTCGACAAGCTTTTATTTATTATTATTCATGGCAAAGGGACTTCATTGCAGGTGATGGTAAAGTGGAGTGGAGTCTAGATAGTATTGAATGACTGGAAATATTTATCCCTCGACAGTCGAAACAAATGTGCTGAACTATTTGAACCAGAATATACACGGCTGATTCCGAAACGTTACATACTTCCAGGCCACTATTGTATGTTTGTTTAACACGTTATTTACCGTAGTGTCACAGATATCCTACTAGCAGCAACATTCAATCCCATGGGGAGCGAACAAATCACCATGTCCAATCCCCGATAACTTAGAATTATTATTTACGAATCGATCTTAAATAGATCTTATTTTCCAAACAAGAAAATCAGATCCAAAACAGACGCTGCTAAAACCATGCCTCAGTCTGCATGATGTCATATAGTTTCGAATTTTAATAAGCAAACATGAATTGAATATATATACATCTTCAAGAAACTCTTCATAGACACGTACTTTCATTTCGTTTGAAGAAGGGTTTAATAAAAATCCTCCAATTGTAAAGCGTATTGCTGCGTTTCACTGAACAGTAACTTCAAGTTATTTGAAACTTTATAATTGGACTGTAATTAAATCATCACCCTTTAATTCACGGTCTGGGGCATTGAAGAGTTTTAATTTGATTCATTCGGAATGGTAGGGCAATCGATAGACTTAAAATCGATTTCGAAAAGGAAAATATTTGGAGCGATTTGAAATTAAATTTGATTATGTGTTTTAATTGAAGTAGACAATAGGATAAAGTATCTTGCCATGTTAATCTACCGACAAGCAGCAAAAAATATAGCAGAATATGAAATTAATGGACATTATGTTACCTACCATGGAAATTTTACGCATAATGCTTGACAAATGGATGCACAGATATAAAAGAAAAAGATATCTATACATAAATCTTTCTTTCTTTTTTTATCTATATGGCTTCACATCTCACTGGCAATACAGTGAAATCCACTAGTGTGTAATACAAGGCTGTATGGCGACATTTCAGTAATCTTGACCGTATGAAACTCCACAATCCTTTTTTTTTATACGGGCACAGCAAATTGCTGCTCCTCCTCCATCCTGCTGCACCTAATGGTAAGTGGAGTGGGTCCAATAGAATGTTGACTGACGAGAGATGATTACCCCTCCACACAATAATGCCGGCCTGTTGAAACTAGACATACACAGGCATCTCGGAACATCCGGAACGCGACACAATTATGTAGGTCACTATGACGGGTTTTAACAACTCGTGTATGGTGGTCGCTATCCGGACGAATATAAAATATATCCTACCACCTGCAATGCAAATCCACTTCTTAACCTTAGTGAGATAATTCCACTCTAATTCAACCATTAATTATGATCATATTAAACATCTGTCATATCCTATTTCAACTTCTACACGTTAACTTCATGGCACGAAACACATGGTAAAAAATGGGTGCCGTAGTTACACCAGTGTCTATCCCTTCACAAATACAGGCGTGATGTTCTGTAGTCATGGAACTGCCATCTGCATACGTAATATAAAACTCCTCGGAAAACGAACCATTAAGTCTAGATAGTGAAATAAAGTTTTTAATAAAAATTAATAAGGTCATAAAGAAGTCTTGTGACCTGGTTGATTATGAAACCAATTTTAAACCGTCGCAGTTTCTGGTAAGCACGCGGCACCTGCATGCAAATACTTTGAAACTTCTAGGCAGGGATGCATGGTGACAATATTAAAATGTTTGTGAATATTTTCTTGAGTATGTTTACCGCGGAATGGCGATACGAAATCGTAGCCTGTTTGTGTGCAAAACTGTCCATGAAGTGTAAGTATTTTCATTTCAAACAGGCCGGCATAATTGTGTCGACTGGCGAGGGATAGTCGTCGCTTGTTAGCTAACGGTGTATCAGTACTCTTATTAGTAATCAATAAATCACATATAAATAAGTAACGTACCACAAACTCCTACCCTCAGCTTTACTTCACTTTCGAGTTAAGTAAGGAATGATTTTATATCGGTAAATATTTGGTTCATTTTCAATAGCAACTTTTACGCTCAACTTAGCTTTTATTAAATTCTGTTGCAAAATGTTAAAATGAGTGTTGATTATTAGTTTTACATTATGAACATAATATTATAAAAAGCTTGTATGTTTGTTGATCTCTGGAACTCTTTACCGGATAATAAAACCTTAGTAATATAAGCCATTAAATGTTTACGTTTAAGTTTTTTCGCCATGAGAAATCATCCTAATACTATGTTGTTTATGCATCCAAAGACAAGATTTGCCTAATATAATAACTAGTTAGAAATTACGCCGGAACAGCTCTGTATGCATATAGCAAACATATGGCTTAACACACACACAATGTAAAAACATAAAACAAAAATTTAACTTAGTTACAAAATATGTCCGAGGACCCGATCCGAGGTACATGACCTTAAGTCCAGTTGGTAATGAACCGAAGATCCGCAAGGCAAGGTCCGACCCCGACCTCAAGTTAAAAACGAAAAATCTCAATAAAGATCCTCATAAAACACTCTCAATTGAAACATAAAATCTGAACTTTTATTGGTATGGGTGCTGACTAATCGGAAATCAAAAAAGATGTTTTTTTTCAACACGGACACGTATCGAATTGCAGTGATTTTAGATGTGATTTTTTCGAAAAATATTTTATACATTGCAATCACAGAACAGACAAGTCGCTTGCTTGATTATAAACGTCAAAGGCAGTAGTAGGGACTCCAAAAGTTGTAGTAACTCGCAGAAAGGTAGAAAACAAAAAGTAAATAGATTTTTATATATAAAATTACCCCGGTATTATATATTGTTCCACTGCTAGTCACGAGCCTATTACTGCGAGGGAATAGGCTTTAGTCCACCACGCTAGCCTGGTGCAAATTGGTAGACTTTATCCACCCTCAAAATTCGTAAAGAGAACTCAGGTATACAGGTTTCCTCATGATTTTTACCTTCACCGTTAGAGCAAGCGATAATTCACAAGATTTTGATATATTTTTGTACTCGACTGGATATCGGCCACTACACTCTGGTATTAAATCGTGTGAACATGTTAGCTTTTGGAGTCTCCTGCGGTTCAAAGTGTAGTAAAGTCCGACATAATTTTAGCGATCTTGAAACGTTGCAACATATTCTTTGACTCCTTTTGATATTTTTGGGAATACATTTAACAGCTAAGTTACTTAATAGAAACCATCACGCCATTTCACTTACACTATCGGAATTCATACATCATTTTCGTGGCTATCCAATGATTATTGTCAACTCAAAAATAATGAAAAAGACTTCGTTCGCGCAACTTACCTTGTTCCGAGGATAATTGCTTGAATAATCAAAATTCCTGCCAGCCTTGAAGTTAAACGACCTGAGACGTTATTTTTGGAACAAGGAAAATTCCACGCAGCATCCCGACCCGGGAATGTGGAGTAAAAAATGATCAGGACATAGCGAAAATAAATTTCGCGGTTCGCATAAAAGCTACTTAGCTTGTGTATTACTCCCATTTGTTGAGTTGGGTTTGAGTCGGTTTAATATTGAGGTAAATTGAGTGTTGCAATAAAGACTACAGTATATCTGACTTAGAAGTTATGTATATTTTTGACGATTATAGCTCGGCTTAGTGGTGATGGTAAATAAACATCGAGAGGAAATCTACATACCTAAGAATTCTCATTGAAGTTTCGAAAGTATTTGAAGTCTTCCAATCCGCACTAGGTCAATGTGGTAATCATAATAATAGGGCACGCATTGCATTGCATTGCAGATTCCTGATTTAGAATCCCTAGCCACCGATAGCTTCGGTCTGAGCATCGCCATCGAAGGGCGATTCATTTTTTAAATATTTTTATATGCGTTGTTCTTTTGAGTTATACAGTTAAATGTATAAAATAACTTTCAAAATTATAAAATAATAATATCAGTCCCTGTATTATATATTGCCCCACTACTGGGCATGGGCCTCCTCTATAACTAAGAAATTCTAGGCCTCAAATTACCGCTGGCGTAGTGCGAGTTGGCACATTTCCCATAGCCTCAAAAGCCTTATAGAGAATTTCGTATGTACACAAATTACCTCATGATGTTTTCCTTCACCATTAAAGCAACCAATATACACATAATTTTAGATATGTTAAAGGTCCTTGGGCTTTAAACCTGCGGACATTTATCTCGACAGTTCATCCCCTCTCAATTAGACTATCGCCGCCGTAGTGGGGTAAATTAAACTCTAAACTCTCTCAGTAGTAGAGAAGCATCAGCCCGTGATCAGCTATCGATTAAAACGCAATATCTTACATATTATAATTATAGGCAGTCACCTAAAAGAGAATATGTAATGTTATAATCCAATAATGGATTATAACATTACATTTTGCACAAACCACAGTTGTAATAAACTTACCTACACAATTCAGTGAAACTCTTTTCAAACGACAACAGTTGCATTTCACAACTCCAAAATCACGGTACCATTTTTGCTCAAATTTACTCTCGCTGTAAGAAAATTCAGTATTTCGAAGGCAATGCGCCAAGCCGGTTATACCACGAGGTGTGTCAAATATAGTCTAAGAACACAATAGGTGCGGAGTTACGCGACCACGCGACATTGCACTTGGCTGCCGGCCAGTACTGTGATTGTATTAGTTACTGGTTTCCTTTGAGTTAGAGGCCAGATGGTGAGGATTGTTTTTATCCTGTAGCAGACAAGTGACTTATGTGAGTGAATAAGGCAGAATGAAGTGGTCAAACAAGTCTGTACTATATATAAAGCTAAAGAGTTAGTTTTGCTTGAATGGGCAAAACTGAGCAACTACTAAACAGATTTCGATTTATTTTCACTAATAGGAAGCTATATGCTGAATGCATAGACTACTGCTTATCCCGGAAAAAAAAGATATATGTGAAATAAATGCTCTGCTACATATTATTATCACACATTACTCCTTTTATCCCTAAAGGAATTCGCTGGGATGGAACCAGGACTTACTTTTCGCCATGATTTCCATTTCTTAAAATGATAGGAGGCGAGATTATCGCCATATCACGTGCAAATTCCAGATTCCGGGTTGATACAGAAGCAGATAAATTATAACCCAATGTCACTTGTCCGACCAGGGATTCGAAGACAAAACCTCAAAGCGGTGGTCATTTCGCGCACGCAACTACGTCACCAGTATTAAAACCCCATTTAGATGACAAGCATTAGACCCGCGTTGTGCTAACGCACGTTTACTCGTGTATTTACATACACAGACGAATACGACTACCCCACTGAAGTCTTGGATTCGAATCCTATGATCCCATCCATATGGGTCCACCCAAAATAATTGTGACTAGGTTTTTCCATCTCAAAAATTACTCAGTAAAGCTCGGAATCAAGAAGTTGGCGGTATAATACTCCCGTGCCTCGGAAAGCCGTACTGCACCTGATCACTCTCCGGTCATGTCGGATTACCGAGTGAAAGAACACCATACATGCTATACACACTATAACATCCCCTGCGTACCTGGCAGATCTCCGTTGAGATTGGCCGCCGTGGCCGAGATTCGGTTAGGAAGGAATCGATCATTTACAAAGTTTATTTGCTTGGGACGGTCAATCTCGTGGGGCGCATGAACAATATGCATATAAACGCACGTAAAGCAGCTTATCATCTAAACGGGGTCTTCATGGCAGTAATGATTAATATATTATAATTTACGTTAAGTTGATTTTATCTGATTATTATTGACAGGTCCGACCACAAGTATTTTTTGCAGATCTAATTACCCTATCTGTGTTATAAATCAAGTCCATTTTGCCTTCTGTATTTATTTGTTACAACCATCATATTATCCAACTTAACAAAGTTTTTTTACTGCCTTGAATGACGAGACGAGTCTGCCGTTCGCCTGATAAGCAATACAACAGCCCATAAACAACAAAAACACCATCCAACACCTTGAATTATAAAGTTTTGTTTAGTATTCCACTGCGCTCGCCATCCTGAGACATGAGATGTTAAGTCTTATTATGTCCAGTAGTTACACTGGCTATAATGTTCTTCAAACCGGAACACAACAGTGACTACACACTACTGCGTGGCGGCCGCAATAGTCATTGCGGTGGTACCTACACAGGCGGACTCTCATATTTGAGAGACCTACCACCAGTAAATGATATGAAGAAGTCTGGTGTTTATGATATAAGATAAAAATATATGTAATAGTAAATCAGTTCTCAGCTCTTATATGACCACAGGTATTGTTTCATTAACAAAATCCATACAAAAGTCGACATGTCGTTTAAAAAAGACCTGTGTTGTAGCTGTAAGCTCTTACTAGCGCGACCTCGGATGTTTTTGCCTGGCAACAACGGGCGAACTATCACCCTCTTACCTTGTCGCAAGCGCAGTTAATAATGCTCTGTATTTGTATTATTGTAAACACCACCACACAACAACCACCTCGCAAACCTGGACCCTTATTTCATGTTCGCTTAAATAGAACAAACACTGGGAAACAAGCACATGTGCCTCGCCTGTCCTGTCTGTACAATCACACAGTTAGTGTCTGTTACGACATTGACATATTCGGTGATAAATTATCACAATTTAAACAGAAAATATTAGCCATTGCTGAATCTTAAGTTTGTATGTTCTCCTTTTTTTTATTTTGTTATTAAAATTTGTAGTATAAGGTTTGATTTAATTTTGTTTCTGTTACTTATATATTTCTACATAATACATATTTATTTGGTTGTTTTGTATTTGAAATATTTTATCAATATTATGTAAATATTTGTTATAGTTCTCTATCGCAAATTGTTACATTTAAATAGTTTTTTATTTCTTTATTAAGTATTGTAATAGTGTTATCTTTACAATTGATAAACTAAGTACTAGAGCATTTTCTATTGTCTTAAAGATTGTGGCTCATGTTGTGATTGCTTATAACCAGAGTTACAATTATGTAAGCTATTATAGCTATAAATATGTGTAGTTATTATAAGAATTATTGTAAACTCCGTTAGCAATCCTTATCCAATAAATAAATAAATAATTACCGATCATTTATGTCCCATCCAAAATATACTACTTGAATATAGCAAATTAAATAACACCTTACATAACACATTCAAATTTCAAAGTAATAAACGGGTTTCAGTAATTGACTTCCCAAAGGGCGTTGGACTTGTGAAATGAGGTCGTCGCTGCGATTCTTTTATTGATAAGCATAACGGCCCTTAATGTTATTCTTTTTTTAGGTTCGATATCTCAGTGTTTGGATTATGAGGAATTGATCAGTACTTAAGCAATTTATTTTAAAATCCATCTTCCTTACCGTACGTCATCTGATTGACGCTGTCCACCAGTGGTGAAGGGTCTATAATCAAGGTCCTGTCGGCTTTCCTTTATGTAGAACTATCCTATATATAGTATATATAAAATCTATTATCATTAGAATGGTTTGTTATCGCATTCACGCATATTAGTAACTATATGTATTGTCGGGTTCCCTTTTGGAAAATTTCCCCTTTCTGCTGTCCACAGTTGTCAACACACGACACAAACTAGCTGTAATATACTGTCAATATGTCCTGCAATCACTATATAACAACAGTCTCTAAATTGGTTGAAGAAACTAATAACATTATGACTATTTTAGCATTGTGGTCAGGTCCGGAGACTGTGCAATTCTTCTCGTCACATGACCTACCAGTTACTGGAAGTACCGAATTTCTTGTTGAAAATCTTTTAGCTTTTGACCACTTTCGTGAGGACGCCAACTTTTCTCTCTTTTCCTTACTGTTTATTCTACATGATGGTGGAATCAGCCTTCTTCACAATCTCCTTCCACTTCGACATGACGTCCTCATCATGATTATTGCATGATACTATGTCCAGTTGCAGGACGTTTCTTCGTGTAGTTTTTGGATTCCTCCTTGACCTTTATCCATGAATGGACAGTTGCAGTATATGGTTTCCAACATGGTCTTCTTATATCATGTCAATACTATCTGATACTGTCTTTTTCCAACTTTCCGCGATGTTACTTTCATGACGATACTACCCGACAGCGAAAGAAGAACTTTTAGATCTCATATCATTATATTGTATTTATATTATATAGTTATATTGACACTGCGTTCCTAAATGATACACTTATCTTCTTAAAAATAACATAAACAAGGTACATGAACTGTAGATGAAAAAGAAAGTGTAAATTTCGAACAAAATATACCTATACTTATAAAAAGTAATTTTACACGCTCTAACGCCCCTACTATTACTCTAAAAAAACTCTTTGCAGCGGCAATATCACTCTTTCAGTCAGAAACATACTCACGCGCCATATTTCCAATAAACTACAAAACGATAAAAAATTCAGAAAGTAAAACCAGATTTATGGTGAAAATATTCGTGATTCATGGATTGTTTTTGACACAATGTTAGCAGAAGTGAAGAGGAGTATTTGGTTTCATTTATTAACGCAGAGTCAAAATGAACAAACTTTTTAAACAAATTAAAAAAGATATAAATTATCGATTTTGTTAAGTAAATATATGTACCTCCCTAACAACTAACAACAACTACTCATATACCAAGGAAGTAATTGGATTCCTGAACCGTAAACATTATTTAATCAATTGGAAAATGTAGATTTATGACAAACTAGGCAGTAAGGAATTCTTGCAAACTTTGGTCATATGTAACCCATGTCCTTGGACCTTGAAATTGTTTTGTGACCATAGGGTTGGTTTTTGATTAAATATTCGATTGGCTAACTTTCACTTGTGGAGATGCTTGCAGAAGATTTATACGGCATAATTAGACAAATAGTTTATAGTTTAAGACATTTATTTCTCAAAAATAATTATATTCACTTACGTGTGAAATTATTTTTGAATAATATACTAAATGAAACTGCATTTTTGACGTTTGTATTATAAAGGAATTATTCTCATTACATCGAATATGGTACTGCAAAAAAAAAACAAATAAAATAAGTCACTTGATAAGAAATGATATTCAACGCTCATTAACGAACATCTTCACGCCATTACCCCCGAACAAATAGACTGAGGTGCAACCAGGGCACCTACTTCTCGCAAAGTTTGTTCCGTCCCAAGATGTTACATAGGACGAACCTATTGTCATTTTACGCATAATATTCGATATCACTTGGCCCAAGCCTAGCTTCGAATTCAGGACTTCAGAGCGGAGTGATTGCACACGCAATACAAGTCCATCACCGAGGCAAACAACCAACCGCCTATAAACATCCACAATACTAGAAATATAGTGACCGGTCTTAAAAAAAATATATATTTTGGAATAAAGTACTTCAGAAATCTCACTCACAATATGACACGTAACATCAAACGTCGGTAGACAGTGGTACTGCCCCAGTTAATCCGATGATATCTGTAGACATATACTAAACAATACATTCTACATCTATATGTCTATATGTGACATCACTAAACGGCCCAGCGGAAGATCAGCGCTGGCTTTTATCAGCATATGTTGAGCTGGGGTCGCTTTTGTGAGGAGCAAATAGTTTTAAGTATTTCTTTTTGTAATTTTTGTTACAAATAAATATTTTCTTTCTTCTTTTCTTTCCATATTTTATACCATGGCTCTTTAATATTCTCAAGAATGTATAATCAATGTCTTTAAATATCTTTACTATTGAAGACGTTGCATTTCTTCACACTACATCTTTTATATAATACCTGCTGACAAAGGCACTCCGCTGTAGACACCTCGTTAATTGGTTAAGGCACGTACGGGTGACATTTATCTGCTTTTCGAGCTCTTTTAGAAGGTATTTGTAAGATATATTCCACCTTCCTAGAGAATTTAAGTTGCACTGTTGGAAATTAGGTCTTCATTTAAAAGGATTATATTTTAGTTAGTATATTAGGTAGTATCTGGGAAACCAAGTTAGGTTAGTTTAGTAATAAAATTGAATTTTTTTGTTTCATAATGCTCGTTAGCATACTTTTTAAATGAGACATATAATTTGACAGCACATACGTGACGATATAGCGACAAACATGTTTTTTAATATACTAATATATGTACTAACACATAATAGTATATTAGTGGAATAAGATACAAAAAATATAAAAAATCAAAAATTATATTTATAATTATTATGCACTAGCTTTTAATCGTAGCTTCGCCCGCCTTAGAGTTTTCCGGGAATTTTTTTTTCCGACTTAATATGCATCTTTATATTACGACCAAATTACACAAAATCATTATAAGTTGTAGTCTATGTGTTATTCTGATACATAATCAATATTACTGTAAAGTTTCATCCAAATTTAATAGTTTTTTCATGAAAAAGGAACAAACATGCATCCATCCTCACAAACTTTCGCATTTATAATATAAGTATGATTTAAAAGATAGGTATAAAATACACAGACAACTCGATCAAAACAAAACCCTCAAATCATACACAATAATCCCTTAATATACCAATGGGACCAATCAAAAGATAAAACAACCCTGTCTCACCCCTAACCTGCAAAATTATGATGAATGTATCTAATTTGGCAAAACGTAAACCCTTACAACACGATTCAACCCTTACGCAAGATAAATCAACATCGCACAATGATACGGGTCCGCGTCCTTGGGGAATTATAGGGAAACGATTGTTGCCTGCATGTGACGGGTTTTATAATGATCTTTACTGCCTATCCTTATATGAATGCGGGATTGGCATACTTATTTCTATTCGTCAAAGGTTAGGTGACGACGGAGCTAATGATTCATTTCATCGATTCTCCAAAGGGATGAAAATATTATGGTCACTATTACTAAACTTAGATGAACTTGCGTGACCAAAATTAAACAATGAGCTCGCCGTGTCCGCTTTCCTTTAAACTATTTTCTTCTTGGCTTTACAATATTAAAACTATTACAATAACTAGTAACAACCGAGTGTTGTTCCAAAATCGTCTTCAAATCGCTGTAACGTAAGTTCATTATTACATAGCCTTATGATATTTTTCACTTATGTTGGGAAATCACGTTAGTAAAGATTTGAAAAAGCAATAATCAATGGTTTCTCATTTATTTATCTTTTGGGGTTATTGTAACTTTTTATTGAAAAAGATTTAGAATCACGTTACGAATATTTTTATAGTTGCTACCTATCTTGATACAATATGGGATGAAGCAAACCATAATATACTTCGTAATAGAGTTTATCAAAATAAAATATTATAGTCGTTTCAGTAATACCTCCTATTTACGTACTTACCTCCAATAAATGGTTTCAATTAGATTACAGTCTGGATTTAGTACTATTATAAAACCATATATTGCATGGAAGAGACCCATAGTAGAAAGTAAAAGAAATGACGCGAACAATTGGTTTTTATATTTATTTGGCACTAGCTCCGACTCGTGGCTTCGATCGGCTAAAAAAGAAAAAATGTATGCCTAGACAACTACTTAAAGAGTACTTTACTTGTCCATGAAATCCCGTGAAGGCATGTATATAAAATAATAATAATATCAACCCTGTATTATATACTATCCGACTTCTGAGCCTGCGCCTCTTCTACTACTGAGAGGGATTAAGTCTTAGTCCACCACGCTAGCCTAGTGCGGATTTATATACTTCACACCCCCTCAAAATTCCTATAGAGAACTTCTCAGATACGCAGGTTTCCTCACGGTGTTTTCCTTCACCGTTAAATCAAGCGATAATTCACAAAGAATACACACATAATTTTTAGAAAAGTCTGAAGTATTTAGTACCCTTGAGATTTGAACCTGCAGACATTCGTCTTGGCAATTTGTTTCATACCCAACTAGTCAATTGCTGCTCAATCGAAGGCATATGTACCATATTAATATTATAAGGTAATGAATATTTAATTTTAACCTTAATATCTATAAGAAAACAAACACTCCGAATTTATACAATTGTATAGATTTTTTTGATGATTCATTAGTTTATCGGAACTAGGAAACGCAATCCAATAAATATGAGGTCGATAAATAATTGTCGCAAAATATTGTGGGAGAAAAAAAAACAAAACAACTGCGTGGCTGTTTGCTTTTTGCAGGTTTTTTTACAGGCTATTGATTTAATTTTATCGAACAAATAACAATCATGCATGCCGGCATCTTCAGCCGGTCAGCATTATGCCGAGCCCCAAAATACTTGAACTTACAAAATACTTATATATTTATTATGTATACATATATAACACCATAGGATAGCGACCAGCGTACACAAGGTGTTAAACCCCGCCATAGCGGTCCACGTAAGTGTGTCGCGTTCCGGGATTAGACTGTGTATATCCGGGTCCAACAGGCCGGCATAATTGTGTCGACTGTCAAGGGGAAATCACATCTCGCCAGTTAACATTCTATTGGATCCCACTCCACTTACAATCAGGTGCAGTGGGGTTTCATTACGGGGCCGGTAAAAAAAGGAATAACTAATACCATAACAGTTACAGTACTAAAGCGATGGGATAGTAGGCATTATTTTTAACGATACATAGCACTGCAAGGTAACTTCTCACTCTGTGAAGTTGTATATTAGTATAACAACGCCTAGTAAT
The DNA here is from genome assembly GCF_014839805.1 of Manduca sexta. Taxonomy (NCBI): domain Eukaryota; kingdom Metazoa; phylum Arthropoda; class Insecta; order Lepidoptera; family Sphingidae; genus Manduca; species Manduca sexta. The sequence goes on from NC_051139.1 coordinate 16,384,270, forward strand.
AACAATTGCTTGCAGTTAATGCTTGCAGTTTGGTAGCACAAATAGACACAGTGGTGGCAGATCCAAACGTTTTCTCGCGCACAAGTGGAGCTTCTCAAATAGCTGAATACCTCTCCTGCCTTTCTTTTCCCTTTTTTCCATTAAAGCTGGCAGATCTCTTCCCGTCGCTGATTCTTCTGCGCCAAATATGGTTTAATATTAGATGACCTAATTGTTGAGCCATTAATCTAATATTGCCTATGTAATTATAGCCTCGGTGGCGTAGTTGTATTGCACGTCCGGTACAACAGCGCTCTGAGGTCCTGGGTTCGAATCCCGGGTCGGGTAAAGTGATATTTGGGTTTTTCTGCTCAGTATCAGCCCGGAGTCTGGAATTTGTGCCCGATATGGCGATAGGCTCGCCCCCTGTCACATCATGGGACGGAACATACTTCGCGAAAAGTGGGTGCCCTAGTTGCGCCTCTATTTTCTTCGGGGATAAAATGCGTGATGTTATGTATGTTTGTATCTATGTATGTAAAACACACTAAAACCTATGAATATTTTATATTCAATGTGATATAAATCCGTCAGTTTGAAGGTCGATTTGCGTCTGAACATTGACCTTATGTTTGATATTAAATATTTTGTTTAATTATGAATATGATCAAAGCTTTTGGAGAGTATTAATATCATACTAAGTCTGCTAAATTAATAAGTACCATTCAAACTGTATGCTTTTGTTGCCCTTGTCTTATTTGTATATATAATTTCAGTTATTTAGCAGTTTATACGTAAACTTTTTACCGCACAAATATCGTAAACATCGGCATTTATAATTAGTAAGATATTTCTTCCACACATATGTCATGGTCCTATTTCTCGGTTCCTACTCTAGCCGATTTCAATTCCCGGTGTAATTTTATTTAAGAAAATAAAAGGCGTATAATGCGACGAGATCTATTAAGGATATGACTGTGCTCAATCCACGAGCAAGCATGACATTGTTGGAAACATACGGGACTCCATTTCATATTGAATCGTGTCGTTTAGTAACGACTTAGATTAGTCAGTAACTTATGTCGTAATAATCTTGCTTTTTATTTCACATCGCCTCCTTGGTTTACTGGCAGCGTACTCATTTGAAGTTCAGAATGTTCTGGCTTCAATTTATAGGTTGGGAAATGTTTTTTTTGAGACTAGCTCCCTAGAGGTGGTAGAGGTAAGATAGAGGACCGGAAGTAAAACAAATTTTGTTAAAAAAATTGTGCAGAGCCCGTATCAAAGTACGATAAAAGCAAAGGGAAGGTATAACATTATGTTCACGTCTTGACGTAAATAAAATACATGAAACACTACGGTAAACCCATGTTTCTTCCGTCTTATAATAGCTGGCAAAATTGTCGCCATATCAGACAAACCCAATTTTGCCCAACTCATGTATTTTATTAACTAAAAATAAATATCAATTGACTAACGATATCACAACCTTATTACACTCTAAACGATTCAAATAAATGAAATCATAATATCATTTTAGCAGTCTTCTTTATTCAAAACAGTATAAAAAGAAATCTCTAAGTGATCCGAAATTCATTGGAAGAGTCGAGTCCACATTTGTTTACCACAACATTATATTTTTTTTATTGGAGGTAATATAAAAGATGCTTTAATATGAGCAAATTAAACTTCATTCAAAGGGAAATACTCGTAATAAAATTAAATATGCCTTCAATAAAAGGATCCAATTAAAATATTTGACGATGAAGCCACACATTTATTGATTACATGTATTTTGAACTCCACAATAAAATCACTTTAACGATATGGGAACAAATTAATTGCAATTAACGCATAGCAGTAAAAGGCATCATTGCTGCGTGTAGGTCTTGCTGCAAGTAAAAATCTGTCAAGTTTTTTTTATTGCTTTGAATGACGAGACGAGCTTGCTATTTGCCTGATGGTAAGCGATACGACCGCCCATAAACAATAGAAACACTATCTAACAACTTTAATTATAAAGTATTATTTGGTATTCTACTGCGCTTGCCATCCTGAGACATGAGATGTTAAGTCTTATTAGTTACACTGGCTACAATATTTTTTTCACTGCTGTTTGGCAGCAGAAATAGACATTGCGGTGGTACCTACCCAGACGGACTCTTACATATGAAAGACCTACCGCCAATAAACCACCAAATACTGTCGCTTCGTATTGTTTTGTCTCCAAGCAACTAAGTGTTGTATTCTTATATACATAACTAGCTTTTGCCCGCGGCTCCGCCCGTGTTATAAAGTTTTTGGGGCCAAAGTTTTCCATTACAAAAGTCACACTATATATTTTCCCGGGAGCCTATGTTCATCCCAGGGTCACAAACTGTTCCATTCCAAATTTCATCTTAATACATTAGCTAGTTTTTTAGTTTAACACGTTCAGACAGACAGATGCAGCGGGGGACTTTGTTCTATAATATATTTTTGTAGAACTTTTTAAGAGGAACAATCCCGTCATACATTATTGGTGCATAACTTTAACCGTTTACGCAGCGCACGCAACGGAAGCTCTCAAAACTAATACATTTTCCCCGTTTATGCAAGATGTTTCATTACTGCTCCGCTCCTATTGGTCATAGCGTAATGATATACAGCCTATAGCACTCCACGAATAAAGGGCTATCCAACACAAAAATAATTTTTCAGTTTGACCCGGTAGTTCCTGAGATTAGCGCGTTCAAACAAACAAACTCTTCAGCTTTATATAATAGTATAGATTAAAGATTATGGAGCTTCAATGTTAGATATCTCATATAGACAAGTGCTTTTCAAATTGCAATACCACTCTGTATTTCGATTCAATATTCTAAATTATGTTATTAGTATTTTTGAGACTTGCTGTCCGTCTCACCGAGCCTCGCCTCACAAGTTAATATGACATTAATTTAAAAACTCGTGAGTAAGTACCTATGAACCTATCTATATATGTACATATTTATATGTCAGTATGCTTTACGAATGGCGAAACAATCTAGAATCGACACATGCAATTGTAATCGGCTATCAGTGACCAACATTGTTAGTTATTACTAAACACGTATATCCGACAAAGAAAACACGCCAATATATATTTTTTTATCCCGAATCCATATTCTTACTGCGGCGTCCCCGCACGCAATGTCCGCTCGTATGTCCCAACGTATCCTGCTTGTTAAACAGGAAGTCGGCAATAAACAAAGGTAATAGGTCCAGGTTATAGATTCAGGAATACGTTTGTTTGGAACACGAAAATATCATGAGGCCATTCTTAATTAATTATATACAACGTATTCATTGATAGCTCCTAAGTAAACTATCATATCTGCAAAAATTGCGATATTTTCTTTTTTACCGTTTCGTTAGGTACTTTTTACTACCAAAACCCATTAAAAAAAGTTAGTAAATGATTGTTGATGAAGTGTTTTTTCGTTTATTAAGTTGAATTAAATGGGTTTGCATAATGATTTCTTATGTTTACACGAATGTTCGACAATAAAATTAAATTATAAATTACTATACTTTAAACAGGTTTGGCAGTAAACAGTACCTTGACAACGAAACACTAAAATATGAATATTTTAGTGTATATATGCATTTTTTTCCAGATACGACAATTTACTTAGGATCCATCGATTTTGTACACTAATAACACGAACAAGCTTCTTGTCTGTGTGTAAACACCATACCATATCTGTAAACGGTAAATATATCCGCAAAATATGCAAGACATGCAATTATGCTTCTTAGTACCTAACCTTAGAAGGAATAATAAATAATAACATCAAGTATTTGTAGCGCCAGTCAACGTTTAAGCATTTCCCTACAGCTGGGTACTGTACGCTAAAAAAATCATTCGTGTTGCCAATTCCAATACATTTTATGTTTACTGAGGTTTAAATAAATTTAAGTAAACTTAGCTTAAATTTCGCTACCATCATTTACTGAACGAAACTGTACCTATCGTGTAATAAATGGTTATCAAATTAATACTACCTACATTTTACATTAACTTGGTAAGGACTGATTTTTCATATGTTCGATAACAGTTATTGGTTAAATAAATTATAACCTGACTTAATATAAAAGTGGGACAAATTGATGACTTTATACATAATAATATAATAATCATAAAACAATCAGCCCTTCTCCAAGAAGCGCCGATAACGGACCCTTCACTCTCTTAACCTCATTGTTGTCAAAATACTGTTTATTTGTATTGATAAATAATATTATATAACATAAAATTTATCTGATTTAAAAATATGCCTTTCTACGGTTAAATGGCGCGTGATTCTTTGAATATTGTAAAATATACCTTAAGTATTATAATTTTTCTAAGACATCGGTAACAATTAATAGTATGCTGGTATATTATTATATTTTGTGAGCAGATGACTTTTTTTTTAAATTGCTGTTCAATGGGCGCCCACGCTACGTTTGCCAAGACGCCGTCTCCACTCCAGAACACGCTTACTTCAGCGGTTATTAGTTCTGCGACATATGTGGACAGCCCATTGCCATTTCAACCTACTAATTTTCAGAGCTATGTCAGTAACCTGGGTTCTCTGACGGATCACTTCGTTCCGAATTTTGTCCTTCAGAGACTCCAAGCATAGCTCTTTCCTTAGCACGTTAAGTGACTTTAAGCTGGTGAATTATCCGCACAGTCAGTCCACGGCTCTTCTCCGTACGCCATATTTCCAAAAAAGGTATAAATTACCTTTTGTGCACCAACATTCCGCCGTGAGTAGCAATTACAATTTTAATCCATTATTCCAGTTAAAATGACCACAACATAAATTCAGTTAATGCTCAAGTATTTTATGTTGCGAAATTAACTTTTAAAGTAAACCGGGGTAACGAATTGCCGAAAACTCCGAACGCGAAAAATGCACCGAACGAAATGGCAACGGCACAATTTCAGGAGTCCTCGGCGACTTCGAATAAAGTTAACTATCGATGTCCTAAGAGTTCTGTACCGTACCGTACTCATTTCATACAATAGCTGTAATAATGAGTTAATTATTAAATATATATCACTGGTTATTCCCTATAATTATTTAATTTAATTTGAAACAATAGGTGTAATTAAAAAGTTTATTATTAAATATGTATCACTGATTATTCCCTATAATTTAATTCAAATTAAAATAACGAAGAAACAGATTTCGATGAAATTTGGTGTGAGATAGTTGAGACCCAGGAAAGAACGTAGACTGGAAAAACTCTCGTGTGGATAAAGCAAAAGCTAGTAATTTATTAATCCAAATTAACTAAGGAAGCAAACAAAACAGTCCCGTTACTTAATTACATCTAACACAAAAATAGTCCAACATTACAGAATACGCAGAGTACGCTAAAAGCATACATATCTGTAAGTATATGACAAATGTAGTACATTTATCAAAGAACGTACATAATATCCTGTTAAGGGAGTGCCGAATAGCTCCCGAGGGAGATATTTAGTTATATCAATAAATGTTGCTGAATTATATTCGGGTTTGTTCGCGGACGTTGTTTTATGTATAGCAATTTCCTGGTAATTAGTGGGTTTTGATAATAATCATTTATTAGGTGTGCATTGTGTAGATTTTCTGCAATTTTGACTGGCTTAGTGGCTTTGTATTGCAGTACGAGTGCAGTGCCGAGGTTTGGATTCGATCCCCGAGTCGGCAAATTGCTATTGGTTTTTCTACTCAGCATCAGCCAAGGCTGGAATTTGTTTCCGATATAGAAAAGCGATCGGGTCGCCCCCTATCACATTATGGGACGGAACACACACGACGGAAAGTGGGTGTGAGAGAGTGTGCGGGTGCATCTGTATTTTTGGTATATTTACCATGCCAGCCAAGTGCCTAACATAGAAATTCGCTCCCCCACCCCCCTATCTTTAATACAAGGAAGGGAAAGCCAAAGTGCTCACCAACTATCTTAACTAATACTATAAAAATGAATTAATTTATTTGTTTTACCTTTACTACGCAAACTGATGATCATGAAATTTTGTATTTACGCTGTCAGAGATACAGAAGGCCATATCCTACCTGTAATACAGAAAAAGAACTGTTCCCGAGGGATATGAATTGATTAACAATATTTACGTGAACGCCCCACTTTACATGTTGTCAAGCCTCCTAAGGGGGCCCCTCCACTTTAAAAAGCAATTCTAGGCCAAAGCTGTAAAACTCCAGACTTACAGGCCATGTTGTAGCTGGCAATGCATTTTTGCCTGCTAGTAGTCGGCAATTATTATGAAAGAAATAGTACAGTATGAAACGCACATCAAATCCAGTAGTCTCTTTAGAATAGATCAAGATTTTGACACAGAGTGAAGAAATATGCTGTTTTTTGTAAACCGCTTCACAATGAATAGTGACCAAGAAGAAGAAGAATACGCGGTCAACATCCAGAAATCACAGAAATCCAAAATCACGTCTGTAGTATACTATAGACAATAATGTCTACAGCACGACTGTTTTAACATCTAGTTTACACAACATGCTTTTATCTCTTTTGAGTATGTTTCTTTGAAGATTGTCTTTTGCAAGTTTCGCTAGTCTTTTAGTTTCAAAAGACTATGCGAAAATTAGTCCATTGTGTGCGCGCAATAATAATAAATCTTCACGTGCGTTTCGTCAACAAAGCTTCTCGTGTGATCGTGTGGCAAGTTGTTTCCAAACGCAAACTCTTCCAAATGTCAGCAGCAGTCAATTATGTGCTGTAATGAATATTTTGAAATACATCATCGGCTCATTAGATTATCCTTCTAATGTTAGGTAGGTCTCTTGGTTCTTCGATTTTCGATAAGAAATATATGTTCATTAAGTGTCATGGGACGGAAAATATTCATAAATCGTGGTTGTTCGTTTGTCTATTTCTTTAAGATAGAGCCGCGAAGGATATACATATTTATTTATTTGGTTTTAGATTTTGTTATGGTATTTATTGTGTAGGTCAATTGTGTGCCATTACATAGTATTTGTACTAATAAATATTGATAGCTATCGACCGTCATTTAGTTTTGTGTTTCTGATGCAACTAGTCTGCGCGTCCAATATCTGAATTTACCCGTTGTTTAGGATCACTCTACCATGATTTGTCTTTATTATTTATGTTTTTAACAAATTATCCATTTTATTTTATGATCATTCTAAAAATATCACAATTTACCGTACCTAAGACCGCACCTTCGAACCCACGCGTAGTTATGCGAATAACTCGAAAGATTTAGTTCTAAACAATGCACGAATAGTTCAACAATAACCGCGTTATCAGCTACCATCGCACGTAAGGAAAACAATGAGCAACTGCAACGGACTGCTAATTCAAAAGTTCAATGACCGTGGCCGAATTACAGCTGGTTAATACGGGGATGTAGGGGATGATATTGTGAATAAGAACGCTACGGGTGTAATTTGATTACTGTGATTTGAAGGAGAAAGTAAACTTTAATGTTAAATTTATTTTGTTAACTTTAGAGTTAGGAACCAAAATCTACTGTCAGTAATTTTGTAGTAGCACTGAATAGGGGAAAGTGGGGAGAAACCGGACAGGGGGTACAAGTGGATAGTGGCTATTTTCATAGTAGGCATATTGCTGTCGCGTTCTAAACCTTAGACCGACACTCATAAACGCTTGCTTAGTGTGGTTACAAATGGTGGCCAGGAAAGACTCTCATCGCGCCCATTTATACGAAAAAAACGAAAATACAGGTAAATGATCTATTATTTTCTAATGTTTGAAATATTCTTATTGGTTTTGGTTATAAGTTACTACAATGTTGTATTTTTTTTATAATATCATGGATATTTACTCCATTAAAACTATAATAAGTGTTTTTCTGAGTTTAAAAAAAGTGTTGGTAAATATTATTTCAAATATGGTACTTGTGGGGTGAAGTCGGACGGGGTTGTATTGGATATCCGGTTTCACCCCAGTGATCGAAGTTTCGATTTATGTTTTGTGTATTTAGTTTAATTATATATTTTTAGTGTTTTGTACCTATTAATCTTTTCTCATTTTTTTATAGTTCCTAAATATGTCACCGACATACGGTAAAAAAGGCAAATAGGCTGATATGCTTTTGGCAATTAATTCCGTCTTAGAAGACAGAATGGATATCTTTTGGCAGCGCATATCTATTATGTACCCAAGACGTAATTACAAGACCGCAATAAAAAAATCAAATCCGGAAAATTTAAAGACGAAGTATTCCGAAAGTGTCCTTCTGGGAAAAATGTGTATTTTCTGATGTCAAAGGTATAAGCTACAAGTTGGTAAAAAAAAGGGAAAGAAGAAAAAAAAGTTGAAAAGAAAGGCAAAGACTATGGTTATTGGTAAAGAATCAAATAAAGAAAATAGCCAAGAGGATTCAAAAATTTTAATTTGTAGGGATAAATACAGCCAAACCATGTCCACTGATGTATGGTACGTGGCACGGCATACCTGAAGTAGAGTGTGGAGTGCCTCATAAAGGTTGTATTGGATGGTCTGCACCTGAGATATAATTTTTTGTATGCATAAGTATATTGTGAGTAATTACTATATTTTGCTATTTTGTATTATACATATTCACCTCGTTGATAAAATATGCGTATCCGGTTTTACCCATAGGTATGGGGTGAATCCGGAAATATGTTTTTTTGTTAAAACCCGTTCTACTTCCTATAATTATAATTGATCGCTGATATTTTTGCACCAAAGGTATGTCTTATGTCTGTACTACGCGGAGTGATGTTGATTTTTTAAATATATAATGTTTTAACTAACATTTTTTGTTCTTTTCTTAACTATCCGGTGTCGCCCCACTTTCCCCTAATTGTGTTTTTTGTCTGTTGTTTTGTTTTTAGTGAAATATAAGTTTGTAAATAAATGTATTTTCCAAGTGAACACTCGATATTACTATATTTCGTTTTCCTTGAATTCTAAACACTCTTTAGTACATATTTTATAAATAAAAAAAATGTATAAGCATTTTTATTAATCAGAAACATTGCACAGATGTGAAACTTTCCAAATTCATAATAGGCCATGGATTCGATACATAATAATATTTAATTTCTGTTGGTAGGATATATTTTATATCCGCGCAGATAGCGACCACCGTACACAAGGTATTAAAACCCGCCATAGTGGCCCACGTAAGTGTGTCGCGTTCCAGGTTCAGCCTGTGTATATCCGCTTCCAAGAGGCCGACATAATTATTGCGACAGTTGTAGAGCAATCATCTCTCGTTAGTCGACATCCTACTGGACCCCATTGTCATTCATATTTAAAAAAAAAATAGCCCCGGCCATATTTTCACGCACCAGCTAAAATTTTATTTCAGTAAAATGCTTTCGGTCAAAATACTGTATAATGAGTTCAAATAGGATCCTAGGCCTTCAATCATCGATGTACTGATCGACCATCATCTGCTAAATCGACTGCAATTACGTCTCATTGCAACACGACCGTTTCAAAACCGTGCCATATCCACTCAATGCTAATGTTCTGTCCACATCTATGCAATTTGTGTATATAACCAAATATAATGTAAATATTTTTTCTGCGGATTTTTAAGATCTTTCATAATGTATGTTTGTTATTTCGTGTTATATGATGTGGAATGCTTGGCAGCGTATATAGGCTGTTAACTGATACATGGACGTCCAATTTTCGAATTCCAAATCGCAGGGTATAATGACTGTGAACTGGCAGGTCCTGGATTGAATCTAAATTCTGACGTGGTAGTAAGCGGCGATAGCCTAGTTGGGTGTGGAATGGACTGCAGAGACGAATGTCTGCAGGTTCAAACCCAAGTGCACACACCTCTGACTTTTTTAAATCATGTGACTATTCTTTGTGAATCATCGCTTGCTTTAACGGTGAAGGAAAACATTATGTGGAAATCTGCATACCTTATAAGGATTTTGAGGCTATGTGAAAGTCTACCAATCCGCACTAGGTCAGCGTGGTGGACTACGGCCTAATCCCTCTCAGTAGCAGAAGAGGCCCATACCCAGCAGTGGGACATTACAGGGCTGATATTATATATTATCTGACATGGTTTGTCGGGTCTCGATCCCCTAGACATAAGATCCAAATCCTTTCTTCAAACATGTTTGCCATCTACACAATTTGTTCCCATCCGAGAAACACAATCACATTAATTACACTGCCATCACCATCTTATCAAACGCAGCCTCCGGACCGAGTTTAAACACCCGTCCGTCCCTACATTTGGCAAAATCTCGCGGCACTAATGAAGCCCATCTGTCATTATCAGGGATAGAAACAGCGGCCCGACTATTACGCCTGTCTAGTTTTGTTTTAGCATGTCATGCGGTGGGGTTGGAGTTACAGAATTTGAGAGCATCAAGGGAAGATAAAGTTTCCAAAAACAACATCACGCTTTTATTTCCGAAGGTGTAGGCAGACGCGCAAGCAATCTACTTTCCGCGATTTACATCCCATGATGTGATAGGGGGTAAGCCAAATGCTGTATCGTGCGCAAATTTAAGACTCCAGGCTGATACTGGAAATATCCGATTTCCCTTAGCCCGACTCGGGATGTAACCCCGGGACCTCGGAGCTGTTGCATACCTGTTACGCCAAACAAGGTTGGAATTTATAAAAATTGGTATCTATAACACAATATATTATGATTTTATTTAAATGAGTCATAGTAGACTTACTTCAAAAGACTCAAATGAAGTAATGTAGTTAATAAATTACAAAAAAATAAATAACACTACACTATACTTTGAATAATAAGTACTGACTATTGCTGGAATTGCTGAATACTTGTAGTGTTTGAAACATGTACTTAACTCGTTTAAAAACTCATGGTTATAGTCCCAAATTATTGATATATACCACTGCGTAGGTTCAATAACAATTCATCGTACCCGCGAGCACTCAGACCGTATCTTTATCAACCCTTTCCTATCAATCAGGCCGAACGCGCGGAGCTAATTGAAAGCAGCTATTAATATCGTTTTTACTGCCGAACCGATGTGTACGTTGATTTATATATCAAAATTAATCGATCGGAGACATCGTCTTAAAACGAAATTTACCGGTATGAAGTTCGTGTTTGTGGATGTGCTTTGAGAGTGTAATTCATGTTTTATCCTGGCAGGCTCAAGATCATACTCTAATTAATGAGTCCAATATAAAATAATGACCAATAAAATACGAGTCTAATGACCAGAATTGTATTAAAGAGCCTTACTGATGACGGAAATTTAACAAAATATCTCCCGATATGTTATAAATGCGGAACTGAGCAGATGTAATGTTTGTAAGAGCTAATCTCAAAAACCGTGGAGCAATTTCGGATGAAATATGGCATATGAACAAAATCCAAGTCGTCATAATGCTATAGGATACTTCACATAAAAATAAACAATGAACGAAAATGCCGAAGTGAAATAGAGATTATTTATATACAGATAGAAAGAAAAGAAAGAAAGCACATTCATTTGTCACAGCTTACAACAATTATGACGTGCACTTCTAATGACAATTAATATAAAAAGCGAAAAAAAAAGAATGAGGGAGTCTGCGCGCAAATAAATAATAAATAAATAAAATATAACACTATTAAGACTACAGAAAAATCTTACGAAGTGGATCTTGACATACACAAGGAACTTACACTAAACATTATGGAACCATTGAATAAATTCTTCTCACGATTTACCTGTTCTGTGTGCTTACCCGCGTCGGTAGTAAAAATCTGATACATTAACTTTACGATAATAACAGTTAAGAGTAATTACATGGTTTAACGAGTTTTTAGGAAATTTTATTTATTATTCAACGAATTGCTATTAATTAAATGTTTACTTTGATGTACAGGAAATCAATGACAAATATCCGAAACGGAATGAAATTATACAACTGTTTGTAAAAATAAGTAAATTGCTTGCCTGAACAAACATTACGATTGCACCAAATAATACAGTATTATAATTTGCAATGACAAAAGTGACTCGATCGTTATTCCCAGGATATTTATTTATTCTTATACAAGTTTGGTGATGGTAGGAATATATTTTGTATCTGCCCGGACAGCGACCACCGTACACAAGGTGTTAAAACCCGCCATAGTGGTCCACGTAAGTGCGTCGCGTTCCGGGATCGGCCTGTGCATATCCGGTTCCAACAGGCCGGCATAATTGTGTCGACTGTCGAGGGGTAATCATTTCTCGTCAGTCAACATTCTATTGGACCCCACTCCACCTTAAAAAGGAACACCTGAGCTATGAGTACCATTATTAGTATATTAGTATTACGTTCAAATCGACCACAAGAATACTTGCGCTACGGCAATATAGACGAGGCTGTGGTGCCTACCCAGACCAGTGAAGGATGAAATATCCGAAAGGGAACCCGACACAGCGTATATGGTCTAATAATATGCATAAATGATATAATAATAATAATATGAGCCCTGTACTATATACTGTCCCACTGCTGGACACCGGCCCAGGAGTAGTAGGAGAGGACTACCACGGAGAGGGATTAGCCCTTAGTCCACCACGCTGGTCTAGTGCTGATTGGTAGACTTCACACACCCTCAAAATTCCTATACAGAATTTCTCAGGTATTGCTTCCTCACGATGTTTTCCTATACCGTTAAAGCAAGCGATTGATAACTAGATGTTACATAAATAACGAGAGGGAAACGGGTAGGAATCGGATTATATGGACCCTTTGCCACTTACCCACATTCCTGAAGTACACCAGTCCGCATAGATCGCATAGATAAAGTACAACCGCCTTGCCTAGAACAGTCGATTCAACAGTACAGACGCCTTCACGGTCAGTTTTTGTCAATATTTTTTCATCGGTGACCTACAGCGAATCGACCGGAAAATTACTTTACAAAGTAACATCCGCCGCTTCTTTGCATCTGTCTTTTATCAGTCATAATATGACTTAAATATTTTTAGGTTATTTTTCTATTCTATACTAGCTACCCACCCGGCTTAGCACGGGTAGCAGTAATCTTTCGCCCGATTACGTCTGGTGCTCCGATGGCTGTTAATTTGCACAGGGTCACTCGCTGCGCGAATTTGAAGATTATCAAAAAAATCATTTAAATCGCTACAGCTGTTTTGGAACCTATAAAAGATATACATACACACATTATTTTTTTCATATACAGGGAAACTGAACTGAACTGAACTGAACTTTCAAAACCAGGATATTTGCTGAAAATATTCGTTATTAATATCATTATTGGCACTATATCAGCGAAGGTGAAGATATCGGTTTTATTTAACGCAATGTCAAAATGACTATAGAAGTCGTTCACAGGTTTTTGGTCAATACGATGTTGCCTAGTAAACAAAACAACCGCCATGCTCACACCCTAACAGCATAAGCATAGATCTACATTTGCGACAATTTGATAATAAAAGTAGACATTCGAGGTAGCAGATCAACGAACAAACAGACCTTCGTATAAATAATTACTGTCAATAAACACCCGTCAATATCCGAGGAACCATAACATAAATAAAAGAAACTTGGGAACTGCCATGATCTTCTCTTCCTTTTTTATCCCCGGGGGACATATTAATATCGGATGGATCACCTGATGGTAAGGAACACCCGTAAAGTTAGATGAATTATGAATGACTAACTGACCTTTTGGGTGTAGGGAGGAAAATAGGAAGGACATAGGATTTTTTAACTTCTGACTTATAAACATCGCAGTTAAGTTCGGTATATGCAGAGAATATAGATAAGTCGACAACCTTTATGATTAAAAAAACAGGACAAGTGATGAAACAAATCAAGGTGTCCTTATAAACTTATAGATATGATAAGTTTAAACTTGACAAACTAAACTTTGCCGTTCGAACTCTAGATCCGGTTATCACACCAACTGGAAAGAATAAATCTTTGTAACTGTAAATTCGCTGTTTTTGTTATTAAAGTATACATATATGGTTTTCAGATTTATTGTTTACATGTGCTGGAAGACATTACGGTTTAACTAATTTCATAATTCTACGTTAACAGGAAGTACCCTATAGGTTCATATTAGCGGTGAGAAATTGCAAACACGAAAACATGCAATATAAACAGTCATATGTTTTGGTCGCATTTACTTAGAAATTTGATTTTTTCACATCTGAAAGAGACCGTATACCCCGAGTAGCTGATATTTATAACTTGATACCTCTACGCGTTCTTGAGAAAAAAAGACAGACCAACCGGCAGACGGGTAACATAGTGATCCTATAGGGGTTCCTTTTGAGGTACGGAAACCCAATAAAAAAAGGACCTATATTAGACTTTCTAAAGTCTTTATCACTTACTGCTAAATGTTACAAAATTCTTAACAAAAGTTAAAATAATTTCCACATTCTGAAAATATAATTTTAAATCAACAATACAGATGAAGTAACGAGGTATTGTAGGCGCTTGCTCTCACGTCCCTGCCGGAAGTCGGGAAGCGGCGAATGCGACCCAATTTCGCCTCTAAATGGATTCCTTCGACACGTGTCCAGACTACAAAAGATTTTTCTAACATAAAATTCGACTATTGAAAGAGAATATCTGGACGAGGGGTTAGCGATGTTACTATCTGAGAATTTATGTTAGTGCTTGTAGAATCTGAAACTGCCCGCTACTGGTGTCGTTTGGCATTAAAATATACTGAGTTTACGAAATATAATATACAGGGTTATTTTGATTGTGTAAATAAATGAAACCACATACTCGTTGCCTTTACTAACATTGTGCTGAAAATCAGCTGTAAATGTTTTCACAAAAATCTCAGGTTTCGTTTTCTGATTTATTGTTAATTTTGTTGCATTATATATTTATTTTCATTGCTTTGAATGACGAGACAAGCTTGCCATTCGCCTGATAGTTAGTGATACGAAGGCATACACTGTAGAAACACCACCCAACACCTTGTGTTACAAAGTATTGTTTGTTATTCCACTGCGCTTGTCATTCTGAGACATGAGATGTTAAGTCTTATTATGTCCACTAGTTACACTGGGTATAATGTCCTTCAAACCGGAACACAACAGTGACTACAAACTGCTGCTTAGCGACAGAAATAGACATTGCGGTGGTACATACCCAGGCGGACACTCAAGTAAGAGAGACCTACTAAATAATATTTGCCGACACCAGTTAATTTCTTTCTCAGAGCGTCTTTAAACAACTCTTTTCTACAGCAAATTTAAAGATACACACGTTCCAGATATTTCCAGGTCAGTGAGACTTATCTTACATTCCCTCGCTAACATTTACATGTGTAGACACTACGTCGCCTCCTCACACTAATTTCCCTCCAACCTCTGCTTTGTACCAACACTTTCGTGCAATGTTTTCCTTAGCATCTTGTTTCTATGGACATGTTTTGTACGTGAAACTGTTATCGTGAAGCTTTGTGTATTAAAATAAAATAAGGAAACTGGAATATATATTTTAGTAAATGGAGACAGTTCGGAATGATTGCTGGTCTATAGGAGAGGAATCGGCGACGTGAAATCAGCCTTGAGGAGAGGAAAAATATTTCGTATGGTTCTTTTTAGTATAAATCATATCCTTCGAATGAAATTGGAAGCAAAATCGGGCAAGTGAGTATTCATGTATATACCAAATATATTGTGATTTCAATGTACTAGATGTAGTTTAAAGAACGTAAACTGTGTAACTAATATATGATAGAAATTAAAACTTTTTTAACTTGTTTTTTTTTTAATTAAGTTACTTGCTTTATTCTTCACATAGGCCAACATAGTTGCGCCTATGATAAGTGAAGGTATTTTTTACCACTTAAAGCACTTAAAGCATCGGAATGATTGCCGGCAAACATGACAGCTACATGACATTACGCGTGTCACCTTATTATGTAGTATATAAGGTTATATTCCTGTGACACACGTAAAGGTCATGTAGCTGTCATGTTTGCCGGCAAACATTCCGATGCTTCATGGATAAAGAGGCAAACGAGCAATCGGTCCGCCTGATTGTAAACGCCGCCTATGGACTTTGCAATGCCAAGGATACAGTGAAGCCGTTGCCTACCGGGAAAAGTTAAGGTACATGAAAATATTTCCTTATTACTCGAATTAAGTTCTTTTATCTCATATTCTCCTATATAAACAAGAAATATCAATAGTAGTAAATTTAGAAAACATCAATAATAAATCAAAGCAAAAACCTATAGCCTAGCTTGGTAATGTTCTCAATTGACCAAACTAGCCGCATGATACTGATTTAAACCCTCCACTTACAAAGCGAGATGGCCAGGGAATTTCCCCACATGTCCAAGTAAACAAAGCTATAATTTGTCACAATACTACAACTCTAAGTTTAGTGCCTATAAAATCACGAATTATATGGATTCGACGCACTGATGAGTTACTGTACACTTACTTGTTTACGTTTGCGTGGATTATTGTTTATTTATATTGGTTTCAGTTGTCAGTTTATAGTATCTATCATAAATAACCTTTCGACAAGATGTAGGTAGAAATTGATATAATGATTGGAAAAGTACTTACCTATATACTTTAATCTGGATGTTCGATATTTATTTATTTATTTGCACTTTATATACAAAATTGTATATAGGCGGATTTTAATGCCGTAGGCATTCTCTCCCAGTCAACCTTAGGATGTGAAGAAAAATTTGGTATATCAAGAAACAGTCCCGTTTCGAAATCAGCTGATTATACAGAAAGGCAAGCCGGAATCATAATGGCGACCGTTGAAAGGAATATTACTCATAAAACATTTCTTGAGAACGATATTCAAAATATAAGATAAATAACCATCTATATGAAAATATCTTACTAATGGTAGGATATATTTTATATCCGACGGATAGCGACCACGGTTTACACGGTATTTAATATCCGCCATAATGACTCACGTAAGTGTCTCACGTTCCGGGATCAGCCTGTGTATCCGGTTCGAACAGGCCGGCATAATTGTATCAACTGCCGAAGGGTAATCATGTCTAGTCAATCGACATGAACCCCATTTCACTTACCATTAGATGCAGTGGGATCTCTTTGCCATGTACGAATAAAAAAACCTTGTGTCTCTTTTTAAGTACAATGCGCGCACGGAACAATGTGAGATTTAGTGTAATTACAATTCATATAGAGAAGTTGCAAAAAAAATTACATTTATATAAAACACCATCAAGGGTCGAACTGTATTAAAAAATAAAAAAACTATAGCGGCCAATTTCGCATACTTTTCGATTATGCTAGTCTACATGTACCTTACAAAGGAATGGCTTCGGATATCGGAAATTCGTACACTTCAACAAAACTTTTCAAAAGGAAACATGTACTAAACTGGGAACATGCTCTTTTACGTTTTTCCGAACATTCAGAGAGTTGGTATGAACATTTTGAAACTAAAATTCTAATGTATCGACGGGTATTCTGAAAGAATTTAAAACATGAATGATATTCGGATTTTAATTCTTTACAATTTCTACGAATAAATTAAACCCGCCTGTAGTATGGGCTGTAACCAGCACACCTTCGTGCTTCAACTTATAAACAAAAAAATCTTCATAGTTCCAGTAGTTCAAGAAATATATCCTATTGAGATAAATCGTAGTGTATTTAAATCATTTGATTAAACATAATATGCTAAATTATGACTTTAAAATTTACTCTTATCGATACAAAAATACCAAAAACCTTTTATCTGAAACCTTTATTATTCAAATATTTTTTCCTGATTCAACCCGCCAGTATTTCCAATCAGTACTTGATCCAACAATCTCAATACTTACTCACATCCCAGCAATTGCACTACGTAAAATATACTTAAATATTCCACCCGGAAAGTCGAAAACCAAACATTAATTACCCCGAAGCATTAATAGTAGCAATTAATATTAAACTCTTAATCTGGATCAGATCTCATCCGGATTTTATATTGGACGGATCAAATATGTATGCAAAAAGTGGAAAAGGTTACATTTTGGAACGAAATGGGTGATTAAAATGTAGCTGGATCGGCTTGTTTAAAATTTGATAAGGTTACTTTTAATAATTTAATTTATAAAAAAAATATATTATCATTTTATATGAACATAAAGGGATACATAATTTCTTATGTTTACACGAATGTTAGATATTAATATAAAACTATGGAGGCTCCAATCATTATCTGCGACTAGATAAGCCACAAATCCTTGCCAAAGAAAACCGATTCCTGCCTTGGATGATTTGCGAGTCTATAAAACATATTCCTATACACGGGTCATTTTGACATTGCGTTACAAAATGAAACCACACCTTTGCTGACATTGCGCCAAAAATCATCCATTAATAATTAATATTTTTACGAAAACTCCCGATTTTAGTTTTCTGATTTTTTGATAATTTTGTAATTTAATGTGATTATGGTGTGTGCGTGGGTGTATTACTGACTGAAAGTATAATATTGCCACTGCAAAGAATTCTTTTAGAGCAGTAGTAGTGGCTTTAGGGCGCGTAAAATTAATATTACTTTCTATTAATATTTATTTTGTTCGAGACTTACACTTTTTATTTTACATCTACGGCTCAAGTAACTTATTGTTAAGTGTTATTTCCTAGACATAAGTATGTGGTTTCATTTAGTAATGCGATGTCAAAATGATCCTGTATATAGGGTTTGTATATATGCCTTCTCGTCGATTTACCCTTTTGCGAGTTTGCTGACCTCCTATAAAACACTTTGATAGCCTAGTCTTGAATAATTGCAAGGTCTTATTCATATGGTATATAGCGTAATAAAAGAAATAATCTATAGACTAGCCTCTATTTACGACGTCAATCATATCTCTGAGATCGAAAACCTCTACAGGGCGAAGGTCACATTCGAATAAATGTCATAAATTGCCATACAATGACCCCATATTAGTTTGAATACTGAAAACGTTTCACATTTATAATTGCTATAGTATCGGCAAATTAATAAGAACCCTTCATATTCATCAATACAGTTCTAAATACACTTTGTTGATACACATGTATGTTGCGAGTGAACTATGGAATCGGGAATTTAGCTGAATACTTTAATATTCTAATTAATATATGTACTAGGGGCATATAATGGAGAAAGTCAGATTTAATTTTTACCTGATTCCTGAGAGATTGTATTCGTAAGGAAATTAAAAATGTATTTATTACTATTTTGCGAGTAGGTATATGTAAGAAGGAACTGCTTTAAATAATAATAAAAAAAACAATTGCACTTTTTTTCTTTCTGCTCTGTAGTAAATATCTTAAGCTGATTTTGAATAGAGCAAGACAAGAGACTCTTGTCTGTTCCTCTGCTATAAAACTGCTTTCCAAACAGATGGTAGAGTTAATATTGACGAAATCTAAATAATGTACAATATTTTACATGTTCAAATAAATTATTTCACTTCATTTCAGTGATATCAAGCTCATTATATTTTCTGGATAGTAAATCCCTTTCATGCAAGGGTTTGTTTAGATTCGTACTATCGCGATGCATATTTCTGTCGACAGAAGAAGTGTGGATTTATTGCTGTGTCCTGGTTTGGAAGGCATCGTATCTAATGTAATTACAAGATAATTACTAATTGCTAAGCATTAAGAGTCATAACATCTCAAAACTCTGAGTGACGAGCACAGTGCGATGTTACTACTTCTGTATATTATAATGATTACTGTCGCTTACCTTCAGGCGACAAGATTGCTCATCTGTTTATGCAGATTAAAAAAAACTGTCTGACATTATAAACTGTGGCATAGTTGTATTACGGTACGACTGCAATGCTATGGTCTCAGGTTTGATCTCCGGATCAGGCAGTGATATTGGAATTCGTGCCTGATATGGCAATAGGCTCGCCACCTACCACATCTTGGGATGGTACACCGTGAAAAATGGATGCCTTATTATTAATAAAATAGCATTAAACGTACATTAATAGTGGTTCTCACAATAGGCACAGCCTGTGAGTACCCTAAAACGATAACACATTATCCGAAATACAAATATGTACAATGCTTTCGCTTTCACAATAGCAATCTATGTAAACTGTGTACTATTTCATTACTAATAATCCAGCTGCGCCGCACAACTCGTACGTCGCTACTAATTTAACTCAAAATGCCTAAATCCACCCATGCCCACAACACAGTCAACTCTGGATCAACAGTGTACGCGATTGCAAATCCCCAAATATTAGTTTTGCGGACGAAACGCCTGGTGCTGTCTGCCCAAATACTCTGTTAATCGCTTATAAGTCCCAATATTAACTGCACGTTTGATGTTGCGATACATGACTAAAGGTCGTGGTGGAGTTTGGAGGACGAAATTATTGAAGTTAGAGTTTATTGCAATGAACTTTGTAACAGTACTGAGGTAAAGGTTGAAAGATTTTTGGGAAGGACAACAGCCTTCTTTAGGATGGGCGGAAAAGAGAAAGAAAGGAAATGTTCGCGAGTATTTATAGTTCTTAATGTGAATTAACAAACCAGAGGTATACACTTAACTGTGTGCATAGGACTGCGGCAAATCTCCGCTCGTGCAAGGGCGTGATTCGGTAGCGACCAGGGGTAAATGATTTATGAAATCGAGATGACTGTGGTTAATAATATGAGCTTTGTATTGTAAATTGATTCACAACCCAGTAGGCAGCAGCTTAGCTGTGCCTCTAGTATTACATAAGTCTATGAGCGGCGGGTGCTGCTTACTACCATCCAGACCGCTTTCTTATTTGACAACTAAGGCAATAATAAATACAAACCCAAGTTCTGTGTTAAAAACTCATTCGTCCCTATTTACCCATTTGTCACTTGATTATTGATCGACACTGTCCTTGCCTTTAAAAACATTGGAGCAGTGGCGAACGATGAATTATTTCGAAAGTTAACCTGACACAACATAATATAGGTATTAATATACATAAATGCGTTGTGCAAATCGTTCTAATGATAATAAGAATTTCCATAAATTACGAAAAGAAAGCCGACAGGAATCGGGTTATTCTCTTCGCCACTAGGGAAGAGGTTTATTGAGCTTCCAACAATATTTTCAAATTCAATCCACCTCTTGAAAAAAATCGTTTCAAATCCATAATAATCCAAGAATTTCTAACGGTATATTCGTCTATTAACTGATTAATTCATTAGTCATAAATCGAGATAAACATAAAAACTGCAATTAAGCAATTTGCAACTATCAGCAAAGTAATTATAGAACGGTCGCACGTTTTTATGCTTTGTTATTGTTATTACGGGACTGAATAAAACACGATGCACTTTACAGTGTTATATAATTTACTATCATACTAATATTTTAAATGACTGCCTCGGTGGCGTAGTTGTACTGCATGCGCGGTACGGCAGCGCTCTGAGGTCCTGGGTTCGAATCCCGGGTCGGGCAAAGTGATATTTGGGTTTTTCTGCTCAGTATCAGCCCGGAGTCTGGCATTTGTGCCCGATATGGCGATAGGCTCGCCCCCTATCACATCATGGAACGGAACACACTTGGCGAAAAGTGGGTGCCATGGTTGCGCCTCTGCATACCCTTTCGGGGATAAAATGCGTGATGTTGTGTGTGTGTAATATTTTAAATGAGAACTTGTATAGGTGGTCATTGAATTTAAACGTAGAATTGCTACTCAGATTGAATGAAATTTAACACTATCTGTGTCGAATTTGAGGTAATATCTTTGAAATATAAGGATGTTAAAACTATACTCAGCTTTAAAAAACGTTTAAAATAACATTTATAGGAAAAGTAATCCGTGTATATAACCAAGCTCATAATTTTAATGGATATTATCATATTACCAATGTCGTCAATGCCACATCTAGTAATATTAGCATTCTGTATTACTGTATATCGGTGGTCGCCGGTTACTATTTAACATCGACACTTTGCCGTTGAAATTTTTTTAGTTTACCCACTCAGTCTTCATATACATAATCTTAATTTATTGTATTACTCTTTTAAATTCTGTACGCTCGTAGTTAACCATGATTTTATTTGATAAAGAATTTTCTCAGCAAATGAATTTATGTTATTCTTTATGAGGAAATAAAAGATCTTAAACCTAATATAAATTACTTTTAACCAGGAAAAAATAGGCACATATTTCGAGAAAGATCTATAATCATCATCATCATTGTCAGCCGCAAGATGTCCACTGCTGAACAATGGGCCTTCCCCAAAGATTTCTAGATTCACCTTTTGTAAGCGGCCCGCATCCAACGACTTGAAATAAGGTCTGTACACTTCGTATTTTCAATAAACAGAATAGCATAAAATTATAAATACATAGAAGTCACACTAAATAAACTTTGTATTACAAAACACTTCGTGTACTGTTATTCTGAGACAATTAATCTCAACATAATTTTACTTAGTAATCAGACACAGAACAATGTCCTTCTATAGTTACGTTTCAAATATAACTATAACAAACACTACAATTGTATTATTACTGAATAACTTCAGTGTTTAGTCTCACCACGTAGTGACATTACGAACCTTTTAAGAAGAAAGACATTGTTTAATTGTAACAGACCGTTATTAACAGTATTAATAAAGCTAAGAAAATAACGAGTAATTTTCTGAATCACAATGTAAAACAGAGCGCATTGTGTCCACTGATTCATATGTAAACATTATGCTTTTGATGTTTGCGAATGGCTGCTTTTCCTGATGAGTCAGACTGCAAGTAAGCACATATTTGTGTCACTTCATTGGTCTATTGATGATGTATTTGTGCGAAAAATAGTAACATTGTATGCGGAGATTGTGGAAGATTTTTGATTTTTTCGATTTGAATTTTATGTTTCGAGATACTATAAGATAGTTCAATATGTTCAATAACGTAATAGCAAGTAACATAAAAAATAACCCCCATTGTAATATCAGCAATAAAATTGGTTAAGAAATGAGACAGCAATTCATATGTAAAATCTTGCAAAGTACGCGTAGGGAGATAGCTTGCTAAGTCTTTCTTTCACGTATGTCGTAATGCCTGATGACGTCATTAGATATCATTGCGTCTCTTTTTCGTTTTTTGATATTTAGCCCTCCCATCGGATTTCAAAGGCCTAAAGTACCTTAGAAAAATCTGGTTGATTTTAATCGTGCCTAGCTTTATTATCTCTGACTACCTTAGATAGTTTATGCGTTTTTAGTTTACGCTGTGATATTTTTTATATTATTATTATAGTTTAGACTTACGGAATTAACAATCTCGTCATAAATCGAGGCATTTGAAATAAAAGTACAACAAAACCTAGAAAATGCTACAATTCCTTATCTAAAACACCGTTGTGGTATGTAACGTTGAAACAGTTACTTACTCCGCTCGGCAATCACTGCGGCCGGATGACATAACTACCACCTCAGTGACTCAGGTTCTTAACCTTGCAATCGTAATAACAGACATTGCACTTGCCAATTAGTGATCTTAGAAGCATCAGATAAATAACGCTGTAGTTTTACGCGTTTAGATGGTGAGACGAGATATTTTGCTCAATACTTTCGACTGCCTTAGTCGCAAACTAGAACTTGGAGTCAGGTAAAAGACATGGTACTGGACTGCGCTCACTGAGAGATATTAGACGTCTCCGGATTTTGTCAGGTTGCTTGATGACAGAAAAAGGCCCTACAATAGTATATATCGAGACCAACCAACTAGTAACTATCATAACGTGACTTATAGTAAACATTGTAATTTTTCTTTACTTTTTAATTTTCTTCCACTGACCGTTATTTTACCGAATGTGGAGGCAGCACCAAAACCTTTTAGCCTAGAAGCAACAATCTTGGGCAAATCGTAATAAGGCCCCAAGTAAATATTACTCGACCTGGGTATCTAACCCAGAACCCCCCGGTCTACAATCTAGTCTCCACTAGACCAAGTAAGCCCACACCTTTACACTGAAAACACAAAACATAGGTATCGTATGCTATACCAATCTGTTTGATAAAATCTCAAACACGTACGGTTTGCGTAACACACCGTTTATTATTACTGATTTACGTAAACATAGAGAGGATTGTTTCCACTTCAAATGTTGGGCTAGCTCGCGATGGCCCCGGGTAAAGAATCTTCTTTACAAGTGCATGATGGTGTAAAATACGTCTGCTGATAGGCAGTAAAAAGACCAGAACTTTAATTACAAATGCATGGTATTCAACTGGGCTTGGCAGTGGGACATTTTAATATTAACTCCGATATTTTTTTAAATACGGACACTGCAAATTGACCCCACTGAACCTGTACATAAATCTTGGTACATAGATTGTCTTTGAAATAGCATCTTTTCACATATAAATATATCATCTATTACTAGAATGAGTTGGAAAGTTTTTGACCGAGTTAGACATCACGGAGATATCAGCAGACCTTCAAATATGACATAATCCATCTATATCATTTTAAAACCTTCTATATCACCATAAAAATATGAAACCTTGAATGAATTGAATATTAAGACTTAACATCTCATGTCTCAGAATGGCGAGCGTAATGGAATACCAAACAATACTTTGTAATTCAATGTGTTGGTGTTTTTTTTGTTTATCAGGTCGTATTGCTTACCATCAGGCGAATGGCAAGCTCGTATCATCATTCAAAGCAATAAAAAAACCTTCTAATACCATTTTCGATAATAGCTTCACCTAACCACTGGATTACAAGGGTGAACGTAATCATAAATTCATTAATGGCATCACAAATTGCAGCGACCACGCGCTTCGCAGGGTAAATCTAGAACCTAGTATACTATAAATATTAAGAGCATTATATTAACACTAGTAATCGTGGAAACTTTAATAGGATTGTGTACATTCTGTTTGATTTTATTGTACATAAGATTTTTTGCGGCGATAGCCTAGTTGGGTTTGGAACGGACTGCCAAGACGACTGTCCGCAGGTTCAAATCCCAAGGGCACACACCTCTGACTTTTCTTAAATCATGTGTGTATTCTTTGTGAATTTATGGTTCGCTTTAATGGTGAAGGAAAACATCATGAGGAAACCTGCACATCGGAGTAGTTCTCTATAAAAAAATCGAAGGTCTGTGAAGTCTACCAATCCGCACTAGGCCAGCGTGGTGGACTAAGGCCTAATCCCTCTCAGTAGTAGAGGAGGCCCGTGCTCAGCAGTGGGCAAGTATATAATACAGAGCTGATATTATTATTACATTGGATTTTATTTTATACTCAGCACTTTCATTGTTGACCTGCAAACATACAAGTAGGTCACGTGGTGTTAAGTGATTTTCAACGCGAACAGACTTGCCATAGGAATCTTAGATACCGCCAGAAGAGGTAATGGAGAGGAAAGAGTAAAGGTTATTTGGTCTTCCAGGATCGGAAATCAAGATGTCACAATAAAGAACGTAACGACGAACTGTCTTCAAATCGGTTTTTTGGTGCTATCCCAGTCGAGCCGGTCCATCGATACTGTGGAAAAATCCGTGGTGTACCACTTTAACGTCCCAGGACACAGAAACATCTTAAACACTTAGTCCTTCCCAATCCCAAATCCTCCCCCTCAAATATCAACAATATTTCTTATCTTTTAACATTTATTAAAACCTACTTAATAGGTTGAAACTGGTTGGCAATTCTGACTAAGAATACGTGAGTGAAACCGTTTTGCTATCTAGTAACTCTTTTAACATCTTTATTGACATAAATTTGACCTATGAGCATACTATGACTGACGTATTTTTAAATATTTTTTCCCTTTTTGTAATGTAATGTTTGTGACATACCTTCTTAAGACGTAACATTAATATGAAATAACATTTATATAATACTAGCTTTTCCTCGCGGCTTCGCCCGCGTGATGGAGTTTTCCGGAATATTTTTTTCCGACTTACTTGATATGTATCGTAATATTATAATCAAATTACACAAAATCATTATAAATTGTAGCCTATGAGTTATTCTGATGTATAACCAATATTACCTACTGTAAAGTTTCATCCAAATCCGTTCAGTAGTTTTTTCATGAAAGAGGAGCAAATATACATACATCCATCCTCACAAACTTTCGCATTTATAATATTAGTAGGATGAAAATATATATAATTGTGACATAACTACTTAATAAAATTCTAACAATGTAATTTTGCACACCATCCCCTGGTTAAATATAGTTTCACTAAATAATCTCATATGTGATCATCTGTTTTACCGACATTTGCAATTATATTTTTATCTCCCACTGACCTGGTAATCGAACCACCAGCACCGGTTCAAAACCTAACCATCATTATAAACGTTCATTTCTACTCGTTTGTATTAAGGGTAAACATCGGAAATGAAACAATCTTTATTTTGTCAACAACCAGTCCCACTGTCCGTTTGTCGTGAGAAACCATTGTTTCAATACAATTACTGGAAAGCTTGATCCATGTTTCATCGAATCAAACACGTATCAATTGATATTATCTATTATTCTACAGTCCTACTTATATTATAAATGCTAAAGTTTGTTAGAATGGATGTATGTATGTTTGTTCCTCTTTCACGAAAAAACTACTGAACGGATTTGGATGAAAATTTACAGTAATATTGGTTATACATCAAAATAACACATTGGCTACAATTTATAATGATTTCTGTAATTTTGTCATAATATAACGATACATATCATGTAAGTTGGAAAAAAAATATCCCGGAAAACTCCTTCACGCGGGCGAAGTCGCGAGCAAAAGCTAGTAATATTATAAATAGGAAAAGTTTGAGTTTGTTTGTTATTATGACCAAATTACAACATTACGGGGAACTACTGAACTTATTTTAATTATTTCACTAATAGAAAGCTACATTACTCTTGAGTACTACAGACTACTTACCCCGTGGATATATAATGCGGGACTTCATCCCGAAAAACTATATCATACAGGCAGTGCCGCGGGCATAAGCTAGTCGAAAATAAATGGAATCACCAGACCATACGTAACAAAGGTTATAAAAAACTGACGTGTGATATTTTTCTTGGAATAGACGCTGTATAATTTTACGCTCAACACATTTCACCTCTATCAACAATTAGAGTTTTGATATACCTTCACTGTAAGCTTATATTTGATTTTAAATCTATATTATAAAAATGAGTCACTGAATATCTTAGTAAGACCAAATCTCGAGAGCAGCTGAATCGAGTTCGCTAATTCTTTTTTTATAATATTCCTTGAAGTACGAGGATGGTGCTTACGGAGAGAAAAAATTTAATAATTGTCTAAAAAGTCTAAAAGCAACATTTTCCTATATTTCCTTACAAAAAATTCGTATAATACTTAAAAGTCAATTTGAATTTTAATACCATACCGTAAAGTTTAAGTATCAGTGGAGGGGTTCCGGGAAGGCAAAATAATTGAGTGACGTTAGTATCGTATAATTATTAATGTCAATATGTCGACTGCTGGGCGGTACGTAGTTCGCCGGATCAGCTAGTAAATAAATAAACGTAAAGAGGTTGGCAAAGGTGCAACCACGACACACACTTTTGTATAATTGCTTTGATGCAATAGATTGCGACTGACTGGTCAGTCACCACGAATTCCAGACTCCGGACTGACTTAAAGCAAAAATAACCCAATATCACTTTGCACGACCCACAGGGATTCAAACCTGGGATCTCACAGTGGTGTCGCCTCGCGCACGCAAGACAACAACGCTACCAAAATAATTTTGCCTTTAATTGTATGACTTAATCGATACAGCAAATAAAATTAAACTAATTAATAACACAAATAAAGTTTAATTAATAATAAAAAATATTATATCTATTATCTAAGGCAGTGGTTCTCAAACTTTTTAAATGACGGAACCCTTTTGGGAAGCAAAATACTTGATGGAACCCTACAATAAAACAATTGTTTTTATAAGTGTATTTTTTATTAATCAGCATAATAAAAAGTACAATGTAACAGTTACTAATTATTATTGAGAGAGGTGTTTTGATTTTTTTTTCTAAATTCTTGCGGAACCCCGACAGAGGTATCACGGAACCCTAGGGTTCCGCGGAACACACTTAGAGTATAGCTGATCTAAGGCATAGTGAGACATAACGCTATCTCGCTCACACGTACGTACCATAACAATGATAACGTCAATATTCCTGTACTTAATAATTTTCCCCTCATCTATTGGAAGTCGCAATATTATTTCAAGGCGTATTTATAAATTTAATTGTTGCTCGGGGGTAATAATAAATAAATAATAGAAATAGACGATTAAACTTAATTTATTAATAAAGGTAAGTATTAAAAATCAAAAACAAAATACTGTGTTATGAATGACATCTCTCTAATACTTAGCAATAAAGTTCTGTGATGCTATATAGGTAAACGAGTATATTATAGATAGCGATTAAAACTAATGATCGTAATTAAGAAGAATCTAAAGCTGTGTATACACTAGGCTAGGAATCGGAAAATCATAGCTCATGAACTCTGAAACTTAATTTAAATTGGGCCTTTTCTGGTTTCTCTAAAAATATAAAATCGATAGATATCAGGGAAACAATAACTCTCTTAAATGACTTTGAAAAATTCGAAAACATTGTTTATCATAATAATGTTGTAATGTGTTTCAATATATTCATGATGATCCAAGAATCAATTGGTAGGAGGTTCAGTGTAGTAAATAAAATCGTTTCCACTGTCTTACAGTTAAATAGAGCTTACGATGTTAACTATCTCTTCGAAATTTTTCCTTATATCACACCAACGTGGACTCTGTACTACACAGTTTTCAAGCACTTTGTAGAAGTAATTTGGTGAAGTTCTAGAGGATAAAATCTTTAGTAAAACTTACTAAAACAGCTTATATACAAATTATGAGACAGTCGATATCCCTATAATTCCCTAGTGGATAATATCAGTCATGTATTATGTACTGTCCCACTGTTGGGCATCTAGTGGATACATAGCTTTAATTGTAGACATTGAAAAAATAAGGTTCCATGATTTATTACAGGACTGATGCTTTACTTTGGCTGCACTTGCATCATATTTTAGCTTTAATTTCAATAAGAATATTCCAGCACCATAAAACTGCTATATTCGGCAATCAGTTATCTTTTTGACGACTTTTTTTTACGTTGCCTTATGCCGAAATACGTAATAATTTAGATCCAAATGGAGGTGAGTTTATTAAAATATAATAATCTTTAGTTTTATAACACCAAACTCAATACGTCGCTCCTTGGTTGAGTAATTGAGAATAAAGTGTACGATCTTCACATGAGCTTTTAATAACTACTTATTATTTCACAATTCTACCATAACTTGTTTTTATCAATAAATAAACTTAACATCCAATAATTTATCAATATATAAAACTTGCCCTATTTTATTAGTTCAAAATGTCGCACCAAGTTTATTTGATGTTTGACATTTTGAGGAAAAAATCAAATTTATATGTTTGAATATGTGTTGAAACTGTGGTTTTATTGACAAACGGAGCGATTTATTTATAAGCTTGTACCTTAACGGCTTTTTGTACATAATCATAGCTTTGCTGGTCGTCAGCTTAAGATCCTTCCCAAAATCAAAGTTGCACTCTACAGTTTTTCAGAATAAAGCCTTTTTTTATATGTGCAATACCCCTGATGGTAAGTGGAATGGAATCCAATAGAATGTCGACTGATTAATGATGATTACCCCTCGACAGTCGACCAAATTATGCCGGCCTGTTGGAATCGGATTTAAATAGGCCGATCACGGAAAGTGACACACTTACGTGGGCCACTATGGCGGGTTTTAACACCTTGTTTATAAGGTGTCGCTACCCGGGCGGATATTAAATGTTTCCTACCACCAACAAAATATATGTTAATAACAGTCATTGTGAGTTTGTATGTTGAATTTCATTCAATTCATGCAGCGTTGTCTTCATTCACTTCTAATAAACTTCCAAATTTCTATACTCAGTACAAATCATCGCGTATTAAATAATAAGTATTCATTAAATCTGGTCAGAAAGTACTTAGTCTGGCCATAAATACTGTTACACTTAATTATAAAAAAATATTACATTTGAATTTCGAATCTGTCATTTTTATACGATTGTTCATTGTGTTTTCTCATTTTGGCGCCAATACATTGTAAAATATTTTGCGATATTAAAATGGTGTGGGGTGATAAAGAGAACCGAATCGCTGTGATAGCATTACACAAAGTAGGTATGGAGCCAAATGCAATTTTTAAAACTCTCCATACACTTGGTATTAGTAAAATGTTTGTGTACCGGGCTATTAATAGGTACAATGAGACCTCCTCTGTTTGTGACAGAAAAGATCTGGCCGTCCACGTAGTGTTCGTACGAAAAAGGTGGTCAAAGCAGTAAGGGAAAGAATTCGAAGAAATCCTGTCCGAAAGCAAAAGATTTTATCTCGGGAAATGAAGATAGCACCTAGAACCATGTCGCGTATTTTAAAAGATGACTTAGGACTTGCAGCCTATAAGAGACGCACTGGCCATTTCTTAACTGATAATTTAAAGAAGAATAGGGTGGTAAAATCGAAACAACTACTGAAGCGGTACGCAAAGGGAGGTCACAGAAAAATTTTGTTTACGGATGAGAAAATTTTTACAATTGAGCAACATTTTAACAAACAAAATGACCGTATTTATGCTCAAAGCTCTAAGGAAGCTTCCCAATTAGTCGACAGAGTGCAACGTGGACATTATCCGACTTCAGTGATGGTTTGGTGGGGTGTTAGCTATGAAGGAGTGACTGAGCCATATTTTTGTGAAAAGGTATCAAAACATCGGCACAAGTGTATCAAGATACCATTCTTGAGAAGGTAGTTAAGCCCCTTAACATCACCATGTTCAATAACCAAGTATGGTCCTTCCAGCAAGACTCGGCGCCGGGTCATAAAGCTCGGTCCACGCAGTCTTGGTTGGAATCGAACGTTTCGGACTTCATCAGAGCTGAAGACTGGCCGTCGTCTAGTCCCGATCTTAATCCGCTGGATTATGATTTGTGGTCAGTTTTAGAGAGTACAGCTTGCTCTAAACGCCATGATAATTTGGAGTCCCTAAAACAATCTATACGATTGGCAGTGAAGAATTTTCCCATGGAAAGAGTGCGTGCTTCTATTGATAACTGGCCTCATCGTTTAAAGGACTGTATTGCAGCCAATGGAGACCACTTCGAATAAGCTTTTTATATTTTTAATTGTTTTATATTTATGTATTAAACTGACACACTGTAAAAGTAATAAATGTTATTTGCAGTTAACAATTTTCTTTTTTCTTTATTACAATATTTATGGCAAGACTAGGTATTTAAATTTTTTACTCTAATAGACAATTAATGTAAGTGAATCGTCAAAGCGAAACTAATATAAAAATTTAACGCTTTAAAATATGAATAGTCCAAAACTATTATTATAATCAATCTGTTGAGCAACACCTGTATCTACACGCAAACAATTGTCGAAATCTTTACGTTAAAGTTAAATGTGTACCCTTTACGATAAACCTATAACCTTCAATCAACACTTATAAAAATTACACAACTATATAGTATACGTTACTTATTTTTTGTGCAACTGCATAGCATGTTGGGTTGACTCATCTGATGAAAGTTGTCTGGGTGATTTTCATAGGCCACAATACCTTTTACACAAAACGTCTCCTTTGTAGGATATATTTTACATAAGCCTGGATAGCGGATAACAGACTTGATATCACAGCAAATGCTCCGTCCTTAGATAAATAACATCTATGAATAAGGGGAATAGTGAACAGGGCTTGTTAATAACCACGCTTATTCTACTACCATAATCTTAGGTTAACGATGGACCAGTCCACTGAGTGATCCAATTTTTATGCTGACAAGGACGGCTGATGTGATCAGGAAATGTACGTGAACTATGATATTTTCATAGGTTATGTTATTTATAGACTGCTATGGATTCACTATGCGGATTTAGATGTTTGTGTAGGCATAACATGAATTTGGCTAATGTCAAATTTAAAAGGTATAAAAGTTAAAACGCGCCATAGTGGCCCACGTAAGTGTGACGTGTACCGGGATCAGGCTGGTATATCTGGTTTCAACAGGCCGGCATAATTGTGTCGACATGCGACGGGTAATCATCTGTCGTCAGTCGACATTCTATTGGACCTCACTCTACTTACCATCAGGTCCAATTGGGGTCATAATGATTTCTTATGTTTACGCGAATGTTAGACATTGAAATTAAACTAATTTTCGGATTCTATCGCGGTGTTAGTATTTTATTTTCTCCCGACGTTTCGAAGACTTTGCAGCCTTCATGGTCACGGGGGGGACTGAGGTGTTGTTTCATCCTTAAAGTAAAATTTAAAATATCTACCTACATTTTACAATTATACAACTTTTTTTTTTTTTTTTTTAAATTTTAGCTGTTGGTGGTCCGATCTACGCAGAATGAGCTCACAGTGTCTTGAAGTCTGGCAGCCGGTCTTTTGGGTTCCGATTTAATTAAATGTAGAACTGGATCCTAGGCTTGTGCAAGCTTCCAACCATCTTCCCTATTGAAATTAGGATGTTTTTTAATTTCAATAGCCTCGCGAATCATCCTAGGCAGGAATCGGTGTTCTTTGGCGAGGATTTGTGGCTTGTCTAGTCGCAGATAATGATTGGTGCCTCCATCAGAGTGTTCAGCGACTGCAGACTTCGTCGAGCGTCGGTGTTTCACGTCAGCTTTATGTTCTTTTACGCGGGTCCCTATATTTCTTTTTGTTTGCCCGATATAAGAGAGGCCACAGTTGCAATCAATTTTGTATACTCCCGGTTCTTGTAGAGGTATTTGACACTTGACAGGTGGTAAAAATTGACTAATCTTCTTAGGCGGCTTAAAATAATTTTTTATGGAAGCATGCTTCAGGATGTAGCCAATCTTGTCGGTGACTCCTCTTACATATGGTAATACAACCGGAACACGTTCAACTATGGCTGGTTTCACTCGGTTTCTGTGACGGCGGCGTGGAATTTGGAGCTTGTTGTCTCGCAGTACTTGCTTGACATGTTGCAGCTCAGCGGCCAGGTGTTTCTCGTCACAGATTCCTTGTGCTCTCTGAAACAAAGATTTGCCCACGGTAGCTAACTGTTTTGGGTGGTGATGAGATTCACCGTTCAGATATTTATCAGTATGGGTCTGTTTCTGATATACAGTATGACTTAAGGTCTGATTAGGATTACGGATGATTAAAACATCTAAGAAAGCAAGAGATTTATTGTGTTCTAGCTCCATAGTAAATTGGATTTTATTGTTGATGGAGTTAAGGTGATTTAAAAATGCAGTTACTTTATCAGATGGTAAAATTGTGAAAGTATCGTCTACGTACCGTTTATAAAACCTTGGAGTGACCGGGGCTGTACTCAGGGCTGTCTCCTCGAAGTCCTCCATAAATATATCGGCGACTACCGGAGATACAGGGGAGCCCATCGCTACCCCCTCAAATCGATCGATCGATACTGTATATCGGAAACAGACCCATACTGATAAATATCTGAACGGTGAATCTCATCACCACCCAAAACAGTTAGCTACCGTGGGCAAATCTTTGTTTCAGAGAGCACAAGGAATCTGTGACGAGAAACACCTGGCCGCTGAGCTGCAACATGTCAAGCAAGTACTGCGAGACAACAAGCTCCAAATTCCACGCCGCCGTCACAGAAACCGAGTGAAACCAGCCACAGTTGAACGTGTTCCGGTTGTATTACCATATGTAAGAGGAGTCACCGACAAGATTGGCTACATCCTGAAGCGTGCTTCCATAAAAACTTATTTTAACCCTTAACTATGGACGTCATTTTTTTGTCACACTACCACGGACGCGCGGTCTCTCGGACCGCTATGTTCTGAGTTAAAATACAACGTAAATATTAATTTTATTTTTACACTGTTATATTTATTATTTTCTAGACATATTAAAATGAAATAATTTAGAAGCTTTTAATCAATCTTTATTTATTTCTCACCTAATCAAATCATATTAACAGTTTAAGGCACTATTTGGCATAAATTTACTTGAGATCAATTTTAGGGCTGAAAACTTAAATTAATTAATCTTTTTAAAAAGAATAACCGTATTTACTATAAATCTAAGGCTTATTCTAACATAGAATCAAATAAACGTCTTCTCAAATTCAAACATAAAAATTTTGACAATGGTCCAATATGTATCAAATTATTGGCAGTTTTTGCAAAAGGGTTTGGAACACTGTAACTGTATGACCTGTTTAGAACTTATGCAATTAAAATTGGACTTTCTTTTTAGTTTTGGGGGACAAAGACGACATGTTTTGCGCTTTAACAAGTCAGTATCCTAACTAGGGGGTTCGTCTAGAGCAGATGTTCCCAGATTTATATATCTCATAGACCCCTTTCAAAATTTTGCTGGTTCCGGTGGACCTTTTTATTTTTTTAGTTTTCGCAGAGAAAGTGCATTACAACTACAGCCCAGGAATCTCGGGGGCCTATGTTGGGCTCATCGTGCCTGTTACGACCCCGTCAATATTATCTGCCTATATTGATAGTTGACGTCAAGCCAACATTTTAGTACTGTACTAGCAAACCAGATAAATTTTCGCGGACCCTCGCCTGGGGCTGATACTCCTTATAATGTTATCCTCTATGCTAGAGACATCGGTATTATCTTCATAGTCAGTTGTATGTTTTCGGATAAAATAAGCTTCTGATAAAAGCAATCCTCGATAGCTTCCTCATTATCAGACTGGTCCGACTCTAAAAGTAGATCATAAATATGTTGCAGCTGTGACCTTGGCGTTTGTTTTGACGTAGATACACTTACATTAATATTTATTAATATTTTGAATGAAAATAATATAAAAAAAAACAATTATCGGCGAAAAAAATTGTATAGGAAACGTGGACGTGCGGTCTCACAGACCGCGGTTAAGGTTTTAAAAAAAATAACTGGCCTTATTTGCAGCTGTCGACACAGTCTCCCATTTTAACTCACGTTACGCCACTAAAACTAAAGCTACTGAGCACCTTATACACGGAGAGCAAGTGGAAAGGTGTAACACAAAATTTTCAAACTGCGAGCGGCCTGTGAGACCGCGCGTCCACAGTTAAAGGTTAAGCCGCCTAAGAAGATTAGTCAATTTTTACCACCTGTCAAGTGTCACATACCTCTACAAGAACCGGGAGTATACAAAATAGATTGCAACTGTGGCCTCTCTTATATCGGGCAAACAAAAAGAAATATAGGGACCCGCGTAAAGAACATAAAGCTGACGTGAAACACCGACGCTCGACGAAGTCTGCAGTCGCTGAACACTCTGAGGGAGGCGCCAATCATTATCTGCGACTAGACAAGCCACAAATCCTCGCCAAAGAACACCGATTCCTGCCTAGGATGATTCGCGAGGCTATTGAAATTAAAAACATCCTAATTTCAATAGGGAAGATGGTTGGAAGCTTGCACAAGCCTGGGATCCAGTTCTACATTTAATTAAATCGGAACCCAAAAGACCGGCTGCCAGACTTCAAGACACTGTGAGCTCATTCTGCGTAGATCGGACCACCAACAGCTAAAATTTAAAAAAATTAAAAAAAGTTGTAAAATGTAGGTAGATATTGTAACTGACTTTACGGATGAACAACACCTCAGTCCCCCCCGTGACCATGAAGGCTGCAAAGTCTTCGAAACGTCGGGAGAAAATAAAATACTAACACCGCGATAGAATCCGAAAATTAGTTTAATTTCAATGCCAATTGGGGTCACTTTACCGTGTACGCATAAAAAACAATGATCTAAGTCGGTCTCATGATATTGTTAAAGATAGTTTATAACTATATCCCGAATAATTCATAACCCAAACAACGAGGATGTGTTTTTGAATCGAACCCAGAGCCTCTCGATTCAATGCATAAGTATCTTAATTTATTGCTGTGAATGATGAGACAAGCTTGCCGGCCGCGCGATGGTAAGCAATACGACCGTCCATAAACAGTAGAATCACCATCCAACCTTGAACTACAAAGTATTGTTTGGTATTCCACTGCGCTCGCCATCCTGAGACATGAGATGCTAAGTCTTAATATATCCAGTAGTTACGCTGCCTACAATGTTCTTCATACCAGAACACAACAGCGACTACACACTGCTGCTTGACGACATACATAGACATTGCGGTAGTACTAACCCACACGGACTCTCACATAAGCGAGACCTGCAACCAGTAAAGAGTTGAGACTAGTGACATTTGTAAGCTATTTTCCTATTATGTAAGAGTCCGCTTGATATGACTACCGCTTTGTTTATTTTTGTTGCTAAACTGACCGCTACTAGATTGACTGTGACGAACGCATTATGGCGTCAAACGTTAATTTGTTATTCAAATTTATGAGTAGACTTCACATATCAAATATCTCGAGATTTTAAGCATACATTTAGTAACATAGAAGATATGTTAGATATCTATTTAAACGTTAAATTTATTATAGGTTATATTATACTGAAACTTTAAACAATTTCAAATATGTATGCCTTATAGGCGTATACAGATATCATAGGTAGATATAATAAATTTTATATTTTGTATCTTGTTGAATAAAGAGCATTTTAGTAACAGTTGGTCTAATAATAAATAATAATAATAATATCAGCCCTGTATTATATACTTGCCCACTGCTGAGCACGGGCTTCCTCTACTACTGAGAGGGATTAGGCCTTAGTCCACCACGCTGGCCTAGTGCGGATTGGTAGACTTCACACACCTTCGAAATTCCTATAGAGAACTTCTCAGATGTGCAGGTTTCCTCACGATGTTTTCCTTCACCGTTAAAGCGAACAGTAAATTCACAAAGAATACACACATGATTTTTTTTAGAAAAGTCAGAGGTGTGTTGCCCTTGGGATTTGAACCTGCGGACAGTCGTCTCGGCAGTCCGTTCCACACCCAACTAGGCTATCGCCGCTTTTAAGTTACAGTTGGTCTACATTCATCAAAATGATTTATGTTTACGCGAATGTTAGACATTTAAATAAAACTATTTTACGGATTTTACCGCAGTTTTGAGAAGTTCCTCCCGACATTTCGAAGACTTTGCAGCCTTCATCATCGCGTGGGGGTTTATCAGTCCCTCCAATCAGTCGTAGTTTTATTTCAATACATCTATCAAGAGATGTTGCTATAAATTTAGCGACTATCTAGTTTTAGCATTTAAG
Source organism: Manduca sexta (assembly GCF_014839805.1). Taxonomy (NCBI): domain Eukaryota; kingdom Metazoa; phylum Arthropoda; class Insecta; order Lepidoptera; family Sphingidae; genus Manduca; species Manduca sexta. The sequence goes on from NC_051139.1 coordinate 16,421,475, forward strand.
TATAATTCATGGTTGACATTACAAAGTATAAAACTTGCCAAATGATTATCGAAAATGAAAACAAAAGAATCTTGCGACAACAGGACATAATTCGTATGCGTCTTGTCTAATGACATGTGCGCAGTGCCTTATACGATCTGGAACAGGAATTTATGACCAACGTACTAACAATTGTGTTTACAAATAGTACGCTTGCATACAAACTCGTGGGCAGACAGCACGACAATAAACGAATGGCATTTTTATCTAATGACGTCCTGTTGTGTGATCTTTGTTCTGTGGATTATGTAGGTTTAAATCCAGATCTATAATGGTCTTTATTTAATACTCAGAGAGTGTACTATTTCAAATACTAAAATAATGAAATTATATAGCTTTGGCTCGCGACTCCGTCCGCGTGAAAGATTTTCTGCTTTTTTTTATAGGATCACAGCAATATGACCCCACTGCACCTCACGGTAAGTTGAATGGTGTCCAATAGTATGTCGACTAACGAGAGGTGATAATCCCTAGACAGTTGCCATAATTATGCCGGCCTGTTGGAACCGGATATGCACACACTGATCCCGGAACGCGACACACTTACGTAGGCCAATATGGTGGGTTTTGACACCTTGTGTACGGTGGTCGCAATCCGGGTGGATATGGATAAAATGAACCCCATATTTTAAGTTAGACCTCTAGCAATACATTGGTGAAACTACATTTAATTCCATGCAATAGTTTTAATAGACAGATTTTTTTAAGACAGTCATAATGTACAGTCTCCTAGAAATCTGCATTTTATTCAAATTATAAAAAGAGAAATGAAAAATAAACTAGTAATTTATTTGTGATGTAACTTTTTTATGGTAGAATCCGAGCAACCTTGACCTTATCGATCGGGATCCATATTTATTGAGAATTTATTGGAAACAGGTACGTTTACCTCAAACCTGTTGCTATGTTGAACTAAAATAGCCAATATAAATTTTACTTCTTCACTACATAGTATAAAACAAAGTCGCTTTCTCTGTCCCTATGTGTGCTTAAATCTTTAAAACTACGCAACGGATTTTGATGCCGTTTTTTTTAATAGATAGAGTGATTCAAGAGGAAGGTTTATATGTATAATAATAACATCCAATCAATAGTCAGCAATGCACCCGTGCGAAGCCGGGGCGGGTAGCTAATACTAATTAATATAAAAGCGAAATGTTTAACGATTTTAGGATGTTTTGACACCTATATACTGCATTGGCGAAACGTGAAATTTTCCAAAAGGAAACCCGACGCAACTTATAGGTACGAATATGCATAAATAAGGTCTGTAAATCGTTCTAATGATAATTAGATTCTACATAAAAGGAAGCCAGCAGTAATCGAGTTGTATGGACTCTTCATCACTAATATTTTGTTAGAAATTAATGCAGAAACCGCTCAACGGATTTCGATCTTTGGCATACAAACACAACATACCTATTCTAAATTGATACTATAGTCTACTTCTATCATCAACTGTCTTGGAAGCATATTTGTATTGCTCGGGCGGTACGTTGCTCGGAGGTCCCGGGTTCAAACCCCGAGTAGGACAAATTGAAATTAGGTTTTTCTGTTCAATATCTGGGTGTGTAATTTGTGCCCAATATGACGATATGCCTCTATCACATCATAGGACGAAACGCTTATGGCGAATAGTAGGTGCCAAAAATGCTCCTACACATAAAATATTTGGTAAAAGTACGCAGTAGTAGATCCATTACAAAACAGTTTTTTCGCGTTGGAATCTATGCGCAAGTATGGTATAACACTAATGTAACAAATAGGGTCATTCCACATTGAAAGTTCATGTTTAGTGGTGTGAATCGGCCTTAGTGTCTCGTTAACCGTACGCGACCGTTACTCCATGCATCTGGGTCATTGTGTAATGTGTACCATGTACACTCAGCCACATAAGTAGTTGAACTAATACGAAATTTCAAATCCCCTATACACGTTGTGTTAAATTGAGATTTTTTCCTTTGTGTATGAACTAATTTGAAATTTCAAATCGCCTGTACACGATGAGTTACATTGAGATTTTTTCCTTACTGTAAAGTAGTCAATTCAGTGACGAAGGATTCCGTACAACCCGATTCCTACCGGCTTCCCTTTCGTAATTTATGTAAAATTATCTTTACATACATACATAACATCACGCATTTATCCCCGAAGGGGTATGCAGAGGCGCAACCAGGGCACCCACTTCTCGCCAAGTATGTTCCATCCCATGATGTGATAGGGAGCGAGCCTATCGCCATATCAGGCACAAATTCCAGACTCCGGGCTGATACTGAGCAGGAAAACCCAAATATCACTTTGCCCGACCCGGGATTCGAACCCAGGACCTCAGAGCGCTATTGTACCGGACATGCAATACAACTACGCCACCGAGGCAGTATTATTATCTTTACAACGATTTGTAAATCGCGTTTATGTTTATAATTATTATTTATATGTTGTGTCGGATTCCTTTTCTGGAAAGTTCAACCTACGCCACTAAGTCAATGTCTAATTAAAGTTTAGACTAGAAAAAAAATGTTAGTAAAAACACAAAAGTGTATTAGCGAGTTAGTTTTACATTGATGAGAAATCATTACTTTGTTGACCTTAGGTTATAGGTTCGTTTCTTTAAGGTCCATAAATCGTATGTTAAATCAAGATCAGTGTATCTCGTGTGCTCGTACCGCTTCATACTTAATCGGTATAATGTTCGGTACCATTTGTAAGGCTTCATATTAGTATGACAACTTTTTAAACATCATAAGATGAAGGGTAGTTGTCAAGACAGAAGAATATTATTGTGGAAGCACTGTGCAGTTGATTCATTCGGTGCAGGGCTGCTGGATAGTTGTGTATTAAAATATAGATAACTTTATTAGTTTTAGTAATTTGTATATCTATCAGTGGCGTAGGTTCCATATGAACCGGTTTCTGCCGGCTTTCTTTTATGTAAAATTTCTATCTAACCTAATTATTATCAGAACGATTTGCAGACCATATTTATAAATAATATTAAATGGCTTCTCTTTCAGAAAATTTCACCTTTCGTCACTGATCTATACAGTAATTGTGAAATGATTGTGAAGTGACTAAAAATATAAGATTATATTCGAGTCTAAAACTTAACTCGAGAAATCTCTACACATTATAAGACAATATATTTTCTACGTAATCACTTATGGTCTTTGCCTGACTGACTGATGACTGCCTCGGTGGCGTAGTTGTATTGCATGCCCGGTACAATAGCGCTCTGAGGTCCTGGGTTCGAATCCCGGGTCGGGCAAAGTGATATTTTAGGTTTTTCTGCTCAGTATCAGCCCGGAGTCTGGAATTTGTGCCCGATATGGCGATAGGCTCGCCCCCTATCACATCATGGGACGGAACATACTTGGCGAAAAGTGGGTGCCCTAGTTGCGCCTCTGCATACCCCTTCGGGGATAAATGCGTGATGTTATGTATGTATGTATGTACTTATGGTCTTTTTACAAAACCGTGCAATCTAAGACCTTGAACCTAATCTCGACCTTCTCATTAATCCAGAACCCACAAATTGTAAATTATCGCCGCTTTTGTCACAGTGCGGGCTTTATCGTCGTGTGTGGGCGCATTATACGATTACTTCGGTTTTCATTATAAAACTGTTTGAACTTGCGCTGATTTTATACCTCTTGTCTTGGTGGGGATTTTGTGTTGCTTGAGTACATGGATTGAGAGCTTTGGATTCGATTCACGGGTCAGATAAATTTGTTAGTATTTCGATTCGAATAATACAGGTAGATATTTTATGTCTGGGATTGGAATGTCCGATATTGTCTCGCCCTTTTTCATGATTTACTTTTTAATAGAGCGTAGTAGAATCTATGATAAAAAAAAGTAGACAAATATCTACCAACCTTCAGTTATCTTTATTTTATTCGAAATATACTTACTAGTACACCATATTCGCACTTAACGATAAATACACTATTTTTGGTGAAAATATTTCTTAGTCAATAATTTTTGGTACAATTTTAAAGGTACCGACTAATATGTAGTTTTATTTATTAGCTCAATGTCAAACTGACCCTTTATAAAAACAAGATTAATTTGAAAAAAGGTACCTATTCTTTCTTTTGAAGTTTATTCCTTCTCTAAACATGATTAGAATGCCGCTTCAGCCTGTTCCAAGTAAAAAACGCTGGTTTTTTTTTCATTACTTTGAATGACGAGACGAGCTTGCCGATCGCCTGATGCTAAGCAATATCACCGCCCATAAACAGTAGAAACACCATCCAACCTTGAATTACAGAGTATTATTTGGTATTCCACTGCGCTCGCCATCCTGAGACATGAGATGTTAAGTCTTACTATATCCAGTAGTTACATTGGCTACAATATCCTTCAAACCGGAACACAACAGTGACTGCACACTGCTGCTTGGCGGCAGAAATAGACATTGCGGTGGCACCTACCTAGGCGGACTCTCACATATGAAACACCTACCACCAGTAATTTATTTAACGCAGGCTTTCAACTGGAGCGTGTAAAGCGTCCAGTTTGCATGACAAAATGGTTTTTGATCGGTTATTTTGGAACGTGTTACAGCTGATAGGTTTCACAGCTGCTCGGGATGAAGTTAACGAACAGGCACCGAGCGATCTGTTCAAAGTGAGTCTTGGGTTCAATTTGGAAGGTTTTTAGTAAATGTCCCGAAATCTTTATATAGATACCGCCTAAATATACACTAATTATTAAGCGGTCAAAATTGTACGTTTGTATGTAACATTTATTTCTTAAAACTCTATGAGGAGATTAGTAGTTCTTTATTAAAGATATTGTCTTAATATATACTAATTATAACGCAGTGAAATATGTGTTTTTGTTTGTTGTTATATATATTTTTTAAACTCGACGAGGAAACGAGCATATCTTTCATTTATTTATTTATTTATTTATTTAAATAAGGTTCTCCAACAGTACACACATTTTTTGTTAATAACATAAAAGTAGTAAGGTCACATTCTGATGTGTGTACCAGTTATAGGAGTACACAACACTCACATTTAATAACTGTAACAGCCGCTCGTATACTAACCATACTAACTGAGCGATTTTTTTCGAAATTTTGTAAATACATTCTTCACCCAGAAACATTACTATTAAATCTCATAATGACTAGTTATATTAAAATATTTCAAATAAAATTAACCGACAAAATCGACACAATTTTTATTCGAGAACTCGTACAGGCCGCTACGGGCAAAAGAGAATGCAGATATAATCCAACCAATTAAATTATCATCACTAAATACATAAATCAAATATAATTACAATATTATATACATAAATATACATAAGTATACGTAATAATTATTATTATAATTTATATGTTCATAGCACATTAAGTCCAAATATCAATAATATCAAACCAGTTTTTTATAATAAATGCGTAAATTCTTGTCGAGTTATATGTAATGCATCCATCGGACTTTAATCTGATCCTTCTATTAATGAAAAAATATAGATAAAAAGCGACATACGTGTAAAGGGATAATAGTTAAAATTCTATTATATTACTTAACACTAGGAATAAAAGTTAAATATTTTCCCGGGGTAAAGAGTCCTTCGCAGAGTTTCAAACTATGTAAAAATCTAATTGCATCAAAATCCTTTTGATATTTTTGTGTTTATCGTGTTCAGACAGATAGTCGCCGGGGGACTTTGTAATATGTAAGGATGTCTGTTATTACTGTTCTATAGTCTTTGTTTTTTTTATTTGTTTGAACGCGATCCTCCGTGTACTAATCTTAGGGACTACTCGATCTAATTGTTTTTTTTTTTGTTGGATAGCCCTTTTGTCGAGATAGGCTATATAACATCACAATATAAACAATAGGAGTGCATGATCAATAAATTTTTTTGCAAAAGCGGGGGAAATTTATGCCTTTTCCTTCCATTGCGTGCGCTAAGTAAATGGTTAATATTGAATAAAATATCATTTTAAAATCTCTGTACTAAATGTGGCAAAAGTCCATCAAGAATCTATCTTTCTTACACTCACCGCTGATAGGCTCTTCATTTTCAATAAATATCAATCAAAATTACTTTATATAAGAACATTTAAGATATTTTATGGAAGTGCCAAAATCTAGCTGGTCTACTCCAGTAACAAAATCGTAAATTTTTTAATAAGATACTTACCCGAAAATTTGTATTACATTAGCATACGCTATTCACCCAACATTTTATATGCATCGTATATGAACTCTTACTACTTGTTCACAATATATGTTCTGGAAACTACGACCTGCTCACCGTACTCGATCGCGTCGACAAAACGACATCAATAACAAAAACACATTCGTATCGACTTAGTTTTCTATTTGTTCTAAAGTGCGGTGGGATCAAATAACGGGCCAGTTCTGCTGAAATTCAACTATACCACCCAACCGCTCTTTACTTTACGACTAACAATCCATTACTTTGCATTCCAAATGCAATCGTAACATCAGCATTTACAGTTCAGTTTACTTCGTCAGGTTTGGTCGATGGAAAACTTTCCACCAAAATATATGTTGCCAGAGCAATATCATCTGAATTCAATATAGACGGTGTTGCAATATTCAAAAATTTTCTTTTGTTTTTTCTGCTTGTGTTTAGGGTTATTTTGTATTAATATATTCCTGGCACATTTCCTTCACCGCTGAGGACTTGTTTATAAATTCAACTTGATCTCTATAAAACAGATGGGGTATGGATGAGAATCGATTGGTCCCTCGTTCCGTGGGTCTGGGGTTTGAATATTCAATTTGTACCGGTCGTTTAGTAAGTCCTTTATCTGTATCGAGTAAAGAAATTGTTTCTTTTAATCTGACGAAAGTGGTAAGGTGCACAGAATTTTGAACCACAAAGTATTGCAAAGCCATAGCATAGCATAGGCTTGAATGCTAACATCTCAGCCCCCCCCCCCCCTTTTTTCGAGGCAATTCTTGTGCGTTCGGTCTCCAAACAAAATGCACGTCCATGCACGGGAACCACAAAGCATTGCATAGCTAGCGTGTTTACCTGGCTTGGAAGCTAACATCTCAGCTCCCCCCCCCCCCTCTCCCGAGGCAATTCTTGGGCGCTCGGTCTTCATATAAAATGCTCGTCCATGCACGAGGGGACATTTGTCGCGGCCCTAGGTACACAGTAAAGTGTGTAGATATACCTCAAAGTAAGAAATTCAGATGATCCCTTTCCAAAACTCTTCATCTCGATCTCACTTCGCTTATTGTCAGGTACAGTAGGGTCAGTTTGTCGTGTTCCATATAAAATAAACCCCGTCCTAGCGACTATTCGGCTTTAAATATTTTATATCAACCCTGTATTATATACTGTCCCACTGCTGGGCACGAGCCTTACGCATGACACATGTGACAGTAACAAGTCCACCTTTATCCCCCGATGCGCAGGCGCCGTCCTAAATTGTTACTTGGTTGATAACATCCCAGATGATAGATTATGTTTAATATCTTTGCTATAATATCGAACATGACGTATTCTAATACTGACTAATGGTAGGTCTACCATTAGTCTTTTTTTCAACATCTTTACTGTACTATATACTATAAAAAATATAGAAATTAATTATAACTTACCGCTGACGACAATGGAAAGTAATATAAAGGTCAGCGCACATTAGAACGGAGCTATAGCATTGAGCATTATGATTTCGTAAGATTAATAGCTTATCTGATGTGGACCTTAGTGTCGAGATGTTTCGATAAGCATGCCCTTTCGTTTTCTGTATCATACGTCATAGTTATCTCATGTCAAACTATTTATAAAAAAAAAAATTTATTCAAATTTAATAATATAATAATTACAAACGGAACAAATACTTTATCGCCGAAGGGGGAAGTAGATGCAACTACGGCAATCACTTCAAAAAAATCTTTCATAATAAATTATAGCATTTTAAATACGTGCATCCAGGCGAATCACGGTTTCAGATCAGGATGAAGCAACACTGGCTGTTTAGAAAAAATAACAATTTAAAATGGGAATGCACTATGGTAATTGGTATCTGTCTGGTTTAGTGTTACCAGGTTTCCCGATTTGCGTGGGGCGTCCTTATTTTCAGAGTTCTGGGGACACATCCCAATTTGATCCTGATCGCAACACTAAATGTCCCGATAAACCAATAAATTTATTAGAAATCATTATAATTATAAAAACGTACGCATCACATCACTAGCGCTGTAGGTATAGTTTTATTTTGTCGCCTAGAAACGTGACTGTACCGCGATCTGATGTAAAGCAATGTCAAAGTAAAACCAACCTTAGCTTGACTTGGAGTACATTTTTGTGTCCTGATATACAACCCTAAATCCTGTGTTTTACCTTTTGCCCCTTTTTTAAATGAGTAGGACCTGGAAACCCTAGTCTGGATGTATACAAGCCACAATATATGATTTTACAAAGTACAAGTTATCCAGGAACGCTACGCTCCCTGACTAGCTGTATAGAGACTACTAGGTCGTTTTTCAGAATATAATAGTTATCAGTCGACACTATATCCATCAACTCACTATAAGCTATTATAATTCAATTCAATCAACATCCATACTATGTTATGTAAGACGCAGGTGCCGTTCCAAGGTCGGCCGCTGTAATTTGCCTGATTTTTATTCTCGATGCACAAGCAATACGAAAAACCCATGTATTTATAGATATAATTGGATTAACTGCTTGATATTTTTGTGTAACAGTTTTATTGCATCTTAATATCAATTAATCTATTTTTTTTATTAGACTATAGTATTTACAGTAGTTACAAAAATATTCTACTAGAACAGTTTTCTTTCCTTTTTCAATGTCCATGCTATATGGTTGTCTGTAAGATATTGCCTAGAATGATAAAACTGCCAATTGTACTTTATTTATAAGTAGATATACTATGTCTTTTTTATATTTAATTCGCGAAAACACAAGAAATCACTATGTCTTTTTTCCTCATGTACATATGTGCAATAAAGAATTAAATAATACCTAATGAATAATAATAATCGATCTTACTTTTTTACATGATATTATTTAAATTAAAAATTATGTTCTTCAAAGTGGAGTATACAAGAAAAAATTGACGATCTATAGTTAATATATATAAAGTAATAAATAGTTCACATTTCAAGTAACATTACAAAGTAATTAATACTTCATATTTCAAGTAGGTATTAATTTATATAGCAGTACTCTGTCTTCTTTACTTTGTCCATCTGTTTGTTCCCACATTACTTAAAGCAACAAAAATGTTATCCATATTATGATATAGAATCTTAATAGATCAAAACCTTGTTATTCTGTCGCAATAAATAATATAACAACTATTGGATCTTGATTTAAAGTAACTAAATTTCAGTGAAATTGAACGTTACCTGAAATATTCTAATATCTCAATGTAACGCACACATTGGCATGCAGTATTATAATTAGTAATTAAAAAATATAGTTTTGCTACAGTTTAGGATGCACGTAGGGCGTTATCATACGAAACCAACTCACTTCGCCATTGTTATGTTAGGAAGAAACATTCTAACTCCTACGAATTTTACTCGAAATATATAAACTTTGAAAGGTTAAAAGTAACAGGAAAATTAAAAAAATATAACCTTCATTCTGAGCATAGGTAGCAGATATTTTTCCTGATTGAAGTCGCGATTCTTCCTCTGAGATAATTTTAATACCGACAACGGTTTTTGGAAACTACGTGTTTTGTCGTCGTTTTATTATATTGTTTTTATAGGGACGGTAAGTAAATAATACGTCAGTAGGCATATCATTTAATAGCAGCGCTTAACAGTAAGCGATCATATACACATTACAATGCCTGATGAAGAAATCTTAAAGGAGTTTATATAAAAAAAGGAGTCTATATTTAAAGAGGAGAAACATTGGAGTAATTTTGTAGGAAATAACTCAGCTCAATTTCCTATGGGGTTAGTGGTGCCCGCAGACGAAATTATACACAAACCCTACCACGAAGGCATAGACTAAATATTATTGATAAAAAACCCAAAAGAACTATCGCCGTATTCTTTTAAAATCTAATTTAAAAAACAAACAAAGATAATTACAGGATAAGGCAGTCATCAATCCACTAGCAAAATCTTTAACCTTACGATTCCAAAATTATATTCAAATACCCATACATTAAAGACATTTGACGTTAGAGCGAGCGAACTGCAGTCACAATGGCGCATCTCGTGCCCAACGTAACAAAAACGCGTGCACACAATGTGGCAACTGGCAACGCGGTGAAACGCCGACACGGCTCCCTGCTCACGGCTACTGACGCTTGGGACTTGGGGCATTATACTAATAACACATATGCTGGTGGTAAGATAGCGACCACGGTGTTAAGACCCGCCGTAGTGGCCCACGTAAGTGTCGCGTTCCGGGATCAGCCTGTGTATATCCGGTTCAAATAGGGCGGCATAATTGTGTCGACTACCGAGGTAACCGTCTTTTGTCACTCGATACTATTAGACACCAATCCATTTATCATCAGATGCAGTGAGATCACTTCGCTGTCACCGTATAAAAAAAATCACGCGTTTATGCTACAAGGTGAAGCACTAAGGGCATGGTCTTTTCGCCATTCGTCCCATGGTGCGATAGGGGGCGAGCTTACTGCTATATTAGGCACAATTTTCAGGCTCCGTGCTGGTACTGAGCAGAACAATCTAATATCATTTATGCTTCAAACGAAGGACCTCAAAGCGGTGGTCGTACCAGATGCAATACAATTTCGCCACCGAGGCAGATACTTGGAACATAACACTCCTTTTATAGAAGGTCATATAATGATAAGAAAGAACCAAGAAGCAGAAAAGAATAGGTGACATAATTAGTTTTTAAAGGTTAGATGTTCTTATTTTATAACTACGCCTTTTAATAACTGGTCAAACTGAACCATTCGTCCTGCAAATAAAACTGGCTACAACCCGAGCATTTCGAAGAATTAGTAATATTACAATCCAATGAGAGTTGAACGAGTATTTGTCTGACTAATTAGCAAAGGAATGTGAATTGTCTTTGAAACTAAATTTCTATATTATCATAGGTTTACTGGATGGAATAAATTCTTCACCAACGTAGGCAGATTTCACATATGTGAAAGTAAAAATTGACCGAAGGAACAGAAGTAGATTGTAAATGTACACTTACATTTCAGCCAGTGCAATTCTGCGCACTATAATCTATGACCCAAGGTCTCGAAGTTACAAGTGCAATACTCTTCCACACAGTACTTTGTAATTCAGTTGTTAGTTGTTACGGCATTGTTACGGTCCGTGGGCAGGAGCAGCGCTTATTATAAACAAACAGTTGCGATGCATTTGGTTCAACATCAAAACATCTTTTTGTTCACTAATATCAAAGCAAATCAAATTAATTTATTTTACATAAAACATGGTATAAATTATGATGTTAAATACCTTCCATGTGCAACATGTTTCACCGTTGCAACGGTATGCAAAAAAAAATAATTACGTACTTATAATTAGAGAACGTAGTTAGGCAAATTACCTATTATTAATAATAGAAAAAAATATATGTTTGTTTTCTACAGTTATTATTAGTTATCTGTATAAATGGTCTATCATGCTACTTATATCTATTCTCTTTCAGAATACAAATTCTGTTTGCGTTCTTAAGTGTTCTCCTAGTTCATCACTCTGGTCTAGTACATGTTAGTATATTTCACAAACCTTCAAAATTCCTATTACGAATTCTATATCGGTTACTTCACTAATTATTTCCCTTCGCTAGTATTGTAGCTTTCTACACCGGTATAGATATTCCAGAAATACAAACTCTCGAGTACAAGATGCAAAATTAAATATCCTTTTATTCAAACAAGACCACTATTATCTGACCGTGAATTCCGGTTAGTGATTTGTCTCGTTCCGGAGCGTGTAAATGTTTACTCTCAAGGTACACTGTTTGCAAACGGTCTTAAGATGGCTATATTGTAGAAATCTCGGATGCTTTTGAGATGTTGGTTATTTTCATTACTTTTTTATTTTCGTAGGGCTTGATTATATTTTTATTTATTTATTAAAGATACCATTAAATAACACATACAGTAAATTTAATACAACGGTATACAGTAGAAGAGTGTATGATTACCTTTTAAAGGTGTCTAAAGTTTATATGATTTTGTGGAGGCCTCTTTAAATCTTTAGAAATGGGAAACTCTAATATTAAATTCTTCTTCTACCTGTCCTTGTCCCAATGCTATATTTTGTTATGGGTGCAACTCTTTTTGAAGCATTTGTCAAAATAAGATTGCCTCATATTTGCCACTAATCACATAATTCAAAGTATTGAATAAACCGCGAAAATTTTCTTACTTGTAATCGAACCAGGTTCTTCCTAATAAATATCACTAAACCAAGAAACCAATTTATAAAGATCGATTAACAATTATATTTCTAATAATACTAAGAATTTCACGAATGTCGAGTTATTGATTGGCAGTATGACGCATAGCCGTTGGCAACAAGGTCGTCGTGCCGGCTCCAGTCAATCTAATGTCGTTTATGTAAAAATTCTTAATTGGGTGACATTTTATTATTTGTTTTATCGTTTGTCACCTCTGGCGGATGCGCGAAACTAGTTGTTGTGTGCGAATTCTCTTGAAATATTTTTGATTTAAATACTTTTTTTTTATAAGGCACGGCAAAGTGCCCGCACTGCACCTGATGGTAAGTAGAGTAGGGCTCATCAGAATATCGACTGACGAGAAATGATTACCCATCGGTAGTCGACACAATTATGCCGGCATGTGGGAACCGGATATACACAGGCTGATCACAGAACGCGACACACTTACGTAGACCACTATGGTGGGTTTTAACACCTTGTGTATGGTGATCGGTATCCGGGCGGATATAAGATATACTTACTTTAGTTTATGGACATTGCTTAGGCTGGGAACATTTAATTGCCAGGTTCAAGTACCAGGATAAAATGGGTAACCAGTGTGACGTATATATTCCAGCAATTTATAGATGCTAAATGGTTGCAAACAAAAGAAACCTCTCTATTTGGGAGACTAAAGGCGTGGGTTTATTTTATACATTCCCTTGCATAAGCACTAATGGATCGAAAAATTACGTCCCATTATATTTTCTTTATTAACAAACAAACTTGATTCATATAAATTTTGTATAATGAACCATTAAGATAAACATGAGTATCTCGAATGACCGATTTTATTTAAATTTTGATATTTCATTATATGGCTTATAGGAAATAGTTTTATGGATACCAGTCGTTCTAACGTCAGGTCGTAAGGTCAGTAGCAAATATCATGCCATCTCCCTCGCACAGCGAAGGTACGATGACGATGACATCACAGTAAATCGTGCCATGTTTATTTGTATCTAGCTTCTGCACGCGACTAAATACGTATAATGTTTGTTACTGAATTGAATGATAATATTTGCTTCCTTTTGCTTTTGCGGAGAAAAAGCCTTACTATTTCGTAGGGGGCGACTGAGCGGTTATTTTGAGGTCATCTTGTCAAGCTGGCGTTGAGCCGCCCGGATTTAATAAGAATTTCGAAGATATGTGAAGTAAAATATACAAGAGGCCCTTACTCTATAATAATAAAGGGTTTCAATAATAATACAGGGAACCAGACTTCAATAATCTTATATAATATTATGATTAATAGCCTGCTATAAGGTATTGTTTTGGTATGTCGCGTTCCGTTTGACTTCAGTCGGTATGATATTTACCTTAAGCACGTTGGAAATATCCCTTGATATTTGACATTGTATTTCAAAGCAAATACACCAAGTGCAGCAGTAATTTTTGAAGCCAACGTAAATAAAAATGAATACTTTTGAATTCATTTCTGAAAAGAGACACTCCAAAGCCGTCATACTTTAAAACACTTCAAACGTCTTCAAAAATGCAAAGGATTCATCGCAACCTCTCCAAGGCGCCACAATCGTGACAAAACAAAGGCAAGACCATGAAATATTCAGAAAATCATAAAAACCATATTTGTATAATTTATCGCCTTCTAAAAGTTAAAAATGAATCAACCACTGTTTTTGGAGGATGCATTATGAAGGCTAGCTGCCTTGCCAACGTTTTAGTGGGCGAAATTGGTTTAGCCCGACATTGAATTGAAAGATTTTTTGAACGGCGAGAAGTAACGAGCACTCGCATAGTAACCGTCTCAAAGACATTTTAAGATCACGCAAAAGACCTGAAGACAGCCTCGGTAACGTAGTTGTACTACGTACGCAGTATGCCACCACTCTGACGTCCTGGTTTCGAATACTATAAACTATAGCCTTTTGTCACATCATGAGGCGCAAAATACATGACGATTGGTAGCCCTAGTTGCACCTCTGTCTATCCCTTCGAGAATAAAAGAAACTTGTGGAAATAAATAATGCAAAAATTCCACCCAAAAATAATCACTGACTCAGTCATTAATAACTGTTATGTTTTATGCATTAAACGAATTTGATATGGTTTTGTGGATAAGGTGAGGTTATGACGCATTCTTTAGATGTTACCGTATTTTTTTGTCGAGAACAATTCATTTCCTTATAAAATATGAATTAGATTATAACTAGATTTTACCCGTGGCTTTGCCCGCGTGAAGTAGTTTTCCGGGATAGAAAGTAGCTTATAACCTTCCCATGGTCATAAACTATCTCCATACCAAATATCATAAAAATTCGTTCAGTAGATTTTGATAAAATCGATAACATACCGACAGACAGAAAAGGGTACTTTGTTTTATAATATGCATAGATTATAACAACGAAATAGTCTCACACTAGAATTAAGAAGTATCTCTCTTTATTATAAAATTAATAAAACTTATAAGGTTTTGCCCACGGATCTGTTCATTTCAACAACTTTTCTCGAAGTAAAATGTGCTTTATTTGTATAATAATTTGGCTAACATTAATTCTGGTCTATATTAAACATAACAATACCGGTTATATTTACATACTGATCTACTTTAATCGCTTACCTCAGGAATGTGAAAAATATCTCAAGCCATGCAGTACTTGATTCATAATTTTCACAATTAGTGTTTATAGACTGAAGGGGCGAGTATCGTAATTACCTCAAGGCCACATAGACGCCAAACCCAGGGTTGCTGCATTCAAAAAGGGCTTAAAATTATTATTCGCGAGCTCTTTTGCACACAAACACAGTCAAAAAATGTATGCCTTTATTCTCGAAAGATTAGAAGAACGAGCAAAGAACAACTTACTTTTCGTCATGTAGATTCTGACCCATTATGTGAAAATGAGCCTATCGTCATAACGGGTCCAAATTTCAGACTCCAGGTGTAATATGAAATCCCAATATCCCTCTTCCCGACTCAGGAACTCAGTGGTGTACTGCACACGCTTACTGCGCCATCAATGAAGTCCCATCTCAGTTATTTATCCCCTGTATTGTTGATTAAAGTATTAGTTAAGCGATAATTTTTGCAATGACCGACATCGACGCTTCTGGAAACTTCGATACATGTATTTCACTGATACTTAAACCGCAATATATAGAGAATACGTCTCATAATTAACATGATTGCAATGTCTACATTAATCACTTCCTTATAAGAAAACCGAATCAACAAGCAGAATTAGTCACAAATACCCGGCAAATGTAAATTCTCATCAAAAAGGCACGTCACGAACGCTAGCTTAATAAAGAAATCCCCAACATAACCTATAACAAATCAATCGGCTAATTTAAATAAAACAACATAAATAAACGTAAATCAAAAATAATGGTAATCGAATCACGTCCACAAGGAACCGATTCTCGTGACCTTGAATAAATTACGGACCTTCCAATTTAATTCTCAAATATGTGGCTTAATTATCCGACGAATGAAAATTTATTCCGAAGACGGGCCTAATTTTAATCCGATTTTGATTAAAATAAAAAACTTCCTAATCAATTACGAGATGTGAATAAATTGCGTAATCATTTAATCGTGAATTGATTAAAATCATATAAAAATGGATTTACGCGTGAATATTTTTTTGCTTTTTAATATTCTCCGACTGCCACGGTTTACGAATTAATAGTCATGAAAATGATTTATTTCTACACTAATTTTATTTTTATTATTTTATTATGCAATTCTCTCTAACAAGATATTCAAGTAAATATGAGTAAATTCTATCTTTTTAGCCACGTGGGTATTTTGTAATTTTTTTCTAACGTAGCTACAGGTAGTATAGCAAAATTGTATAGATCGTAAACGTATCTTCAATTCGTCAGCGGCATATAAAACACCGACAATGTATGCCAAGTCATCAACACAAAGAACTTAATAATCGAGGCATACACAAAGTACCAAAAGTAACAATGCCCAGCTCCATTGTTAGGTGAGTCGCACCCTCCTCGCGTGCTCACGCAAAACGCATACAAAACACAATGCAATTAAAAAAACATACATTTATTAAAATACTGCGTTATAATTAAATACTTATTCTAAATATCACTTAGGGGGCAACATCGTTTCCGTGGGGGATCACGTTGTCTTTCTCCGTCACTTCCTCTGGTTCTGGAGGTGTAGTCGCTTCTTCTTTGTCTTCTACCGGGGCCGCTGTCGTCGTGGTGGATGCCGCTACGGTAGTGGAAGCCGCTGTAGTGGGCGCGGCAGTGGGAGCCGCTGTCGTCGATGCGGACGTCGGTGCATTCGTTATCGGTGCAGCCGTGCTCGATGCAGCTTCAACATTATCCTCCGTGGCCTTCTGTACTTTCTTTTCTCTCTTGTAAGGCGATCCAGTATATACAATTGGCACTTCGCGGTCTGAGTCCTTAGACTTGTCAACATCACCGTTGATTGGCGCGGTGATGACCAGGTATCCGTCAGACGTCAGCTCGGCCTTAACATCTTCACTGCTAGCGTTAGCTGGCAGCGTGTAAGTGTGGAAGAACTGGCTGGCGAACACATCGCGCTCGTCTTGCTTGGCCTCCTGCGAACCCTGGACGAAGATGAAGTCACCCTTCACCTTCACTTTCAGGTCGTCTTTTCTGTAGTCCTTAGCGTTGACAACCACCTGGAACTTGTCGTCGTCAGCGTAGATCCTGGGGCCGATGTCAGCGAAACTGGGGATTAGCTTCCACAACGGAGCGAACAGGCTGAAGGGCGAGATGCTCATCCATGGGAAGGCGAAGTCATCTTCTGTGATGGTGGTTACTGGCTGGGGGATGACTTCGCGGTCGGAGGCAGGGTAAGGGTAGGCAGTAACGACCGCGAGGACGGCAAGTCCGAAGACGGCAACGAGGCGCCGCGAGAACATTGTGACGTGCGCACTGTATGGCTGTGCAGATAGAACTGAGGCCGGCGCTGCTCGCGGAGGCTTTATAGAAGTGGCGGGGGGCAGGGCGGTGCGTAAGCGCATCGCTGAGTGTGCGGTTATAGACTAACTGACGTAGATGTGGTGTTAGGTATGGAATGACTGTATTGTCTCTAAAAGGATAAAAATAATAAAAATATTTTTTTTAATATTGATAGAAAACAACAAGTATTCATTAATTTTTGTTATAACATTTAAAAAAATACTCTAATTATTGGAATATATGTGATTAAAAATATTATATCACAATTATTTTAATAATCTCCTCTTGATTAGAATTAAATGTTTCAAATTAAAACTCTGATTTAATTTCCTAATAATACAAAACTTTATGATTTTTAAATAGATCAACAATGATTTGTTTATACACATAGAAATACATCTCGATTAGGCAACGCAAACGCCATAAAATATTTCAAACTCGTAACAACAGTATTTCAAAATATAAAAAAAAACTTGTTGACACAATAAATGCGACCGGTAATAAAAGTCGCATAAAGCTACAGCGTTTGTTATTTGTACATGATGATAGCTGAATTGAATGTGTGTAAATAAAAAATTGACCAATAAAATATCGTGAAAAGTTGCGCTGACCCCACATAGGGGTTGAAACAAGCGGACGATGACACTATAAACTATTGTGAATGACGGATAATTTTTAAAGGAAATATATGCCATTTATTTGTGAACGCGTGAAGTTATTGGCAAACAAATGAATACCTTCATGCATTTGTTTGCTAGTTCATTGCTCGTGTTGTGAATGTTTTGCGGTCTTTTTTAAAAGAAATATTAGAAAAACCAGCTTTTCTCACAGCGAGTTACATTTCGTTTGTTGAAACTATCTTGATTTTTACCAATTTACTAGATTTTAAAATATTTTCTGTTCATATTTAATCGTGGTCTTTGTAACATACTCATATAACTACTTTTCACCTTTTGTATGTGACAGGGGTCGAGCTTATCACCATATCGGGCACAAATTCCAGACTTTAGGTTAACACTAAGTAGATCACTTTTCTCGACACGTGAACTCAAAACCCCAGAGCGATACTCGTCCGCACAATACAACTACTCCGCCAAAGCATGCTCCCAATATCCCCTTATTACCCTACTGCACAGAAAAGAAAGAGAAAAAGGCAAAGACCATATCTTATGAAATTTATAAAACTGGATAAGATCGCCAGCCAACAGCTGTAGCTCCTTTAAGACTAAACAAAGTTGTTTAGTGTATAATTCAAGTTCATTAGCTTCTGGTTCAAATATCACTCTATATGAAGAAATTAGTATGCTGCCAGCGATTTTACATGATTTTCCTGCTCATTTTCCTTAGCGGTAATATGGTATACTTCAGAAACGTCAAACCTAATTATTCATCGTTTCATCAGGTAAATATACATAATGTTATTCATTTCAAATTCCTTATTTTTAAATTCAGTATCGTTCAGTTCATTTTATGTTACACATGTTTTTATTCTAGAATTTTGATTATTAAATAACTGCTTGCAAAAAATCTATCATCATCATCATCAGCTCTAAGATATCCAGTGCTAAACATGGGCCTCCCCCAATTATGGTCAATCTGGAAAAAATTTATACTAATACATAATATTATATAAAGCTGAAAAGTTTATTTGTTGGAACGCGTAAATCTCAGGAACTACTACCTAAAGCAATTTTTTTACTAGTAGGAAACTATTACTCCTAAGTGCTATAAGGTATTTCTATCTAGGGAAATTATTCATCCCGAAAAATCTTTTCACATGGACGGTGCTGCAGGCAAAAGCTAGTTTACTATAACTTCAACACAAAATTGCCATATAGTGTTACCCGAGGTGAACCATCGTTCTTTTTCTTGAGTGAACATTTAACTTCACCTTTATGTTGCTCCGTTTTGTTGTTTAATGTTGCCAACAGTAAAAACAATAAGTCTTCACTTCTTGAAACGTAAAACTACCACATTTCCAACTTCAATACATAGCTGGTGTAAAAATACCCATGTAGAAGTCACACAAACCAAATATTTGTTTTTCAAAAAAGTTTTGGTCAGGTACCAAACTTCGGGTCCAATTAGAGTGAACTTTAGTTCGAACATTTGTGACAGCCGTTGATAGGTTTTAATTTTGTTTGAAAATGGGCGAATATTTCAGCACTAGCTTTTGCATTTAGCGGCTCTTAGCCAAGGGCGTTTTTCTATTTATGTATTTTCAATGCATTTTAGCAGTACCGGACAATTAAAATAATATAATTTTAACTGTCAGACTGGGCAAGCTAGAGTAATTGTGTTGTTTTTGCCTTTGAGAAAAGAAGGTATGGGTTACAAATATAAGGTTTAGTGGGAATCCATTAACCACTTTATAGTCTACACGAACAAAGGCAAAGCTGAAACTTCAGGCTACACTACGACTCAAAATATATGACTTATTTTTTTACATCATAGGATTATTGTGCCAAACCTCAGTGAAATTCGTCATATTTTCATAAATTCGTCATCTACAGGTCATTTGAAACCGTAATGACATCAACTGGATTTCCTTAAACGTTTGTTTATTATAATAGAAAAGCAGGAATAATAATGCATTTATTATTTTACAGTAAAATTGCTATACATATATTTCATTACAAGTAAGTACATCTTTATATTTCTTTTTCCCTTCGTAGTCTACACCCCTCTACTAAATCTCAAATCTTGTCTATTTCATCCTCAGGTTGTCTGGAAGAAATCGCGGAATGCTATAAGACTGACGATTGTACCTACTATTGTCATAATTTTAATATTATTCCTATTTTATGTTTGTACTTTCACCTTTGATGTACAATAAAATGTAATAAATTAAATTAAATAAACAAATAAGTTTTAATAAATAAATTATCATAGTAAACTGTATTCTTTTTATTTCAAAAATAAATTATAAATTAAAATCTCCTAAAGATTAGTGGCCAGTCTGTTTTTAAATAATCTGTGCGAGGTGGCCTTGTAAGGCCAGCTTCTAGAGTTCTCGTAAACGGCGCGAAATCGGCAGCCGGCAGCCGGCCCGCTCGTCACGTAACGTTGAATCAACTGTTTATTATCATTTCCCATAATGCACACGAGGTATCAGCTGACTGAGTTGCGGGTAGCTGTCGCCCGTGGGTTTGCTTACTTATCCATGGTTTTCATTTATAATGAAATATATCACTAAATAACTTTGAAATATTTACTTTCATATAAAAATATTTAGTACTATAATAATTTTATCAACTCGTCAGTGGAAAACTATTTTACTGATATTTAGAAGCGTATTTAACAAATGCCTCAGAAAAAAAAATACAAAGTTAACCCCATCTGAGGAATATAAAAAACCCTTTAATCGTCACATCGAGCTCGCCCGCTCCTATTTCTTAAGAGTTCATTACTATTAAAAAGAAATGCTTTCAAGTTTCAAAGTTGCAGAGTCACCGGGAAGGGTCCCTCTCGGTTCCTAAAGAGGTTCGCCACAAAAGCACTCAATGGTATCACCTCTGAGAGGGTAAGTCGTTATGTATTGAAAACCACCGTATCAAATACTTGGCTTTTGCCAATGCGTGATATTGCAAGATTTTTGTCATGAGGGTATTATGAAAAAAAAAATACATTAGATATATTCCATTTTTAAATCCAAATCATAACTGTTATTTTTAAAAATGGAATATAGATTAGTGATTATTTTATTAGCATATATTTTTTTAACGTTTGGCATTATTCTTATAAATTGATACAGTGCACTGGATTTTCAAATGTTTTTTTTTCTATAGCACCCTTATTACCAGGTAACCTACGAATACTCAAAATGACAATATTTATGGACATGGAAATCCCATTGAAACGGAAAAGCGCGAACTGCAAAGTGTTTCACTGAGTTTTTATTAGCCTGTTGTGCCACGGCGACCGAGCCAAAGAATTATTATCGCACGTTAAATCCTACTTGTGGGTTTGCATGTTTGTTACAATACACTGATGTATAAATGAAGGCTGAATGTTTCTATTTCGATAGCTCATTGGCGGGTTAAAAATTACTTACCACAATATAACGGCTTCTTGTAAGAACGGGCAAGATGTAAATATAATTTGCTTAAGGCGATACCTCAAGGTCCATTTTCATACATTTTGTTTCGGCTTTAATCTGGGTAACTAAACAAATTTAATATGACGAAATTTTAAAGGCAGAAATATCCATGATTATTAATTATTTTTACGTTTTTCTTTCAACTGCGAGAACTAATCACTAACTAGACGTGAATTTAAATTCTTTACTTGCCAATACTTGTTTAGTTACCCAGATTAAAGGCGAAACAAAATGTATGAAAATGGACCTTGAGGTATCGCCTTAATGAGTTTAAAAAGAATATTTTTTTTCCTGTTTCCCGATACTACATAAAACCTTAAAAATAAATTATTGACCAAAACTTAGATTAATATAGTCTACTGAAAGCAGAAAAAAATTATATCCGATAGCGTGGACAGCGCTGCGTGCAAAAGATAGTATTATTTCTAATAAAAATATTAATTAGGTGTAACATTCATAATTATTATTACAATAAAGATTTTTTTTCGTTTCACATTCAAACCCACTACGTTTCTTCTAATCGATGTGTCATATTTCTCTCCATTACGTGTTAATAATTTAATATTCAAAAATAGACCCCATAACACAATAAATAAGATCGAAAACAGCGTAAATTCCAGTATACAGTAAACTATGTTTTAAACAATGTAAGCATTAAAAAACTATTGTAAAGTCACGTATGTTCGAGATTCCGTCAGAGAGTAGTTAATGCAATATTTATTACATTATAAAGTAACTTAATTAAATTATAATTAAACAATATTATACAGTAAATGTAATACGTAGAAACATTGTCTAATAATTCTAATTGTACTTATACTAACTTTGCTGGTGATAGGATATATATTATATCCGCCCGGACAGCAACCACCGTACACAAGGTATTAAAACCCGCCATAGTGGCTCACGTAAGTGTGTCGCGTTCCGGGATCAGACTGTATATATCCGGTTCCAACAGGCCGGCATAATTGTGTCAACTGTCGAGGGGTAATCATCTCTCGGCAGTCGACATCCTATTACACCCCACTTCACTTATCAGGTGCAGTAAGGTCACTACACTGCGCTCATATTAAAAAACCTACAGAGCATGTAGTTGGCTAGAAATAAACTAGTGTAGGGTGAATTATTTCTACCCCGCATACGCCTTCGATAAGGTATGATCTTATGCAAGTTTTATCTAAAATAAAAACAATAAAAAATTACAATTTTACGCATCAAAAATGAACACTTAAACGATCATCGCACGGAATTAAAGGTTATTGTCATCGGTAATGAGTTTGTCGTTTTTTGTTCAGCATTCCGTGGCTCCGACAGAAAAACCACAGTTAAGACTTGGTTACTGTTTATTTTTATTGCCATAGTAAGCAAAATAAGCGGCGATAGCCTAGTTGGGTGTGGAACGGACTGCCAAGACGAATGTCCGCAAGTTCAAATCCCAAGGGCACACACCTCTGACTTTTCTAAAAAAAAAATCATGTGTGTATTCTTTGTGAATTTATCGTTCGCTTTAACGGTGAAGGAAAACATCGTGAGGAAACCTGCACATCTGAGACGATTCTCTATAGGAATTTCGAAGGTGTGTGAAGTCTACCAATCCGCATTAGGCCAGCGTGGTGGACTAAGGCCTAATCCCTCTCAATAGTAGAGGATGCTCGTGTTCAGCAGTGGGCAAGTATATAATACAGGGCTGATATTATTAGTAAGCAGACGAGCGAGCGGTCCGCCTGTTGTTTAGCACTCGCCGCCCATGGACTGCCAGCAATGCCAGGGAAACAGTCAAGCCGTTGCCTACCGAAATAATTATTTATAAAACGAACATCATTTACCAGTCTGGATTAAAATTTTCAGATATCCAGACTAGGCAGATAAAGGGTTTTTTAGAAAGTAATTTACCTTACAGATTTTTCTACTATTAAAATAATTAAAAACACACAAAACGCTCTGGTTGAATTATGAGTTATCGTGAAAATATAAATTAAAAGAGTGTTTTTCAACTTTCCCAAGTTATTGGGACGAAACAAATATACATTTTTTAATTCGCTACACGCATCAGACTTTTGACGTCAGACGTCAGATTTTTGAAAAAATTGAACTGGATACGGCAGTTTCTTCTTTCTTTCTTTCAGTTTTAACAATGAATACATAAAATGGTATTTGTCTTATTGAAGCAAAGAGGCGAAATATAATTTGTCATTTTATTTTCTACAGAACCACAGTTTTAAACTGAAGACATCCTTTTCTTACGACATATACCGAGTCATCGACATCAAAGTAAATCGATCGTGCTTGCTCTGTGATAAACGGAAGGACAAATATTTAATGTTTATGGAAAGTTTAATATATCTATACGTGCCTAAGTACACAAAGCAGGCCGGCGTAATGCTAACGACCGTTGACAAAATCGTTTGTGTTGCTCAATATTGAAGGCCTAAAATGTTCTATCTACTCTTATATGAGTCACTCTGTTACCAAACCTGTTGTAAATATGGTATATGTTCTTAGTAATTAAATAAAGTTAGTAAAAAGATGTTATTGACATGAGTGTTTATTTCGGACTAAAGAGAAGTAACTATGGCAAACAAAATACAATTAGTTCTAAAAATAGAACATATAAAAAATAATAAGTCACGACGAAGGTTACAATCTCCAACAGCCGCCCTTAATCGCAGTTGTGACAGAAACAAAACAAATAAAATAATTAAGTTTCTAAACCTAAGTTAACTACACATCGTTTGTGTGCTAGAGGTCCGAGGGCCTTCGTTAGTACATCAGCAGGCATATCGTTACCTTTTATATATTCTAACTTAACAATATTATTAGATACCTTTTCCCTAATAAAGTGAAACCTAGTATCTATATGCTTCGTCCTGCTGTGGTGTACAGGATTTCGAACAAGATTAATGGCACTTTGGCTGTCAGAAGCTAAGTTAACTGAACAAAGTATACCTGTTATCTCGTATATAAACCGACGTAAGTAACACGCTTCCTTCGTGGCAGACGCTAATGCCATATATTCTGACTCGGCCGAACTTAACGCAACAGTAGGTTGCTTCTTGGATTCCCATGATACTGGACCTCCACTTAACTTGTAAACATAACCGGTGTATGACCTTCTGTCGATTGGACAGTTTGCCCAGTCTGCGTCACAAAAACCCTTTAAATGGTTCTTCATTCTTATGACTTGACCATCCGTTCTTCTTGCCATATTATTTTAAACTAATGGAGTATCCACGGTCTTACACTCCTTCATATTAAACTTTTCTAATATAGAAAGAATATAATTCAGAGATCTTTTAATGAAAAATATCTCGACAAATCTTCTCAAAAATTCAAATTCTTGACAGTGTCAAATGTCAAATTAGATTTAAAGAAGACTATTATGTCATCAACAAAATTCCCAATATCATAAGTTCTTTACCATAGAGTTTGGTAGTTTAATTTTGTAAATCCATTTACATGGCATAACCTTTTTTTTTTTTTTTAGGCTTATCTACTAAATTCCATGTATGGAGTTTCATTAAAGAACTATACTCACCAGCCATATTATGGTGCCACTTATCAGCATCATCGGCATGAGTAGCTTCGTAATATGTCGTAGGTTCATTAGAATCTACCATTGACGTATTGTAAGCTTTATAAAAATTTGTTGCTTTTCTATCTCTGGAAGGGTATCTGCGCTCAGGGTGCGATTCCTGTTCCAAATTCGCTGTCATTTCTTCCACACTAGGCAGCCTTAAGTCACTGAGAGACTCTCGCTCTTCCAGAGTCACTGACTCTTTTGCACTTTCTAGATTTACTGGTAAAGTTGCTTCAGCCGCCGGGCTGATACTCTCATCACAGTCATAGAATTGACAGTCATGATCAAACTCAGACTCAATCTCTTTTTGCTCATCAAATAACAATATAGATTCTGACTGTGCGACAGATTGCTTCTGCTTTAACGCTGTAAAGCAATTTTCAAAAAAGGTTGCATCTCTGGATATAATAACTTTTCGTGGGTTAGCAGGGTCCCTAAAAATATAAGTGCCTGGATTTTCAGAATAACCGACGAAAATTGCTTCCTGTGCCTTGACATCTAATTTCTTCCTGTGACACGAAGGTATATGGACTAGAGCTCTACAACCAAATACTTTTAGATGGCTAAGATCACCTTTTCGTCCATACCATTTGTCATAAGGAATTTGTCCACCTAAGGCTCGATGAGGAGACCTATTCTTAAGGTAAATGGCAACTTGGAATGCATCTTCCCAGAATGCTTTCGGTAGTGAACTTTCAGCTAGCAACGTTCTTGCCTTTTCTGTAACCGAACGATGGGTGCGTTCCGCTACTCCAACTTGCTGAGGACTATAAGGCGTCGTTGTTTGATGTTCTATACCTTTTGAAGCAAGATAATCAACAAACTCTTTATTCACGAACTCCTTACCTCCATCAGTCCTAATTGCTTTAATTGTTTTATCTAACTGATTTTCAACAAAACATTGAAACACACAAAATATATCTTTGACTTCTGTTTTAGAAGAAATAAAATAAGCAAACACTTTTCGCGTATAATCGTCTACTATTGTCAACATATATCTATTTCCTTGAAAAGAAGTTGTAGACACCGGTCCCATCAAATCCATATGGATCAGTTCCAAAGGGGAAGTAGCCCTATTAAACGCTAACCTTTTGAAAGGTTTTCTTGCTTGTTTACCTTCCACGCAAGCGATACAACTAGTTTTATCTACTCCTGTATACTTTATACCTACCTTGTGATTTTTCAGTTGGTTCATGCCTATACGACACAAATGTCCTAACCTCTTATGCCATATTTGATAACTATCCTGACAACCAGAGTGCACATCTTGTGTCAAAAATTATCCGCCACATTCTCGGAAACATTTACAGTACCATCTAAAACGTACAGTCCACCACAGGGCGAGGCATGAGCAACAGATTCACCTGTAAAATTAAAAGTATCAGATTTATAAAAGTTATATCCATTTTTATCAAAAACACAAATAAAACCCTTTTCAACAGTTTTATATACAGATAACAAACTAGCTTTCAAATCTGGTATATAAGCAACATCACTAATATTGTTGACCACGTTCTCGGGCGTGTTTATTGAAATATTTCCAATTCCGCAGCACTTAATCTGTTCTCCATTTGCGACAGTAACAGTACCTTGATTCTGTATCGAGATATTCTGAAACCAGTCCCGTCTAGAAGTCATGTGTCTAGTACAACCTGAATCTACATAAATTATGTCCTTTCTTGGGTTTCCAGAAGTATTAAGACTTGTAAATATCGTATCATTGGTATTTACCGCATTGCCTTTCTCCTTCTTGTTTCTCTGTGGACAGTCTGGTCTCTTATGTCCAGGTGTCTTGCACTCATAACAAACTATATTCTTCTTCATTGACTTAGGCTTCTTCTTCGCATGAAAGACAGAGTCTAATGATGTAGCCACATCTTTGGACATTTCATTAAGCAGTTTTGTTTTCACCAACTCTGTAGTCACGTCTACATTGCAATTTTCTAAAGCCATAATGAGAGGTTCATACCTTGGAGTTAGACCTCCCAAAAGTATTGCAGCAATAGACTTGTCCTCTATGACTACATCAATATCCGCAAGATCCTGTGCGGTTGACATAACTGCGTTAATATATAGTTCAATATTTTTGAACTCTGATAGACTCAACCTGTACAGTCTACGCTCCAAAAATAATCTTCGTCCTATTCCCTTATCTTCAAAGGCTTTTTGCAAACAAGTCCATGCCTCAGATGCAGTTTTCGCACATCTTATATGGGTTATCGCTGCACCTTCTACTGATAAGCATATCTTTGCTAATGCCTTTGCGTCTTTGCGTACCTTTGTAGAGGCAGGGGTTGTGTCTCCATTTGGGTATCCACCGATTGTTTCCCACAGATCCTCATGGATAAGGTAATTTCGCATCTTGAACTTCCAAGTTGGATATCCATCTTTTATCCTCAAACAAGGAAATGGAAAAGATGTGATCGACGCAGGGGAATTTTTCACACTCGAAACATCTCCAGATTCATGTGACATTTTCAGACTATTACTATTTCCTAGTCACACAAAAATATATTCAACTTTATTTTACTAAATAACGTGAAAAACTAAGAACTAAGCGTTCGTGCTGATAACGTGTTGTAAATATGGTATATGTTCTTAGTAATTAAATAAAGTTAGTAAAAAGATGTTATTGACATGAGTGTTTATTTCGGACTAAAGAGAAGTAACTATGG
Source organism: Manduca sexta (assembly GCF_014839805.1). Lineage (NCBI taxonomy): Eukaryota > Metazoa > Arthropoda > Insecta > Lepidoptera > Sphingidae > Manduca > Manduca sexta. Next base: position 16,449,214 of record NC_051139.1, read on the forward strand.
CAAACAAAATACAATTAGTTCTAAAAATAGAACATATAAAAAATAATAAGTCACGACGAAGGTTACAATCTCCAACAAAACCATAATCAGAAATAAACTTATAGAAATATTTTTCTCTATGACCAGTAAAGAGAAATACAATATGTGCATGTTGAGTTTTTCTAACTTGGGCTTACATTATAGCTATAAGTTATAATATTTAAATTATTGTAATCGTTGTGTTAAGTCTGCTGGAAAACCTAATAAATAAATACAAAGTGTTGTATGCTTGACAAAGTATTGCGCTGACCCGACATATTATATAGGCGTCCGTATTGATTTTGTTCTGTTTTATTGTCAGTAATAAATATTTCTTTCTTTTTTCTTTCTTTCTAGGCAGGAGTAAGGAAGGCGAACAAAATAGCACTTGATGTTAAACAATTATCACCATTAACTACGATTCTAGAGAAATTGACATTACATACAAACTCTTCATGTACGGAAAAACTAATTATATTATTATGAATGATAACAATGTTTGAATCCATTACACGTAAATAGGAAAAACCGAGTGACAATTGCTTAAACAATCCGGTGAGGTACAAACTTCATGTAAATTTTATTAACACCAATGACATCTATTTTGGAACTGTGTGACAGTCAATTGTGAATTTTAACGTATGCTTTTTATGGTCGGTTTATTTACTTTTTTGTTTTGTTTACTTTTTTAATTCTGGTTCGGAAAACACTATTATTTTGTCGTGATATATCTTGGGTTCGATTTCCAGCTTTAGCTATTTATTAGATAGTTTTCTAAGTCACCTGGGTTTTGAATCTTTAGAGAATTGTTCCTAGCCAAACACCCTATCGGAAAAGTTACATCAATTACAATTTTCTATAAGCAAAGCGTGGATAGCGGCGGCCTAGTTGGGAGTTGAACGGACTGCCGAGAAGAATCTTTGCAAGTTCAAAACACAAGGACACCTCTGAGTTTCTAAAGTTATGTGTGTGTTTCTTTCCTTGCTTTGACTTTTTAGCATTGGCAGTCGTAATCCTAATTACAAGACGTACTAGTCCCGTTATTCAATTTAATTGTTTACCAAAATGTACGTAACGAAATATTGCTGGTGGTAGGATATATGTTATATCCACCCTGATAGCGACCACCGTACACAAGGTGTTATACCCGCCATAGTGGCCCACGTAAGTGTATCGCGTTCCGGGATCAACCTGTGTATATCCGGTTCCAACAGGCCGGCATAATTATGTCGAATGCTGAAGGGTAATCATTGTTAATAGACATTCTATTGGACCTATCAGGTGCGGTAGGGTCACTTTCCCGTGTAATTATAAAAAAATAGTTTTTACAAAATATTGTTACGATTTTTTCTGCCTCGTTTGTCTTTTTGGTTGTCTTAATACATTCGTTCTATCAAATAATATTGTTAGCATAAACATATTCTTATGAGGGTATTTGTGACTCTTTTTGCTATAAAATATTGAGCGTTTAATAGACCGAGGCGGTCAGTCATTGACATTCCTACTGGTCCGTTGTATGGTGATATCTTTGTTAAAGGATTTCTGTAGTCAGTGATAGTTTTGTTTTTTGTTTATTAGTTTTTTTTAATGAAAATCGCTTCAATTCCTAAATATATACAGCGAATAAAGACAAAGAGCAAAAAAAATAGTTGATACAGAAAAAAACTTAAAAATATTCCGTAGACTATTTCGTGCCGTACATTAATTTTGAGAAATATTTAAAAAATGCATAATCGTGATGACTCATTGTACTTAAAAGGAAATTTCTACGAAACAGCAATATTCTTATCGGGAGGCATTAAGCGTGGTACAGTGACTGAAATATGCACGTAGATACGTGAGGTATGTCCGCTTAACTATAAACAACTGATAGATGCAGTTGTTTGAGCTATTATTACTGGGTCTAGCAGTTTCGGTGAGTAGGGCAATTAACATAACTCTTTGTAGCAACAATATAATACTTATGTAATTTTTTTTTGAAAATTTTAATTATAAAGTTTTTTTTTTATTGCATTAGTAGGCAACGAGCTGGAGATCCGCCCATAAACAGTTGACATACCATCCAACACCTTAAATTACAACGTATTGTTTGGTATTACACTGCGCTCGCCATCCTGAGACATGAGATAAGTCTTATTATGTCCGGTAGTTACACTGGCTACAATGTCCTTCAAACTGGAACACAACAGTGACTACACACTGCTGCTTGGCGGCAGAAATAGACATTGCGGTGGTACCTAGATGGACTAATACTAGTATACTATAATACTAGTTTCAATAAATCTCCATAGTAATACTGCGTAAACAGTGCGTCGTTTTGAGGGAACTCAAGGACTCACAGCGAAGGGCACGCTCACGGTAAATAATTTTCATTCAAAAAGAAACGTTCGCAGACGGTTTGAAACATCGGGTTAAAGTATTCTCTACTTTATAATTGCGCAATTATATTAATTAAAACATTCCAGAAATATTAAGTTTCAAGTATTCAAATAATTAAAATTTTAAAACAGTATACAGTTTTAGTAAATTAATGTAGGTAACATTTTGTTTTTTGTGATCCTCTTTAGGTGTTCGGTAATTGATAATTAGGAGGTATACCGCGTGATAATCTATTGCGGCAAAAATAGTTCAACACTGCGACCTCACTGTTATAGTTTTAAAAACAAAACCCGAACCTAGCGCCATACCAACACACATTCAAGACTCTGAACTAATACCGAACAAAAACATCCAATGTCAATTAGCCCGCGAGACGAACCCAAGACCTTATAGCGATGGACGCAGTCACAAAAACACATCAAAACATATATACAAGAATTATATTACACATGCCACAAGATGACAAAGACAAAGCTTAGTATAGTTTGCTTTGTAGTCCAAAATCAAAGGACTGCTTTTGAAACTGTTTCCACAGCTTACAGGCGACTGCTTGTCTTTCCTTTCGTTTGATATTTGAACGCATACAATGTAACTTGTATAAAAAGGTTATTTTATTTGTAAAATATGCATACAATAGGAAGTAATAATGCGCGAGACGACCTCCGCTGAACGTTCGCGATGTATTATCATTTTATCTCGTAGTTTAAACGGATTTTTATTATTTCTTTGTGCTCTGAAGTGTTATTGTTCGCCCACATTTAAACATCTTGTAATCCAAATGGAGGGAAGTTAAAATCAGTTCCTTTCCGTTGATTCCAAGACTTTGTCGTTTAGAAAATTTATTATTATATTCATTTACATCAAAAACCATTGAATCGACAACGGAATACTCGTATGTTTCATTCAATAATTGGCCTTTTAAATATATAGTTTTTTAACTTGTAACAAGTTTCACAAATTAAAATATTTCCTTAATAGCTTCCATTTGCTGTGCTACGGCGGTGTGTTCATCTCCGGTGACTGTCTGCTTTGCTAACTTTGTACGCTGGCAGCACATTGTTTTCGTATATTTGTTAATGTATTTATCTAGCTTAACTAGCAATTTTAATTAGGCACCGACTCCAAAAGTGGTATCGAATCATATACCTGTTATGTGAAATTATTTTTTGGTTTTGAGTGGTTTTTGAAGGCGGTTTAATTTTTCGTTAAAATTATTTTTATTTTATTATTTTTCATTTTTGCCACCGAATCTGTTGCCAGTAATATATTTTCTTTTCTTTCTTTCTTTCCATTGTACTATCAGGATCAATCATACTGTCATGCCAGGATATGAATATAAAAATTTATTAATCTTACTGATAAAAAGTAGGTATAAACTGGTAATAGCAACAGACCTTCGTGGAGTCGGTGATGCGACACGACCTTGCGAAGGGATTATAGTTCACACTCGTTTACTTCACGCTTTAATTTCATTAGAGTAGATAGGTTTTTACATGGACTCGACAACGTGACATAACACTACCTGATTGTAAGTGGAGTGGGGTCCAATGGAATGTCGACTGACGAGAGATGATTACCCCTCGACAGTCGCCACAATTCTGCCGGCCTGTTGGCACCGGATATACACAGGTTGATCCCGGAACACGACACTCTCACGTGGGCCATTATAGCGTCTTCTACACCCTGTATACCGTAGACATCCGGGCAGCTAGAAATATCCTGTCATCAGCTAAGGTTTATTTTTCCTACGTTCTGCCAGTGATGTATGTTATAAGTAAATGAGGAGTGTGATTTGTGTGGATGTGGAGGGTGGTCTCACTATCAAAAGTTAGCAGCACAGCTTTGCCTGTTGCCATATTTTAATTCTTTTTAAGTAGTGATGTTGCAGTTTTAACGGAATTCAGGGAAAGAAAAGATGTAAATGATATATGCTTTTAACATGAATCATTTCTATAGTCATATCAATAGTAGTTTTTATTTACTGTATCTTCCTTATTGATAATAGAAATGTAAAACTTTGAGATTTTTGGATGGTTGTTAGATCTAAATGCAGAGAGTGCTAAACGGATTTAAATGAAATTGGATCCACAGGTAGTCCACAAAATAACGAAAAGGCTACTATTTATAGCAGATTGACATTATAGCAGTAGTTTTATTTCGAAGGATGGTGTAATACTCGAGCGAAGCCGCGAGCTACATCTAGATAATAGGTATTGTATAATGAACGGGGTAGAATTGAATATTGCCGAAACCTAAAAATAAAATGGAAAACAATGATTGTTACTAAAACGCAATATACGCATGACTCACCCGAGATAAGACGCAATAAAGAATACCTCGGCAGTTAATATAATGATACAATCATACTTTGGTCATGTGAATCATTTTCTTTGAAGTATTCGTTACCGTTTCAAGCAATTTACTGAATGACGTGCATTCTTTTTATTGGCCAGCAACGGAGGGAATAGTGCCCCACTTCATGGATGTGATATGACCGTCACTGCCAATACACTTAATATCAGAAGAACCATAGATACACTATGGGCTTAAAAATAAAGGGAACGTGGATTTTGGAGTTGAGGGAGAGGTGGGGTCTTATTTGGGCCTCCGGAAATCTCATTCACATGCGAAAGACAGCTGCAAACTGTCAATTCAGATTGTTTTTTGTAAGTTTCTTTTCAATTCAAATTATTCTTGTTAATCCTAATGTTGTTACTATTATTTTACTATTTCACTGCCTTAAAAACATACTCAGTCGCAATTTAGGATCAGGAAGTTGGCGGTGGATCAGCAAGCCTCGGAAAGCACGTAAGGCTGTTGGTCCTGCGCCTGATCTCTGTCAGGTCATATCGGTTTGTCATATCACTGAACTATGAGAATGAAGAAACAGAGACTGCGCCTGTGTATTTTGCACACACTTGTGCACTATAATACCTCCTGCGAACTGATCTCCGTTGAGATTTGTCGCCGTGACCAAAATTCGGTTACGAAGGAGCCTTTAAAAAGTACGGCGCTTATCATAAGACGAGATGTTACTCGTCATTTGAAACAAAAATAGTCAAAACTCATATACTTACTCACTACTCTTATATTATCCTTCATAGAACATACTAGAACGTCATGTCACGTTTATCCTATGAACAACATTCGCTAATTATGTTTTTCGATTGTACCGGTTTCCTCAATTTGCTCGCTTGCACGATAACATTTTCTCTTTAATGTTTCAAATAATTGAACCTATTATCTAAATGTATTTTTGACCTGTTCTGTTAGTAATATTTGGATTCAGTTGGTTGGTAAAAAATCGTTGTGTTTTTTAATAATACGGAATTTCTCGGGTTTGGATTTTAAATTTAGTCATGTTCTTCTCTTATTTGTTCTTATCCTAATGTGGGTTTTTTTTCGTATCGGATCCCGCACACTGCATGTCCCTCTAGGAAAGTTGGGAGGGGATAGCTGGGAATGAACTGTGGGGGAAGCTTAACGAAACCTCTTAGGATGGAAGGAGAGGAAAAGGCCAGCAAATTTTCACGAGCCCTTATAAGCCTCAATGTGAATTGGCAACTATGAGGTATATACACTTTACTGCATGCCTAGGACCGCGACAAATGTCCGCCCGTGCTAGGCGTGCATTTGGTATGTAACCCAGCGCATAAGATAATTCTTAGAGGTAATCCTCGGGGGGATCTAATGTTGGGCTCAAGACACTTCAAACATGTAGCAGAAGCGAATCGGTCTGATTTTTACTACTCGTCTACCTGGGGTCAACCCTTCTGAGTCATCTCAGACTATAAGTACTCACAAAGTAATTACAGATAATCCCGACGTCAACATCGAACCCGCAATACCTGTTTAGCAAGCCACTACTCAACTGATAAAGCGTACTCTCTAATTATATTTTAAATCTATATTATCCCGGATCTAACAATAACAATATTAATGGTATTATAAATTTCATAACAGTTAACTAGACAATACAAACAATACAAATTAAACATAAATAACCGTAGGACAGTAATTAATATTTTACAATACAGTTGGAACGATGGAAAATTCTATTCGCTTCGACCGTTGAAAAATAATATTTTAGGAGAATGTGCTTGGTGCGAGCGGGGTGCGAATAACTATAACAAAACAGCTCTAATTTCAATAAGTTAGTTGCGTATGTTTGTATATGTACCTATATTGTAATACGTAACAGTAAATAAAAAGAAAAGTCTTATAAAAATAGCATAAAGGTATATCGCGCTATCCCTTGCTCTCGCAGTTGTAGTAATTCCTGATGACGTCACGTGCCTGTAGCGACGCTTCCCTATTTCTTCACGCACCCATGTGACAGCCGAATATAGAGAAGTTAAAAGAAAATTTGTATAGACTTTCAGAGCTATAAAAACAACTACCTCATGAATTTTTTTATGTTCATTACATATAAATAAAATTAGGCTTAGTCGAAATTTTGTAAATCTCAGTGTAAGTTAAAAAAAAAAAATTTTAAAATAATCGTATTGTACGTAAATCGCCCCACTCGTGCACCATAGCCATAGCTTTATGGATATTTATCATCGCATGCATGAAAACT